>NC_053455.1:61152481-61474981 GCF_015227805.2 Hirundo rustica | reverse complement strand
TCCTTCTTCTTCTACTTCTCCTTCTTCTCCTCCTCCTCCTTCTCCTTCTCCTCCTCCTTCTCCTCCTCCTCCTCCTCCTCCTTCTTCCTTCTTCTTTTTCCTTTTTCCCCTAGGAAGAAATTCCTTTCTCCCCCATAACCCAGTCACATTCAGACCCCCAGTTCCCTAAGTCGGTAGCCCTTTAGTGCTGCACGTTCTTGCACGGTGTGATGTGGCTCACTGGAACCCATTCAGTGAGCGTCACTTGCCTACCCAGCCAATCTACCTCTGTCAATATCTTTATTTTGGGCAAACGACTCTTCGTTTGGAATGTGATGCCTTTTCCCCGCGGTCCCTCTTCCATATCTGCAGCCACACAACCCTGTCCTGTCCTGTCCTGCCTGGAGAGCTCAGCCTCCACCCCAAACTGCCTCTAACTTTTATTTCTGGGCACTGCTGCTGCTTTGGGGCCTGGAACAGCAGGTCCCTGCCAGAGCTAAGGTGGAAGCAAGTGCCTCTGCTGCCCGCCCAGCTCTCACCGCTGTTCCTACAGGTGGAAAGGCAGCCTTGTATGGATTTATCATCACCTCATTGCCTCCGAGTGTGAGGTGGGTGGGGGCGAAAGTGGACATGGAGCAAAGTTCTCGCAGCGACTCCTTTCTGCACCGTGCTTCCCCTTTGGTGTCAGTTTTCAAATGGAAAATATTTCGCTTGTCACCGCGGAGGAGAGATACTGCGGGGTTGCGGAACATTGCTCCCGAAAGCTGTCGCGAAATAAATGTGTGTAATGAGGTTATAAAAATGGGCTTTGTATAAACTGCCCTCTTCCAGCAAACACTTCGCTTCCTATAATTGTGTGCGCTTTTGTTTGAACTTATCAAATATGTGATTGTTCTCCTTCTCCTTCAGGGAGATAAGGAATCCACCCTCCGGATATGCAGGACGATGTTGTTGTAATCACCCTTCAAAGGGAGATCCACAGTAAACAAATGTTGTTAGCCTGTCGCCTCTGCAGCCTCGTTCAGTGAGCAGCACGGCTTCCAGAAAAAGGATTGAGTTGCGGGGGGGAGAAATTTAGCTTAAGAACAAGTGGGCAATATTCCTTTCTTCAGTCTCGGGAAGATCACAGTTCAGAGGTCTGTGTAAGAACACCTCAAAAATACTTCCAGATAATCTTTTTTCCTAAGCAGAAAGTGCTTTGCCTCAGAATAGGTTGACTCTTTGATGTTTCTCAGTGTTGCTACGAGCCACCTAAACTGGGAAAGAAAACGATGCCTTAATGAAAAGCACTTGGAGCAGATAATGCTGTATGACAGCAGCAGGGTTTCAGTGCACAGGGTACTTAAGAATTTTACTGCAGTTACACCTGCCAGAATCACATGGCCTCACTGAAACTCATATACTGGCCAAGCTTCGAATGGGAGACTACAATTTACAGCTGTACAGCTGTAAGTTTTAGTGGTGGTGGGGTTTTTGTTTGTTTGTTCGTTTGTGGGTTTTTCTGTTGTTGTTTTTGTTTGTTTGGGGGTTTTTGTTTTGTTTTTCTTGTTTTTCTTTTTTTTCTTTTTTCTTCAAAGATAATACTCCTAAGTGTGATGGGATCATCACTACAGAACCACATTTCCAGCTGAACAGCACTAGCCTGCAAGTTTTCCCAGCCTGCCCGGTGTTTCCCCTGTGCCACAGGGAGTCCAGCTCTCAATGGCACAGCTGCCTCTCTCCACCCTAAACTTTCTGCAGTGGGGACTCCTAACAAAGCCAAGGAGTGTTAAGGGAGCTGTGGTCGCTTCCTCGACACAGAAAGTGAAACAGGGCTGGGCTGGTGCTTTATGGTGCTGGGGGTTTGATTCCTTCTGAGGGCTGATGCAGAGTGCTCCCAGGCAAGGTCAAGGATGAGGTTCAGCCTCCTGATGTACCCACGTCCTCTCACATAGCTACTGTGGAAAGAGTCATCTTACCCGTAATTTCCCTCCTCCAGATTTATTTGAGCTCTTTCTTACAACAGTAGCTAAGAAAGTGTTGTATATTAAACTGGGGAGAGGCAAACATTCAGTGCTGTTGTCGGCTCTTAATCTCCGTTAGGCAAGTTCTTCTCTGATTGCTAATTGCTGTTCATGGCGATGTATTCATGGATTGCCGCTCTGGATGTGCTTGATCTTAGCATGCTGAAGCCACCATTCTGCAGACTGATTGGATTGCACTTTAATTTTATTTTCTGTGCTCTGCTCTTGGTTACAAATCTTACCTACGACCAAGATGTATCAGCTAATGCTAAAGGTCTCCTATTCTGAGTGACTGCCATTGCCCTCGTACACAGATCAAACAAACCCATTCAAAAACCTAAATCCAAGCTGATTTTTCTTGCCTTGAAAACAAAGGCTCGCTTGTCAGAATTGTCTATTATCTCAGCATTTTTTGCAGAATGTGCACGGATTCCTGTCCCTCAGCATAGTGCATCCTTTGTTTGACTTGCTTTCGGCTTTTCGATGTAGGTGTTTTTTGTTGTTTTTTTTTTTTTTTTTTTTTTTCTTTTCTGTCCTAAGAAAGGTAGTTTGATTTTTCATCACTTCTTTTCCACAGAATAAAATGCTCATCTTTAAAAAGTTTTCCTTGAACGATAATCTGTAGCATATTAAATGTTAATGTGTTGGAATTCTTTCAATTTTTGATAGACCGTTGGAGATTATCTGAACTCAGAAAGTCCATAAAAATTCCATTATTAATGGGTTTTTTTTCCCCACTGGTGCTTCTAAATAATGAATGCCTTCAAGGAGCTCCATTCTCCACTGAGGTCTACTTGCATGAAGGAGCATAAGTGCAAATATCCATCCTCAGAGGAATTCCCTAGCACATCTATAACCTCACCTGTTGCATTTAAAATTTTCCTGAGAATCCCTTTCTTTTCTTGCCCTCACTTTCTTCAAATAGTTCATGTCTATATTTGCAAAATTAGCTCACATAGGTGTTTTATTCAGCACGGTGATCCCGTCTTCCTTGTATCAAAATTATTCAATTCTCTTCATTAGAGCAAGAGGATTTTTTTTCACAGCTTGGATCTCACATACCTTTTATGGTTAGGTTTGCAGTGCCTTGTTTGCCTGACTACTGGCTGGTACTGAAAAAAAAAGAAAAAAAAAAAAAAGAAAAAACAAAACCTCGGGAGTACAGGTTGAATAAAATCCAAAGTATGTGGGAATAACCAGCTGGAGTGAAAATAAAATTGGCCAGTCATTATTAAGAAACAATCAGTAGAAAGAATGCAAGTAAACTTTGCATAGGGACATGGTTCAGTTCCAGGCATTCAACATGCAAATATCTTTATCGCTGTTTCATGCTAGTGCCCATTTTCTTCTGCGGTTCTGTAAGTGAGGGATGCCTGAGGAACAGTCCGTGCTCAGAGAAGTTTTTGGGTGTTTCCATGCATGTAAGAAAGGAGAAAATTACAGGTGTACACATCTTACAAAGGCATGGCCAGAAATAATTGTCTGTGGCAGCTCAAAATTCCCGCTCTGGTCACAGTAGCTGGCTAGACCTGCTGTAGCCATGTTATCACTTGTATCAGTTACCCTCTGGGATGTTCTGGGAGCTCTCCCATCTTCACAGACAGTTAAGTGAAAGGATTCATTTTCCCTCTGGGAAATAGGCTTTAGTTCACGTAAGAATTAACGGTAACAAGGATGGACAGTGCATTGTTGCACGCAGAGACCACAGTCACCAGAAAGGACTTTCTGTTTCATTTACAGACCTGAACCACAGGGATTCTTTCAGTATTTTCTTTCTGTTCATACAGGTACCATATCAGGGTGGCTGAGCCATCCTGAGCTAAGAAAATTAACCTATTGGGAAACCAAAAAACAAAACAAAACAAACAAAAAAGCAAGTTGAGGGTTTCTAAATTTTAGCTGATGAAAATGAGCTTCAGATCCGAGGTTGTGATTTGTGTCAGTTAAAAGTAACCCCTCACTATCAGAAGATATTCCACTTGGGCCACTTAAGGATTGAAACAAGGGTGAAAAACCCAGCTAATGGTCCATGCTGTGACATAGAATTATGGCTCTTATTGTGGGAGAAATAAGCAAATAATAATAACAATTTAGCAAGTTTCTCTGTCCTCCATCTCTTATTTGAAATTAGAAGGAACAAGGATTCTAGTGCAATGATTTCTCTCTTTCCTTTCACAGTGCTAGCTTGGAGCTGCCTCTTGCCACTCAACTTTATTACTCCCTTGGACTTTAAATTGGTTTCTTGTGAGTGAACCAAAGATTGCACTGACCTAAATGTCACTTGAATTAATGTATTCTTGTTCCAGTCTTTATTTTTTTCCCTTGGAGCCACTTCGACCTTAAATTACTTTGTATTTCAAGGCTGGAAGACAAGGTCACAGTCATGCAAAGAATTAAAAGTATGGGATGCTCCAAGTTTGCTTTCAGTATTTCAAGAGAAACATGTTTGAGCACAGTTATCCCTGAGCTGGTGGAATAAAGTAACTAAGAATAATATGTATATAAATATCTATATATTTATATATAAATAATGCAACTAGTTGCTCTTATTATTCCATGAATCCACTTGCTTGGTGATGGATCCTTCAGAAAAAGAGAAGGGGAGTCATGAGCCAAGAACAGCGAGTAGATCAGAGCTGGAAAACTCCTTGGCCACTCTCTGCTGACAATTTTCATCTCATTTTCCTGGTGAACATTCCTTTCCCTTTGCAGAGACCACGACCGTCCCCAGCCCAACCGTGTGGCTGCACGGGCTCCACTTGGGCTGACAGCTGCTCATCAGTGATGTATTGCACCAGCTCAGGGCTGGGAGAACCATGGCTCTCCTGGCCTGGCTGGGAACTGCCAGCAAGAAAAGCAAAATATCGGTGTCCTCCATCCAGAAATACTCCTCAGGGAGAATAAGCACCGTTATTAAAGCTCACTCTCTCTGAGGATAACCAAGCTGTTCCATTCTGCTGGTTACATGGTCATGGCAATCTTCCTGGAAAACGAGGGCTAGAGGCACTATTCTAGCAGAAGCACAGCGTTTCTAAGAAGTGGACTCGGATATTTTGTGGCATCCCTTTAATCCTGGTAGTTTTCCACGTGCTCTCTGCTTTTTCAAAGTGCGTTGCTTCTTCGTGCCTTATTCTTGTCTATATTTGTGGAGGGTTTTAGACGTGATGGGGAAATATTTGTCTGTGCCTGAACTGGTTCTCAGCCACTCTTGTACATCCCAGTGACTCTGTGTCTGCACAAAATTAGGGAAACTGGAAGCAGCAGAAGGTGTATAACATGGGATGGCCATAGTGGGGGGTTAATTAATGTAATCGATTGCTGTGACAGAGAAGATCAGAGAGCTCTGAACAGACAATGAGCAATACTCAGATAAGAGAAAAAAACACAGCAGACTTCTCAAGAGTGGCCAACACCATCAGAACACACAAAAAAATACTTGATGTTTGGGATTTTGGCAGCAACAAATAAAATCCTCCTGCACGATTTTCATGAACAGAAGCAGCAAGGTGTGAACTTCAGAAGGACAAAACAATGGGGGAGAATAATGGGTTTCTGTATTTAATTTCTGGTTACTTTACATTTTGTAGTTGTCCCATATAATATGCAAAAGATAAAATAATCCCTAAATCTCTATTTTAAGTGCAGTCACCCGCCTTAAATTTAATCATATAATGTCATGGTTCCTGCTCATTAAACTTTCAAATAGCAGTGTGTCAGCTTCAGGAATGCAGAAATGCATTGTAATATTAAAGCAGGAACTGTTATTCCACAATTCTCTCATGGTTCATTGTTTTTTCTTTTCTATTGACCTTCCATAGACTAGAGGATATATCATTTTCTAAAAGAGATTTTTAACAGCTGCTAATAATTTCTTCTGGCCATTATTGAAGTAGAACACTAACCAGAAAATTTGAAATGAAGAGATGCCCACTTTTATTTTAATATTTTCCTTCTTAGGTGCTGATAAAACTTGGGAAATTGTTGGAAAAATTAACAAAATCAATTCAATCATTTGCATGTGGCAACAGAAGATTATTTGCATGACTGTTTTGAATGGAAAATCCTGCAGTGCTGATAATTCTGGGTGCATTAGGAAAATTGGCTAGACCTGTGTTAGTTTTTAACTTGCTGTGTGCCTGAGATCAGGGTCAGAAGGAAGTTGGAGGAAATTGCTCCGTTTGAAAGTCCTGTTTCTCTAGAAGCTGGGTGGTTCCAACATCTACCGGCCTCGGCTGTGCAGGAAAGTCTCTTATGTAATATGCAGCAAATCCTAAGCTTCATCTAAAAAGCTGTGGCTCATCAAACTCATGAGCACAGCATGCAGGGAAATGTGATGTTGCAATGCACATTACATCAGTGCTGCAGACACAGGACATTTGGTGCTGCTGCTGCTTCAAATTGCTGACTTGTAATTTTTGTTGGTTTTTTTTTGTTTTTGTTTGTTGGGTTTTTTTTTTTTTTTTTTCTGGACCAACTGAGTCAGCAAGCTCAGTGTATGTGGAGTTGCTTTATTTCCACAGCAATTCTGCTTTCAAGTGGTTGCAGTGAAAATACATCACAACATTTCCTGCATTCCTTAGCGAAAGTCATTGTTTCTAATTTTAGTTTTTGCTTTATGTACAGCTGCGACCCCTGGAAAAGGAGGGATCTTCTTTATTCATATCTGACAAGCACTTGAGCCTAAAAGTTAACAACCAACCACTTGACTGCACTAAATACAATCTACAGAAGCAATTGCAGGGTCCTTTCCTGTCAGTTCTTCTTGGATTTGGGGTTTTGAAGGGAGTCAGCCTCCTGCAACTGAGCAACACTTGGCCTTGCTTCATCTCCTCCCAGACTCGATCTTTGTTATCAAATGTTGCTTAAATCTGGAGAGGAGGGCCTGCAGCTCGCTCTCCATCTGTAACGTGAAGGATGAGGAAGAATGAAGTCAGGGCATGACCAAAAGGACATCAGGGTCAGGTGCTGATGGCAGAGTTCCTACCTTCACAGAGCCACTTGCAGGTTCAGTCTGGTTGCGTGTCCTCGCCACATCTCCGAGCTTTTGGAGCCTAATCCAACCTTTCCTCTTGGACAGCAGGAGCTGGGGAAATGTAAAAGAACTGTGTATAACATCAAAAGGGGTACAGCAGAAAAATGCAGGCCTAGCCAATGGAAGTCCCTGCTGGTGCAGACACAGAGTGTGGCAGCGTGGTGGGAGGAAAAAGGATCACTCTGGACAAAAAGATCACAGAGGAAAGTGGAGAGGCAACTCATTGTTTCAAGGGTAATGCAGTAGAGCAGACAAGTCTGCTAATCTGCAGAGCTAAAACACCACTGATCACTGAGGCATTTTTAGGCAGTTTTGTTGGTCTTCTTGTGAAGCACTTGTGCAAAGTAAATATGCAAAAAAATACTTCTTCTGCTAAAACAAGAAAGCACTAAAGTGTGGTGGACACCAAACAAGCATTTGAGAATATTCAGAAGTAATTGCAACCTCAGGAATCACTAGGTTAGTAAGAGCAACCCTAGATACCAACGTGAGGGGAAAAAGATTGCACATTCACTTGGCAAAGAATGGGAACATATTTGTAAAGATGGTTTAAAAGCTCCTGGCATAGCACAGAGCATAGGCTCAGAGCAAATATATTCCATACATCACTGGAGCCTAACTCACAGGCTGGCAAGTGTCCTGCAGACTTGAGTTGGAGTTTTGGGTTGTTTTTTTTTTTTGCTTGGATATTGCCTGTTTTCATGCAGTTGTCTCCCTGCTTTCCAGCATTTCCTGGTTTGTGTGCTCTCAGCCTGTCTTTCCTTTTCCTGAGGGCTACAGGCCTTAAATTAATGTCTTAAAATGTCTTAAAATTTTTAGGGCAAACAGGGTTAGAGGCTGAGAGCCTGGTGAGTGAAGGCTATTCAGAGAGAAGCAATAGATGTTATTTCTTTGTATGACACAAGTCTGGATTCTCATCTGTTCGAAATCTGCCAATCATCTGTAATACTTAAGGCAGAAAATGCTCAGCTTAACCACGGTGTCTATCACTAGAAAAAAAAAAAAAAAATTAGATAACACGTGATGTGTTACGTATAATTAGTGGAAATTAAGGGCAGTAATTTGTGTCTTTCCTTTTGTGGTGTTGATGTTGCATGTCCTGGCTGCTGTCTGCTGCAGAACAGTGGCCCAGGGGTGTGACAAAGAGGCAGAGGGTGAGATGTACCTGGGGAATAAAGGCTGGGGGCATTTTGTGTACCCAAAATGGTTTGTGTACCCAAAATGGTCACCCCACAGCAGGGGCTGTGGGGTGACCTGCCTCGCTCCTTCCAGGAGGTTCAAGAAGGGACAACAGTGACGTTCACTTTTTCTCACAGTCTACCACCTTCCCTGTTTTCCCTGCTAAAAATTAGCTAATTAGCTCATAATCCCGTTTGGGTCGGGAAAGATGTGGGGAAATTCTGGACAGAATTCCTTTAGCGGGAGCTAGATGGCGCCGTGGAATAATGCGCCATCCTTTCACCTGGGGTGTTCCGGGGCAAACCCGGCGCGGCCCGCTGTCTTCTGTGGATTTGGGAGCATGGATCCAGACCGACGGCACTATCCACGTCCTGGTGTCCTCCTGGGTGCACAGCCTCTGCTAGACTCGTAGCTGGAACTGTGGCGCTCCAAACGGAGTGAGAATCCTCGGTGGACCTGCCCCAACGTGAGCCATGTGCTCGCTCCAGTGGTGGGCTCTACAAGGGCAGCAGACTGGGACGGCAGAAATCCTGCCCTTGCATTAATATATCCAGGTGGAGAGAAGCACAGCTGCTGGTGCTACCAATGAAAGTTCTCCTTTTTAAAATAGTTTTTAATTTTTTAAAAATTATTTCTATTAAATAAAGCAAAAGCAAGGAACCTACAACCCATACATAACTCCTCTGGCAACACTGAGATGTATTTCCAGTTTTTAAGGCTATTTCTCTGGTGGTGTTAAAGGATACTTGCCTGGAATCATCCAAACTTTCCACTGAACTACTTTTAAAGGGAAAAAAAAAAAAAAAAAAAAAAAAAAAAAAAAAGGCACACAATAGAATAAACTGGAAAGCACATCTCTGTGCACAAATGTCAGCACAGTGCCGGGTATGGGATTTGTATTCAGACAAAGTCTTGCTCTTTCTTTTTGTGAGGGGGAAAAAAAGAGCCTTACTTAAAAACAAATGACTTATAAAACAATGCAAAGAGAGTGGGGAAGACCACTTTATTGTGAAAAACTGGAAATTCAAAGAGCAGCACCATGTGAGAATTCGAGCAGCCACGGGACAATTTGGAGGATGATCAGTGGAGGCTGGAAAATGTTTAATGGGGGCTCGGTACCCAGCTCACGCAGACCCACTGAATTGTTCTGTGGCTCCTCTGAAGCAAACTGAGCGATAACCAGCTTCAAACTCTCCACCCCCAGCCCTTCATCACTGTCATTGGCCCCAGCTGCTAGCAAGAGGGTGGGTGAATAGCTGGCCTAGGAAATGGGATGTCCTTTGGCCTCTAGGAAGGTTGGAACACCGTGATGCTGTCACCAGTCTTAGCAGGGCTCAGAGCTGTGCGGGGTGTCCAGATCAGAGGGGTTTTCTGCCTTCCTCTCTGGGGTATCTGAGGCCATTCATGACTGGAAGTGTCACTGGGGGCAGAGCCAGGTCCCACCATCCTTGGGGAGCGGATGCTCTGCTGGGCCTCTTCCCACCCTCTGTCTCCTGCCCATTTCAAACGCTCAGCACTAAGCAAAGAGGGGCTGCCCTCCACCCTGGCGCTGTCCTGACATGAATATCTGCTTTCAGCCTTCTAAAACTAAAACAATCCCCCCCCCCAAAAAAAAACAAAAACAAAAACCAAAAACAAAAGCAAAAAACAAACAACAAAAAAAAAAAAACACAAAAAACCCCCAAAACAACCAAACACAGAACTTGGACAAAATACCTTGGGAAGAAGCTCCCAAGGTTTGTTCTAGAAACGATTGGAGGTGCGCGTGTCTCCGCGTCTCCTCGCTGACCGTGTGAGGGGACAGGCATTCGTGAACGTTCTTAAAGCTTTACTTGTTCTTCCTATTTTTTTCCTGACATTTGCTGTTTTATGCTCTCTGGCAACCAGCGGAGCTCCACCGATGCTGACTCGCAGGGCCCACGGAGATACTAAGGAAATATTTTTCCTAGCAACAAGCGGCACATGAAAACACCGAGAGTCGCTTCCCCTGCTCGTGTTTCCCTTCGGTTTTTTCGGTCATCTGGTGCTGAGATAAGAGCTGCACGGTGGAACCTGCGACTGGCTGGTGTTCTGTGGGGCGATCTGGAACGGAGGAACGTGTGGAAGCGTTTTGCCTGTGGAGCCAGTGGTGCCGAGTGGGAATGCTGCCCGCTGTGCAGTGCCTGGCTGCTCATCCCTGGCTGCTCCTGAGGGACCCTCAGGTGGCTTTCCAGTACCCTCAGGTGGCTTTCCAGCCAGGAAAGAGGTGCATGGCATCGCCCTAAGGTGACATCTACATCCAGGCCATCTGGGACAGGTCCTTTGGGAGTGCTGCTGCTGCCTGAGGCACCTATTCCCAAAGAATCCTTCACAGGTGAGGCCCTTGGATGCTGCTCTAATGAGAATGCCACCATTAATGAGGGATAATGGGAGCACACCCAGCTGCCAGGGCAGTGAGGGTCCAGTCGTATCCCTCTCCAGTGGATGTGGTATCTGCTAGCAGGCTCGATTTCCCAAATTCTATTCGAGTTCCCAAAACTATTCCCTTTCCCTTTGTGTTTGTGGAAACCTGAGGGGCTAAACTAGGGATGGGCCTCATCCCTAGGCAAGGATTTTCTATTTATTCTCTGCTGGTGAGACAGGGACAAGGTGTTAACATGATTTTACCAAAAATGTAGTTTTCTGGGCCTGAATTATTAGCCACGTGGGGGCAATGACTGGTCCTGGTGTCTGCTTGTGAGTAACTCCCCCGTCTTCCCTGTCCTTGCTCAGCCATCCTGAAATAGCATCCGCAGCTGGGAGGGCAGAAAGGCTTTGTCAACACCAGCAAATCACTGTTCCTGCCTCTGCAAGGTCAGCTGCTGAAGACAACGTGTCCAAGACCACGACTGCCACCAGCGAGGAGCATGGAAAGTCAGGAAGCAGTCGGAAATCACACAAATTGATGGGCAGAGTTGAAAGCATTCTCAAGGCAGAGCCAGCCTCTGAATTTAGGGCCAGCCTCACACCTACAGGGTGACTATTTTGTGAGTAACTTCAGTGGGGTTAGGATGGAGCCCAGGAGGTTCTTACTCATCACTTGATGGGTTACTGACAAGAACAACATCTGCAGAACATGGTCCTGTGTCATCAGTGTATTTCCTGTATTTGTCCTCTAGCTTTTTAGAAGAATTTACCCTCTGGAAAAGCTCGATGGAGTAAGCTGAAAAGCTTTGTCTGCAGTGGGACACTTGCTCCTGTCCTTGTTTAGAAGTAGCTTGCATAAAGATAGGAGCAGGTTTGTAAAACTGGTTTGAAAGCAGCATGTTGGCAACAGAATCCAGGCAGAGAGACATGTCCCAAGATAAGAAACCGTCCTGCAGGGTGAAACTGGAGACCAAGATCTTAAATTTTGGCTGAATGTTTATCTACATTACAGTATGATTCTTACAAACTCGGCTTAGCACTTCCATGGTTCCTGCGCTTGGCCGTGGAGCTGGGTTTTTGGTTTCTTGGGTTTTTTGTTTTTTTTTTGCAGTGAAATTGCAAATTTGGCCCAATTATGATGATTTCACATACTTTAAAAGAATACTGAATAGCGAAGGATGAAGTTTTAAAAATAACCCCTCAGGGTTTTTTTAACTGAACTTGAACTCTTAACGGGTTTCAGATTTGCCAGTTGCTCATTACAATTTATCCGGGAATTGTATTGCCGTGAACATCCTAACGTGTAGGGACCAGATAGAAGACCTGGAGGCTCTATTGTGTGAGGAAGGACAAATTTTCTGGTTTATCCTTCACTTTGGAGAGGAAAACAATGTGAGGAAATGGTGTGTTGATCGGAGTGCTGCACACGCCGTGCTCTATAGAACGAGGAACGCGGGGCAGCAGCCTTCTATCCATTCAGATAATGTTCTGCGGGCAGGTTGGTGAGGTACATCCCCTGCTCCATACGGTGCTTAATGGCTTTTTGTTATTTATGTTCTGAACTGTTGCTGAAAGGTTCTAAATATAAATCGGGGTAAATTCAAAAGCATCTATTTGTTTCGAGACAGAAGTGGAAACGTCCCCTCCTTGCAGCTAATAATAGGGTCGGCAAATTGTTAAACAATTAAGTTGAAAAATATTAATAATAGGTGCTTTATGCATGTTAAACAAAACCTCAATAAGCTTTCTGTTTTATTGTTTAACTGCATGCATGAGTCATAAGGAAAGTGTTAATGTCCAGGATCAGATATGAATCACGTATTTGTGAACAATCTTCCAAGGGCACCGAAACCCCAAACACATTTATTCTCCGTTGTTAAGTCAGCTCTGCACTTGGAAACTGAAAGTGCAATCAGAGTGAGAGTTTGTTTATTAACCAGCGGATGCTGTGCATCTTATTTACACAGCTTGATAATGAGGGGTGAAAAACAAGGAAAGAAGCTGGTAGTGCAGGGGGCTCTGTGTCCCTGGGGTACAAATCACAAAAGGAACCTGAGCAGCACCAGCACCGGCCATTAAATGCTGAAAGGTTCGGTGACTTTAAAAGGAAATCCCGTATTCATGAAGGGAATCCATATGGCACCCTATTTGCGAGGAGAGCTGCCCAATTCCCTTAGAAGCTGACTCGCAGCATTTATTGTTTTGACTGCTCTAGCATCAGGGCGAGAGAATATTCGTCAAGGGGAACAAACAAAACCAGTGGAGTGCAGGGGAATAACTCGGGTGTTAATTATATAATGTATTGATTTGCATCACAGATAGAACATTGCTGCCACTGAACCACGAGCACTTTTTGCTGGCTGCTTTTGGGCTTGCTAAGGGAACCGGGTTCACTCTAAGTATTCTCACCTGGTAATTATTTCCAATCGCTGGTAATAAGTGTGTTTCTAATTACCTCTCTTCTGGGAAAGAAGGCTGAGTTGCCTGTTCTGGAGGAGGGATGGAGGCAACTGCCAGAACCCATGCCCAGAGTTTTAGGCTACAAAACGTTTTTGAGTTCTAGATGTGGTTTAGGGGAGACTTCTGGAAATCCAGGTCAGCCTCTGCTACTGCCTGACCCTGAAAAGAAATCAGTTTTTCTCGTCTGTTTTCCCTGCTGTGAAACGGACCCTGCAAAGCATTTGGATGAGCTGCGATAGGGATTGTGCAATGCACATCCCATCCTTTACTCAGCAAGTTGCTCTTGGATTTTAGCTGTGCTGGGAGTGCATGATTGATGCCATTAAAGCACACAGCATGGAGCTGCTTTGGAACACGACTGAATTGGTGTGGCTCCTGCAAAGGTATGTGCTTGCTTGCTTGCTTCAGCTCATTGTTGGCTCTCTTGTAAATTTAAGATATACTTAAGTTTTGGCAGCAACAGAAGTTACTGTATTTTTGTGTATCTGAGGTTAGTTTAACGCTGCCATTCTAATCTTACAAGCCCATAAAAAGTCTGACTATCAATGGTAATGTTAAAAAGAAGCAAGAAGTAGAACAAACAGCTTGGCAAGGCTTTGGCAGAGCCTGTATTTGAATGGGGAATTCCTGGCCCTGCTCTCCTACCACCAAACCTCACTTCCAGATAGGAAATGACACATATTTGCAAAATGTGTGTTCATACACAATCTCCCCTGCTGGGGAGCGCCAACAAGGGGGTTTGCCACACGTGGAAACACAGCTTGTGCTCTCAGGTGAGAGGAGGCTTGGAGGCGCAGCTGGCACGCTCCTGGCCTTTTTGGGAGGCTACTGCAGCCACCTCCAGGTTGCCCCGTGGCGTGGCTTTGAAATGTTGTGGATGCCAATATGTGTGTGGGGGTTGACTTTAAAGAAGGTAATCAGTAGTGTTTTGCTCAAAGGAGATTTAATTCAAATGAGATTTGCTGCTAAGTGACCAAGCAGAGACACATCTGAAGTACAAATCTGCAGTGGTTTTACACGTAAATTTCATTTCCCAGCAACTTCCTAGTCTATGCAGATCCTCAAATATAATTTTTTTCTTTTTCACCTGTTAATATTCACAGCTTTAAAGCTAGGCAGATGAACAAGGTTTGCAATAACAGAACCAAATATAGAGAGAATTAAAAGTAGTTCACTTTGCGGTTTTGGTCAGTATTCAAGTTCTTTTTTAGTGGGGACAGACCTAACAATCACTGAGACTTTTTTGCTGCTGCAGAAGCACAAATTGACGACGATTAGGGGTTCTTCCTCCTCCAGCCTGTGCTTTCTTTCTGTCTCAAAGTGGGATGCCCCATCTGCTCTTTGGGGAATGTCTGCCTTTAAAATGAAAGCAAATAAACCTCTTTCCGCATCATCAAATTTAACTTATTTTTGAATTTTGTTACACTCTGTACGTTTCATCTGCTCTGAGCAACTTCAGTGGGAGTACAAACACAACTGCACAAACCGATGGCACGTCGAGGCTTTGTGGCAAAGTCCTTTCTGCATGCTGAAATGAAAATATTGGAATGTAGTAGAATTCAAGAATTAGAATTTGGGGATGTGTTTATGTCTCCAGCTACAGGGATGTGCTGTAGCTCACTTCAGGAAGATGTGCTCAAAGAACCCTTGCTCTGCAGCCTAGTGGGAGCTGATACCTCTTTCACTTATGTGTTTGTCACTGTCTGGAGTGAGAGTGAAAATAAAGGAGCCTCCCTGCAGTGCAAAGCACTTTGACTTACACTTGTCTTCACGCCTTGTTGTTGAAGCATTCCCCAAAATAAAATGGGATGAAGCTGATGCCTCTTGGTTGTAGTTTTATCTTTAAACTCTGTGTACAATCTGTATTTGTCATTTTGGGTGCAGCCTAATGGTTTTCCTTATTTGTAGCTTCAGCAGTGGGTCAGATTTGTGGAATTTTTTTCTCATTAGAGGATGAAGTGTGTCTCCATCCCTTGTCTACAAGGAGTCTCCCTGGCTTCTGCCTGCCCTCAGCAGGGTCAACTCACAGATCTTACCGCCTTCTCAAGGTTGAAAATTTAGGCTTTGCTGCCATACATTGTCTGCGGGTTAAATAATGACTGTACTGAGCTGATTACCAGAGAACATTCAGTTTCCTTATTGCCGATGAAAGGGCTGGAATACGTGTCCAAATCCCATTAGTGGAAATCCAGTCACTGCAGAAATATGTGATATTTTTCAGAACTCATGTAGTATAATTGTACAAATATGAGGTATGGAAGGCAATAAGCCTAATTTTGTGAGCTGTTCCTGTGCTGTTGCAGTGCTGTTTGTATTTTAGAGGCCACAGTCTGCTCTGGGACAGGGTGAAAGAATTGTTCCTTGGCATTTTGTAGTTTGGAGGTGCAAGAAGTTTTCTCTGTAACACAGTAGTTACACACCTCACAGTCTGCAGACCCTCACAAAACCCAGAGCAGCTGCCAAGCTCTCAGTGATGGGGCTGTGAGCGGAGCTGAACTGAAAATTGTCCTACCTGAGCTGCACTTTTAAGATGCTTGTGTTTAGTGGCGCTCAGCTGCTGGTAGGAGTTGTGGCAAACCTGTTTTTATCAGACCCTCTGCTATTGAGAGAACAGAGCTGAGGGGGTTTTTTCCCCCTCTTTTACCTATTGGAAGATCCCACGTGAATAATTCCCGAGTCCCAAAGGAGTGTTGAACACTTGTGCTTCTCTGTGGTTACCCAGGCAGAGGAGAAAGGGTTGTCACGTTGAGAATGTTCTTAAAGCTGCTCCAGCCAGTTTGTAAGCATCTTCATCTCTGTATCAAGACCTCAAGGGAGCTCTAGATTAGAAGTGTGTGGGGTTTTATCCCAAAATACAAACATGACTGTAAAATGAAATTATTGGGGGATATTTAATGTTTAATTACAAAAAACCTAGCTGAACTACCTTAGTCTGAGTTGGAAAAATAGAGGGCAGAATTAGGTATAAATTAGCAGCAATGGGAAGGATACTTAGCTGAGTTTCAGCTTTTGTACACTGTTCCCTATATAGAATGAGGAAAAACTGCACATCAGAAGCATTTATTGCTAGGTTAAGTTAAAAGCTGCCCACAATGTGCTGATTACAAAGTTCATTTAACTGCATAAGTATTGGCACTGGCTTGTAGGTAGGAAAATAAATACATTTTATTCTGATAGTAACATTTTATGGCTCACATTCATCTGCTCAATAGCATTCATCCTAGAAATAAGAATATCATAACTGCTCGTGTGTAGCTAAATTGCTGCTGTGTTCTGTTATGGCAGCTTCAGGAGCTGGGTATTGTGGGCCAAGGGTTTTTTCAGAAAGTGATTTATTCTGCAGGAAGGGATGTGCAGCAAGAGGCAAGAACACATCCACCGACAGGTACTGCTCTCACTATCAAAAGAAAAGTGTGGGGCCGAACACAGACCAGAAGGGAGATTTTGTACAGCTCCTTTGTCCCATGAGGGGTCTCCCCCAATGACAGACGTGTTCCAGTCAGCCTCTAAGCAGTGACAACATTGAGAAATATGATTAGGATGGATAGCAAGCGGAATGCATTTTTTTATTTCCCTCCCCTCCATTTTCCTAGCAACAAAAACAACAAAAAATCCCGAGCAGGCATTCAACCAAAATATTTTAGACCTTGGAATGAGCGCACTTGGGTTTACATTCCCATGATTCCCTGCAGTTGATACCTTTCACTGAGCTATTGATAACCACTGGTTTTTGTTTGCTTCTTCCACTTTAGCAGCCCTGCGGGTTGAGCGGCTGTTTGTACAGTATTAGTAACAAATGTGCCACTAGTCTGCCGCTGTGGGCAATTATTTTGTGTTTATTATCAGCCCTTTACGGCCTGCTTGTCACTTTTTGGGCAGGTAACTGTGCTGAGCTGCAGGCAAAGGTACTGATACTAGGAAAGAGATCACGGAGACTTCACAGCGTAGAATAGTTTATAGGGGCAGGTGTAAGAGATAAAGGAATAGTGTCATATTTATTGGTTTATGAGTGAGGGCCATAAAATCCAACCCAGAGCATTAGAACAGAAAGTAGGTGGGGTTATTTTTGGGTGGGTTTTTTTTGTTGTTTTTTTTTTTTTTTAAAGCTTGCTACCCTAACTGCTTTGAAGTGCACTCATCTGTTTTCTGCTTTTGTTGCCTTCAGATGAACCCAGCCATAACATTCTTTCTTTAAAAACTAGAAACACAAGCAAAAAGAGTAGGAAGTTAAAAAACAACCAAACCAACCCACACAAATATTGTGAGATCAGTTTGGAATGCATTTTGAGCCAAGCTCTTAAACAATGAAACACCTCTGCTTAAGGTTTATGATAAATTAAGGGATTCAGAACCATTACGGGGTAGGAAGTAGAATTCCAAATTGAAGGACTGGAAGTGTCTGACAGCTGTTTTTATTAGAGCTGTGGAAATCTGGTCTGCTCAGAAAAAAACCTCAGGTAGCCAAGTTTAGGACAGTCTTGCTGCCTTTGGCTGAAACTGGGGCTTGCATTAAAACCTTATAATGAGAGATTCAGCTCCCGCATGGGCATGCCATTTGTGTCCCAAAACTGGAAGGGATTTCTCACAAATACCCTGGGTTTGGCTCATTCCTGTTGGGAAGGGCCCATTAGAAGAAGGTTTGTTGCCTTTGGGTCCTGTCTGGTTGCACTGGGAAATATTTACGAGCCACGCTTCCTCACGCTGGTCCTCGGAAACACGAAGGCAAGGCTTCTACACTGCAAATAGTTTGTGTCCAGCCCTTCAACCCCCAGGCTGGCTGGGTGTTATTTGTCATGGTTCCAGAAACTTTTAGGCACCTGTTTATCTGAAAGGCACGGAGCAGATGCCTCTGTTTTTTGTGACTTGGTCCATTCAGGTTATTTCCTCATTGCACCATGACTGTGCCAGCTCAGACCTACCATTGTGTTAAACAGAACATGTAATAATCCATTTAAAGCACAACACATTTATCACTTGCCTCAGATCAAAGGTGCGTGGCTTCAAAGGCTCTAGTGAAATTGTGATGATGTAGAGCACTGGCTTTATCTGTATCTGTTACACACTGGTGATTGGGTAGTTTCATTCAGATTTTTTTTTTAAGCACCTTGAGTTCAATATTGCAAAATTCTCCTGAGATGTTTCCCATCCTTGCTGTCAATCAAAGTGTTTAAATAAATCCAGGGTTTACCGTAAGATTATTTCCTTTTTCCTGCCTAGAAAACAGTTTAAACTGATCTGTTTAGCTGTGTTGTGGTATTCCTGTTCTTCCTTGCTGTCCCCTGTGTTCCATGTCCCTTGTTTGCTGTCCGATTCCCACAGCTTCCCTTCTCTGGCTTTACTGCTGCTGTTACTGCACTCACTAGTTGTGAACCCTTTCTGAAGGTGCCACAGATGAGAAAAGCGTCTGTTTCTGGCTCAGTTTTGGAATTCAAGCTGTACTTAAAAGCATGTGAACCATTTAGGTCAAAACATGGTCGTGTGCAGGATCTCATGGGGTAATTAGGACGTTACCTGGAACTGTGCTTCCTTCAAGGATCTGGACTGAACCTAAACCTGGCTTAAGGGTTTGCAAGGCTTCAGGCAGTGATTTTTAGAGATGTTTAGGAATGGTTGTGGGAGAGTAGAAGTGTGTCCAGAAAATAAGGGACCCGAGATTTCAGCTCTACAGTCGAATAATAATCATCAATAATAAGCTCAGTATTGGGTGCCTTTATGGTCAGTAGTTTAGAAATAATGGGGAGGATAAAGCAAAGATGGAAACACTAATTTCTGTAAATAAGATGTCATTTTTTGATTTCATACTCTGCTGTTTTGTCAGTGTTGGTGAAACTCTCCTGAATATAAAGAGACAATTTCTCATTCTCCAATTCCTTTTTCCCTGTGACTAGCCAGGCCCCTGTGTTCCACAAGTCTGTGATGCTTCAGATACCCCTGGAAAAATGACATTTTCATTTAAGTCTTGTGCATGAAATCTGGAAGCTCCAGTTTGGCAAGCTTGTGTGAGCAAGAAGTCAAGTGAAGGGTCTTGTTCAGTTCGGTGGAAATGCCCACGTGTGTTTTTTGTGAGATCAGGCTCACCAGATGATAAGATGTGTTTTATTATAGCACACTCAATGCTTTGGCCTGTAAAAACCAATGAAGTTTTGTGATTTTTTTTTTTTATTTTATTACTGTTATTATTTATTGGCAAAATCCTTAACTAATACTCAAAAATCTGGAAAGCAGATACTGCATAAATAATTCACTATTTTCTTATATGAAGGGGAGGGAGGGGAAGCAAACTAATGATATTCTTCCTCACAACACGCTGAAATTTGGTATGTAGAGTCTTAAAAGGAGCATAAGTGAGAGCCAACTGCCTACAGAGAACTCTCTTTTTTTTTTCCCCCACTCTTTTCTTTCAGTGCAGCCAAGTCATCTCTTGTAGGAAACTGCTGAGTCAATACTTTCAAAAACTCACCAACTGTTTCTTATTTCTATATAGTTAACTGATAAGAGCCTGTTAAGGGTTACACCCTTCCGTATTTACAGTGGTAAGGCAAACACGGGTATAGGAAGCAATTCCATTTAAAATTTAAGGTGCGTGTCACGCGGTATCGCAGTATTCCTTTGGCGTGTCGAATTTAGTTTGTGTATGTGTGCAAATGAGGCTGGAGAGCTGCTGTTTGTATTGATGGATACAGCAGGCAGCTCCCTCACAGAACCTTCTCTCATCCTTTCAAGTGACCTAATCCTTGATGCTCCTGGAAACTGGTGACTTCTTCAGTCCCCTTTGCCAGGTGAAATTGTAGCTGCAGCAAGAAGTTTATGTGTACTGGAATGGAGAGACAAATCATACCGAAATGGCACTCCTAGCCCTGGGATATGTTCCTTTGCCCCTTTATGTATTAGAGCCCCCTTTATCTCTCTGTGGGAATTTAGGAAGCTTTTAGATGACAGGGGAGCAGGGAGAGGTGCTGCAGATTCCAGGTACAGCACGAGCTCCGTGCAGTCAGGGGGGAGTCCTGCTGTGAAATAGCAGGAGTGACATCTGTAAGGCTTATAAAAACCCCTCCATAAACGCACACAATTAAATGGGAATGGTGTTTCTTCCAACAGCTTTTAAAACATTCTGCAGGCTTTAACAGCTTTTTTGATAGATCCGTCAGCACAAACACATTTGGAGCAAGGTAATTTTTTTTTTTTTTTTCCTTTTTGCATCGGAACTGTAAACCACAATTCAGTGCCCCATAAAAATGTTTGGGGTTTTTTTTGAGAGCTCTATTTTGGATTCCTGAAATTTGCATGTCAAAGACGAAATAATAAATATCTTGTGGTTTGGGTGTTTAATTGTAAACAGTCAAGAACCTTCACCCCATGGCGTTGTGTCGTTTCCTACTCTCACGGGTGATGTTTGGCCAAGGCCAAAAGACAGTCCTCAACAGCCCTTTTTCCACGCTCCCTCCATCCCCTCCTTTCACCTTTTGGATAAGTTAAGAAAAAGCAGCTGCTGTGAAGGGTGACAAAACTCAAGAACTATCTCTGGGACAAGGCAGGGTTAAACAATGTGGAAGCTTGTAATTTCTGCTTAGGATGGACAGCTAAAGAGAGAATTTAGGACCAGGGTTGTAGTTCGGAAGAAATGTTCAGGGTTTTGGTGTTGTTTTTTTTTTTTTTTTTTCCTAGTGGATAAAATAGAAAATTGGTATTTGTGTTTTTTCTTGTCTTCCATCTCATCTGGTTTCTTCCATATTTTTACCTTCAAGATAAATATTACAGCAAATAAACTAATTTCAAACACATATCCAGGACATTGATACTGCAGTTTATCTTCCTTTTCAAAAAGAACTCCTGAGTGGCAACCAGTGCAAATGAGTTTTATGAGATAATCTGAGGAAACCCACCAAATGGGAGCTTCTCAGTCCAGGAGGGAAAATAATAAAAAAAAAAAGACATAATGTCTGGATTCAGGCCAGGCTTGGCTGTGGCACATGGGCTGAATTCTTCAGCCTTGTCAAGACTGAGGTCTTTGGTGGGTGTTGGCACAGAGCAGGATTTTGGATTGATGGCATGTGTCCTATCCATATTTAGGAACCAGCAGTGAGATGGCAGCTCAAGTAAGGATTTCCAAGATTCCCAGTCTGCTGTCATGAACTCACTCAAGTTCTTGCAGTACTTCCCTTTCTCCTGTGAACAACTCCTTTCTTTTCACTGGATTTCATGAGGAGCTGGGTACCCTGATAGCCTTTACGCCTTTGCAAACCTCCACCAAAATTTATTTGATGTATGATACGTTCTGAGGCCATTATCAAATTTGACTTGACTGTCTGTAGGTCTTCTGAAAACCATGGATTATAGAAAAGTTGATAATATTTTGCTCTTAGCTCATTTGTGAGTTTTTTGCCTGGGCAAATGGCCGTATGTTTTTGTGTTGCCTGTGGTTTCTTCTTGGAGTAACAAACTTGGGCTAAGTTTTAGGCATGCTACAATAAGAATCCAGATGTTTCTCAGAGTGAGAATGAAAATGCATTTGGTTGCCCATGTCAAAAATACTCTGATCATCTTATTTTGGCACTTTAAGTGCGTCGGTGCTTGAAGCTTAGATTGAATTTAGTATCTAAAATTTGGAAGGATTGCAGAGTCCCTGTGAAATATTTTTTTCTTTCCCCCTCCTGCCATTCCTGTGTACTGAACACATTTTTTTAATTGGGAAAATAAAAATCTAAGTCATAATTTAGATGTGCATGTTAGAGATTTGTGATACTGCCATTACTTCATTCCTTGAAATACATGAAGTGGTTTTGGACTCTTCGAGTCAAGAGCTGAATGGGATTTTCCTGGGTTTAATTGCAGTTAAACATGAGGAGCGTATGGGGAGATTTAATTCTTGCTCCAAAAGAGGTGGCCCTGCACAGCAGCAAGGAACAGACTGGCTGGGCAGCAGGTGGGACACTGAGATTGGGCATACAGATGGAAACCAGGATCTGGATGTTAGTTTAACAGATCACAGTTTCAGTTAAGGGAAAAAGTGCAAGGTTTTGTGGCAGGATGTTGAAGGCAAGAGCAGCGTGATAAGAAACCAATGGGATGGTTGATATGAAAGGTCTGAGGAAGGATGTGGGCTGGAAGAGAGAAGCAGGACTGCAAGAAGGAGCCTGGTTCCTGGGGACAGCCGGACACAAAGGCTAGAGAGGAGCTAGAAGATGGCACACGGGGGGGGGAAACCAAGAAAGAGCTTTGTGACTGCAAAGAGACTTGGAATTTTGCCAGGGTGAGGCTTCTGCATTCCCGAATGGAGGGACTGAGATAGGGTGAAGGGGAGAGGCAGGATGGGAGCTGGGGTGTGCTACTCTTAGATGAGCTGATAAGTTTTGCATCTAACAACCCTCTGAAGTTATTCCCTTGATCGAGGAGCCTCAAGATTTCCTTTCCACGTCTTCAGTTTGCACTGAGTATAGTTCTGCGGGAGGATCAAGCCCGGCATTCCAAAAGTAGCAGGAGCAGGTGTAGGCAGGGAGAACCCCGTTGCTGCTGAAGCTGCGCTCATCCCTCTGTAACCAAAAGTTTCCCATTCAGCTGCAAATTGCATCTCGTTCCCAGATCCTTGCTCTGGGATGAGAAGGTGATGATTTGCGTAATGGCTCGATTGAAATGGATAAAGGGGGAATCTTTCCGTTTGGTTAACAATCGTAGTGGATACTCCCTGCGCCTCTGACTGCCGCTTGCAGATGCAGAACGATGCTCCAGCGAGCCTGGCTGTGTGTGTGCCACTTCTGAGCTGAATCATCAGCCTTAAAAACCACATTCAATGCTTTACTCCAGCGCCCGTGGTATTTCTACAGGGGAAGTTACAGTCACACTGGGTGGAGGAACCTCCCTGTCTGGCTATGGGGATAGTGAATACAAGGAAATGCTTGCGGTTCTGGACACGATGGCATCGCTTGGTATTTCTCTGCTATTTTTTGCACTGATGCGTTTCGTTTGGCAGTTGAGAATTTCACAGCAAACACTCTGTAAGATGCAAGCACTCTGTTCCAATGTTTAATGTTTTGGAACGCTAATGGATTTTTTTTTTTTTTAATTTTTTTTAATTTTCACTCCCCCCCTCCTCCTTGCTGAATGTTTCTTTCTCTTGTGGAGGTAAGGCTGTATGTGAACTGCATACTGAGGGGGGTTTGCCCGGCAGAGGCAGCCACACAGATGCTTTTAGTGTTCCTGAGCATCATGAGTGGGCTTTGGGAGCTGCTCACAACCCCTCCTGCCCGGGACTGCAGGGTGCTCCCCTCTCCCCTCTCTCTAAAACCTTGTGCAACATGCATGTGATCCCCAAAGTGTTTCTTAAGATTCAGATGAGGAAAATCATTATTTATTCTGGTCACCAGCCATGTAGCACTGGAGAACAGACAGTGCTCTGCTTTACATTCTGCTACAATTGCCATCTCCTTTTTTCCCCCATCCCAGCAGTTTCAGCCGAGGGTGAGAAATACTTGATGCCCACAGTCTCTGTTCATGTTCTCTTTAACGAGACCTTTGGGATCTGTAAGGAGTATTTTGTGGGACTCGGTAAGTGCAAGTTCCTGTGTATTGTGATGAGAAGTGCATATTACTCAAATTTTTGTGGGCTTCATTGTATTGGCCTAAACTTTGCCCCTGTACCACCGTGACCCAGCTTCCTGGCAACTTCTGAATCAAGGCCCTTTCATCCCAGCTGTGTGATAGATCCCAAGCAGGAGCGTGGAGTAAATGTGGTTTCTTATTCATGAATTAAGCCTTAAATGAATTGAGCAACACTGGTGTATTGTAAAAGGCAAGGAAAGATTGAAAAGGTCTTTTTAGAGGACCAGTGTTGAAGGTGTTTGGATTGAGACAGAATAACTTGGAGGAGCTACAGCTGGGCGGATCAGTTTATTATTTCTTCAGGTTTTTAAGGCCTTCTTTCACTTATTAGTAAGTTCTAGTCTGCTATCTTTACCTATCTAATTTTGAAGGAAAACAAAAGTGATCTGTGGTATAATTCTCCTTTCTTTAGTCTCTGTTGATGAAAGAAGTGCTTACATGCAACTTAAGTAAAGAAGGCTTCCAATGTGCTCTATTTATATTCCTTCTTGTATGTGCTTATGGTTTTGCGAAAATGAGACCTGGCTGAATATACTTTTCATTTCCTCTTCAATATTTCGTTAATACACAGCCACAACTTACTGAATTTTGCACAGAACAAAAATGCAGCCCTATAATGAAATTAGGCCCCTATGAATGTGGAATATTAAGACGTAATCATTTTTGCTTTCTGTGTCATGAAGTCTGAGACTAGACAGATAATCTGACTATTAAAATATTTATGTGAGATTTGAGAAGTGCTCAATTTGTCTTCGAGAAATAATGAACAGCCACCATCGTTCTCCCTGTCTTCAGCTGGAATTTTGGCGTGTCTGTTGCTTGGGATGACGAGGTCTCTCTCAAGAAAAAGACATTTATATGCTGACATGTAGGCTGGAGAAACCTGGGATGGTTAAGAGACAAGTGGAAGTACAAGAGCAGATGAACATCCACAGTCATTCCTGTGCCTGTTGCTGGTTCCAGAAGGCTGTGGGTGTGTTGCAGTTACTGTTTCAGCCCTGGCAAATGGATATCTTAAAAAAAATTTCTAGAGATTCCCTGCTTGTAGCTGGGAATTTCATGTGGTTCATCGATGGGTCACATCTATGGTACTTCTAAGGGGAAAAGAATGAATGAACACAGGGTAGGACTGGAAGATCTCAAGAGGTCCCTTTGAATCAAAAGAATTCTGTCTGTGCAAGCAGAGCAGGGCCCCCCCTACTTGTGCTGCTCTATCTGACTCCTCTCCTTTCTGAATGCACCAGAACCTGCATGAGCAAACGTGAGGTCACTGGGTTCATGCAGGGAGATTTTGGCTTTAGGCTTTCACTGTTGAGAAGCTTTAATCAAAATATCTTCTCCCTCTATCATCTATTATAGCAAAGAGTTAAATGATATGAGAGTTCTTCCCTCGGTTCAGTGTCTCAGCTGAGTTACTGATGTAATACCCTGGGGAACCCTGAGTTTAAAATACACCACTGCTGTCATTGTTTAAAATACACCACTGCTGTCATTAGAGCCTTATATTCCATGTATTTTCATGCTGTTCTCAATCCGTGCCTTTCCAGCCATTAATGCCACACAAAGCTTTCCCTTGGGAAAGTGACCAGAAGCAGCCTGTAGCTGACATTAGGGACCTCTGGGGGGAAAAACAGAGAAATGGGAACTGACTGTAGCATGAGCAACTTCTAGATGTAACAGATACCTCGTGGAGAGCGGATTATTTTTTCCCAAGCAAACCTTCCCCTCTGTTGCTACTGCTGTAGCCAATCTATTTGCTAGCAGTATGAAGAAAATAGAATTAGTTTCATTCGCACCACCTGACTCAGAGCTTCACAGGCCTCCCTGTGGCTTCTGCTTTTGCCAAGTGAAAACATAAACATCCGAAGACTTGACTATGCGAGAACATACGATGGTAATAAACCAATAAAACTCATTAGATTGACAGCAGCAGCTCTCCGGAGTGGGCTTTGAAGGGAATGTTATCTAACCAGGGATTAATTCTACCGGCACCACCTTTGCCTCTGCCAAGCAAAGTGTCTTTAGCTCTGCCTGTGCCTGCAGTGGTGGCCCCACTTGCTGTTCACACATACATGCCGGGCAGGAATGTTTCCCGTGCAGGTCATTTCAATAAACCATTGTGGATCAGAATAGATGCCTGCATTCCATCGCAATTCAGTTTTCAGCAGTTCGTCCTAAGAAAAATAGAAGATGAAATAGCGGAAATATCCAGCTTCCATGTATCAGGAAATCGTATGTAAAAGTGTTGTTATTGCTGGCTTAGCCCGATCTGCTGCTAGCCCTGGATCCTTGTTAGTGACCTGATGAGACCGGATTTCATCCCGTCTACCTGCTGGGTGGAAATGCATGTCGCAGCAGCAAAAGCATCTGCTTCCTCTAGTTCAAAGCTTTGGCACTGCTGTGTTTCATTCTTAAACTGGTCTCAGAAGTTGTTTGGCAAGGGCGTGCTTAGTCATCTGTATTTTTATTTTTGGTTCGTGTCACTCAGTAGCGGCTCTTGGTTACATTCTTCCATTAAAAATGCACAGCTTTGCTTTCTTTCAAAGTTTTGGTTATCTGGTTCACACCCTGAACATCTGGGCGGCAATAAGAAGCGAAGAAGCTTTTCATTCATAAGGCTGGAATGATCGATGTGAGCACCAATAACTTCCCTGCCTTCTCAAAGAAAAGGAACTTTATGAATGGGTGAGTCAGGTGCAGATGGTGATACTGAAAATAATACCTAATCGGGAACAAATATTTGAAATTGCTTTCACCTGTGAATAAGCACACCAGGTGTCTTTCAGCAAACTGGATGCTGTGTCAGCCAGGAAGATGTGCAGCTGAGTGATATCTGCTCACTTTCTCAATCTTGCCAAGTTTCAGAGATGTGTGCAAACAAAATACATCACCTTCCTTCTGCTGGTGATGATGATACAGTCTCTGCCTCTTCAGTATCTGGGCTGTGTGCTCTAGCTAATGGGCAAAGCTCCCTCTAGTAGCATTTGTGCCTTTGGAATAAGCTGTTTCTGATTTTCTAGGCTTGTGAGACTTCTTTTGCTAATAAGGATTTACAGTCAACTTTTTTTGAAAGATAATGCATGACCATGATGAAGAGAGACATCAAAACTCACCAAGGCAGTAATGAGGAAAAAAAAAAAAAAATCTAGCCTAAACCTGCCATGTGTTAATTAACTAATATATTCTTCTGTGGCCACAGGTAAAAGTCGGAACTCAATGGAAGTGTTCCTGAAACGTGCTATTTTGCGGCTGGGAACCACCTGACACTGCCATGACTAGCTTGACACCCTACACTGTAAAAATGTTTGTAGTAGCTTAAAAGATCTAGTGCCTTTTGTGAAAAATCTTACTTGCCTTCTCTTTTACCTTGTAGCATCACCCTATTTCCCTGAGCTGCCCTCCAAAGAAAAAAAAAAAGCTGTAATTAGAGTGACAGGGTGAACCCACTGGGTGTAGATAACTGACCTCCCTTTGATTCTGCTGTCATATTGTGCACATGGTCAATCATGAGAAGCTTCATCTTGCCTCGAGAGATAATGAGGGCCATTGAACTCCAAAAATGTAATGTCACGATAAAAGAATGTGTTTGTACTGATTCCTATTAGCTGTGGTGCCGGCGCTGTAAAAGCTTCTGTGCGTGTTACGCTGCTTTAATGTTTTAGTTGTGAACACAAGATTCTGCTCATTAGAGAAACAGGGATATCAAAACAGCACTTTGAAATTATTTTGGTGGAAACATCCACGGAATGTACTATCCCTACATAAATAACACTAGTGGCAGTATTGGTCCTGGCTTTATTTCTTAGCAAGAAATTATCTCTTGAACTCTGCAACCGGGCAGGATGGAAAGGCAGTAGGGCAGAAACGGCTGGACTGCAAAAGGAAAGGGAATTCTTTAAAAACAAGCTGTGAGAATGGTGACACAGCTTATGGTGACCCTGGGTGTAATATTTATGAATTGGTAACTCGCATGCAAATCTTTTTGAAGTGTTTTTGGAAGGGCAGCTACAGCTGCTTGTGTTTGAGTCCTCTCAGCTCCCCCTACCAACCTGGCACCTTTGTGAGACAAGAGATTGCTGAAGGATCTGTGATGCTGGGAACAGCACACACACCAGTTCTTCAGTAAAACAGTGCAGGCTGAGGTTTCTCACAGGTTTGGGCTGCTGCTGTGCCACTGGAATCCCTGATTCTGAGCAGGGTGTAAGATGAAACTCCTAAAGCTGGCTTTGATTGAACTGCAAGGCTGGGGAGAAATCCTGCTGCCCTTCTCTGGGGTAGGAAGCAAATCATCCTCTTATGATTCTGATAATTTGGAGCTGCTGGGGAGGATCCAGCAGGTCAGGCCTCTGGTCTGCACCTCATGGAAATAGGTACCTGATAGCTGGACCTAGTCACTAAATCAGTTTTCTAAGGCGTCTTCAGTACGTAGGAAAAAATAAAAACAGCAGGGTTACATGAGGTAGAGAAGATGAAGAAGATGTAATTCAGTATGGCACAAACACAAGCTGGAATGGAGGAATCCTATGTTTCTGCACAGCTAGAGGTGCTGATTATGGGTACGGATACTTTCTTCTGCCTTTTTTTTTTTTTTCATTCAAGGCTTTGCTGTTTCTGAATTACAGCTGTGTTTGTTTTTTGTTTTTATCTTTTGGTGTGTTTGTTTGTTTGTTTTTTAAATACTGGAGCACCTAATTTTTGTGATGTCTAGGATTTCCTCAAAATTCTGCTCAGAATGACTCCAGCAACCTGCTTTCTTTCTGAAGTGTGGCTAGCCCTGCTTCGGTGGCTTCTTTGCAACCAGCTGCTAGTGGCAATTCTCAGGGAGCAGCTAACAGCTCACAAGAAATTAATCACTTTTTTTCTTAATATTCAGGCAAGATTTTCCATTTTCACAAGCTGGAAGAAAGAGAGAAGTAAGTTATAGCCCTTGTAATCATTTTTAAAGAGTTACAAGTGCTGAAATAGCCAGTCAGGAGGAAAGTACCCATAAGGGTGTTATTGAAGTTGTCCCTCTGCTACATAACTTACAAGTTAATCAATGTTTCAGAGTTCAAAAGAGAGGAAGGTCAACACGGATTCTGATAAAGTTTATCTCGCGTCAGTAAGTTCAGTGGCTGGAGAGGGAGGATGTGAAATAATTCCCCAAAAAGTCATGTGAGGGGACGCAGATCCTGTGGACCCCTGGCTAGGAAGCTGCAGTGGGTCACTGAAAAGACAAGAAGCATTGCCCGGGGCTGTGGTACAGACAGTATATTTTTCATTTTTACCCTTGTTTTTGTTCCCAGTGTGATTCCCTCCTTCATTTTTGTGGGCGGCCTCCAGAAGGTAAAACATGCGTGGCCGCACACACAACAGGGAGAGCAAAGCTTTTGAGTTAAATATTCAAAACTCTTTATTACTTCTGGAGTTAAGTGGCTTGCCTAATTCCGATGAACTAAGCACCATGACAGAAACAAAAACTGGTGAAATTCAAGGCCCATTAAAGCCAGAGGAATTTTCCCAGGCTTTTGCTTTCTCCACTCGCAAGTATTCCACCTTGCTTGATTTATTGTGCTGAGATTCTGTTCCTGATTTGCTCTTGGTTCGGAATGTGGTACTCAGCAGGGCAAAAAGATTCTATCCTAGCAGGGAAGCAAAACCTCCTGGCATCAGAGGAGATCACGGCTGAGAAGTGGTTTTTAGATGCAGCAGGAAATTGAGCATTTTAAAGGCCTTTTTCCACCTTAAGGGTTCTATGGTTTTGCAAAAAAGATGTATCTGGAGATGCTGCAAGCAAAGCCTTCCGTTTCTTGGAAAAAGAAACCTCCAGAAAAATCTGATCTGCTGGAGTTTGGACATGCAGTGCTGGAAGTTGTCTTGACAACAAATGTATTTCCCAAATGATTTTTTGCCTTTGTTTTTCTAGCAGGAAATATAGTTGATACAAAGTCAGAATGATGTCAGAAAATGTGGAATGTTCTGCTAGTTAACCCAGAGCTAAGAGGTTTGATATTTGCTCAGAAAGATGGATCTATGTAATAGAGACCTCCCTGGGCTGGGGGTGAGGGGGATGAGTCTAGGAGATTTGTTTTGGGAACATAAATATGTTCTAAAATTATTTTTTCTTTTCTTTTTTTTAAATTTTATTTTTATTTCTTCTTCTTTTTTTTTTTTTTTTTTGCCACATGTGGAAGAAAATGCTGTTCATTAGGACTATTGACATTGGACTGTTCTGTTGGAGGCACTGGCAAGTCTGCCTTCATAATTATACTGTACATCTCCAGGTTTCCCCTAATTTGGTTTTTCTTTTTCAGAGCTGTATATTTTCCAGCTAAATGTACATGATCAGCTAGTTGCTGAAATAATCCAAAACAGATTTTGCAAGGCAAATGCATTAGTTAGGATTTTAAATGCACTTACCCCTTGGTAAATAACTGTCCCATAGATAAACAGTGACTTTATTTCAGTAACTAGAGATGGATTTATTCCAGTTAAGGTGAGTGCTGCTATAGTTTAGCTTGCTCTTCTGGAGATATAATGATCAAAAATAGGATTTTTTTTTTTTTTCCCTTTTTTAATGCCTACTGGAAAATCTGTTGACTTTTCATTAAAACAAAAAAAATATGTCCAACTCTAGTTGAACTCATTCACGGTACCTCCTTGAAAATTTGTCTAAATATGAAAAAAAATCTTCTCAAGTACAAATTTTAGCTGGCTGTCTGCATTGTAGGTAACATTTAATTAGGTAACAAGCTTCAGGGCTTGTTTCAGCTGCTGTAACGTGGAGCTGCTGGGCTGTTTTTGTGTGATTGCCTCCAGGAGATGCTGCCTCCGAAGCTGTGCCTTGACCATTTGTGCAGCAGGGGGAGGCTGATTTGGGCAGAAGTCATTTAATGCTGATCCCCTTCCGTATAACACTGAAAAAGAGGGATCTTTGGACCAATTTACTGGGCACGTTTTCCTGCAGAACTCCTGAAACAGCTCTTCTCCCTGAGTAGAAGCAGTCATTGCATTGTGGAGGATTTTCCAGGCTTCTCTCTGGCCTCCCTTGCACAGAGCTCTTCCCATGCAGATTGTCATCACCCCAGCCTGGAGTGATAGGTGATGAAGCAGCATGAGGTGAGCACCAGGGCCTCTCCCCAGTCACTGCTGGGCTGTGCTTGGTGCTTTGGGGATGCTTTTGATGCCATGTGTGCAGCAAGGTGAGGTTCCTTGAGCTGTGTCTACAGCAGCTGAATTTATCTCTTACAGCAACGGGTAAACAAAGTGGGGATCCTCAGGTGGATCCCTCTGATCAGGAGAGGATTGGAAAGAGGATCCCAACTCAGTTTTTCTCCCTTGTGCACTTTCAGCCTGCCGTGGTCTCCAGAGAAGGTTTTCCTACCTGTGAAATATTTTGTCTGGTTCTCAAATTCATTCTACGATCCTCTTGGCATTCCTAAAGCCATAAAGTGTATTTTCCCCCCTCTATTTCCTTCTGTAGAGAGAAATCAGGGCCAGCCCTGCCAGTAGGGGTCAGGGAATGCCTGAGCTAATCCTGCCTTCGGCACTCAAGGAAAGGTGGTGGTGGAGGAACAAAACTTGAGACACCTAAACCTGCAACCATTTTTTTTTTGCACGGAAATGGAGAGTTTTGTTAAGTTGTCGTGTAATTCAACACTTGCATGGACTATGCACGAAAATATTTAAATTCCTGTCTGCCTTTAATACAGGTGCCTCAAAAACACAGCCCCAGGTGTGAACTGCTCTTAGGTTTTCTTTAAGAATCAATACCAGCCAAGCCTGTGCTCGGGTTTAATTCCACATATTGCATGGCTAAGGAGAACACATATGAGATGCACAGGTAGGAACAACAAAGAAACAAATTTTGCTCCACCCCACTAATTTTTAAGGGACAGTTTATATTCTGCAAACGCATCCACCTCTCAAAATCAGCCTTGAAACTCAAACCATTTCACTGTTTGATGTCAAGGCATTCCATGGCTGCCACGTCATCAGCTCACATTCCCTCCTGGAACAGGAGCTGTGTCGCATAGGGATCCATCTCCTCAACCTGCACTGGTATCTCAGGTAGAATGCAGATTTCCTGGGAGTTGCACAGCCCTGTGCAGAGGTGCAATAAATATTTAAACATCATTCAACTTGAATGTATGTGCACACACATGCAAGTCCCTACAGTGTAACAGGTTATCAATCACCATCTCTCTTTGCTGGGCTGCTTTTATTTTTTCTTTCCCTTCTGCTTTTTCCTTTCTCTCTCTCTCTCTCTCTTTTTTTTTTTTTTTTTTTTTTTTTTTTAGCCTTCCCTTAGGAATTACTTTTGAAGGTCTTTTGATTAGTTATGTAATTAGCCACTTGTACAGTTAAAAGCAAACTTTCAGGTCACATACTCTATGTTTACTCTTTGGCTTTAGGAGAGCTTCATTCAGAAGAAATTGCTATTGTTTCTTTGCCTTCCCATGGGAAAGCTTTAGTTTTGGAAACCATTCAACAAATGTAAGGTATGCAAAGAATACTGTAAAGACAGTTCTTGACTTTGCCAACATTTTTTTCTCTTTTTTTTTTCAACCAGTAGCTACCAATTGCTTTCTCCTGTATAAAGGCAGAGGTTTTTCCTATGCACGCAGCCATGAACTGAGCTTTGATTTCTTGATGACCCATGGAGCTGATAAATTCTCCGTGTTCTCTCCTCCTTCTTTTTCCTAGACCCCTGCCCCAGTTGGCAGGAGCTTTCAAAAGGATAGAATGACTCACCTTAGCTGATTCTGAGTCATTGCTTCAGCCATTCTTGAGAAAAAGTGACTATCAGTGATAGAACTATCTGAACCGATAGATTTTTATGCTCAGAACTGCTCATATCTCTTTTCCTTCTGGTGAAATGAACGTATAGTTCAACCTCAGATAACTCCTTAAGACTGGGAGTTCACTGGAGACCTGAAGATGCTCATGAAGGACTTAACTTTGTTTTTCATCAGGAAAATGTTCTTTAGATGTCTGGCCCACAGTGCATTAGGTATGCATCAGATCACAATAATCAATTTGAATATAGATTTAATTCCCAGCTGTACTGAGTCAGAAATGCACAGAATGTATCCCTATCCTAAAATAAGTTTTTAAGAGTGACTGAAGGATTAATCTGGTTTGCGAAATCTGACATTTCAGTTCGAGTGGATATGTAAACTCTCTGGTTTGTTTTGGTTCTAGGGTGAATTTCTCAATTCTTTAATCTCATGTTATTATAGTGATAAGGTACTTCCTAATAAAAATTCTGAATGTAGCTTGTGAAGATAATTTTTGAATGCTTAAACCACGGAGAGATGCACTTCTCGTCTGAACACGGTAGATGTTTTTTTAGGCATCTCTTATGTTAGATGGGGAGGACTTGATTATTTTAACCGACAAAAAGAAGAATTCCCAGTAAAATGCAACAACTTACTACGTAGTTTTATAAAATTAATGAATTGGTGCTATCAGCTTATCTTTTTTCTAAGTATCAGTCTTCTGAAATCCAGCTGTGCCATCTTCTAAATGGCACAGTGGAAAAGCAGCAGAAACTTCCAATTGCTGCGTTGATTGGTAGAATAAAAATTTCTCAGAATGATGTTGTTACTGTATTACAAACCATAGCATGAAGATGAGTTTGGTGTTTGCATCTCCTGCTGTAAAACACAAAATGATCCATCAACTATTATACCTTACCCGTTGACATAATTGCAATGTGACTAAAAAAAAAAAAACCACCTTAAAGTAACAGGTAACCCTTCCTAACCTTGGTGGTTTGGCTGTGAGGGACTGTCATGAGGAAGCACTTGGGCACCAGGGTTACATAAACTCTTTTCTATTTAAAGTCTTGAAGCTCTACATAACTGTCATGCATGGGATTGACCTTTCCTTCTGTTGCTGAACTTTGACAGCCTGCAAGGGACGCCTCTGCATGCTTGGTGATTCACCTTTTCTTCTTCTATGCACTAAAAAAGAAAAAAAAAAAAACAAAACCCAACCTCTTTGAGAAGAGCTTGCCAAACTCTCAGGAAGCACATTTGTGTCTGGGTGATCACAATTCGAATCATTATTGGCATTGCTGGAGCTGACTGGAATACAGCATCCAGCTTTGTTCCGTGATTCATCCTCTCTTTGGCTTTTTGTCGTTGAACACGGGTTTTTATGGACTCTCTTGCCATGGATCATTCCATTCTGTGTCTAAAACTAATTGCACTTTGGAGTTAAAAGGGAAAAAATTCAGCATTATTGGAGGCAGCTCTCTAAGCTTGGGCTAATCTGACCTGGGTTAGCTCAGAAGGAAATCTAATAGAACCTTCTCCTGGGAATGCCAAGCCGTTGCGTCTGTCGTTGTCCTGGAAGCTTCTGTTCGTGCCGAGTGCAAGACTTTCACAGCACCTTGGCTTGGAAAGAGCGGGATGGGGCTAGCTGGGGGCAGGTAAGGTCTCCCGCAGCCAGGTTAGGGTGTCTCTATTTAATGAGGCAGGTACAGCCCCAGAGGAGGTTTGGGGGTGGCGATGAGCTCCAGGGAGCGGGGTGACTTCCTCACCCAACACCTCTGCTGACGCCCGGGGCTTGCCTTGCTGCTGGCCTGGGTTGTGCAGCCCCAGCGAAGCACCTCGTCCTTATCGCTGGGACGGAGGGAACTGCGAGTCCCGGGGGAAGTGAAGCACGAGGATAATGAAGGCGTGGGTGTTTGTATTTATAAAGCAGGGGCTCCATATCAAATGACCCCGGGGGGTGAAGCTAACCATTCCCAGGCAAAGGTGTGGTGGGAACTCAGATAAAGGTTTGTACATAGCCCGCAGGGAGAACAGCTTAGTGTGAAATCGAGTTTATTTAAACTCTTCGGAGTCTTGCAGCCCACGGTGCAGTGGCAGACTCTCATCTCCCGCAAGCCAGGACTGCTTCCAGGTAGAACCCAGTGGAACTGTGAGGAAAGGGGTGCTCCCTGCAGCAAAGGCTGTGAGAATTATGAGGGCACGTACGTGTCACTTTTTCAAGAGTATGCTGGTTATGTTCATTTCCTGCCAGCTTGTGTGTGCTTCAGGGAGACCGAAGCATTTGTGTCTCCCTGCCTTTAAAACACATGCTTTGGGATTTGCTTGCAATATATTGATCATCGCTGTCAAAGCTTGTGCCCCAAACGAGAGAGGAATAAAAAATGAAGCCTTGCAATAAATTTTTCTGAGAGTCCATTTTAAGCATTGATTAAGGGCATCCAGTTATTTTATTCTGAAGATATCCTTACTCTGAGGAAAAGAGACCAGGCTGCCTCCTCTCACCCGCTGTTCTAGTTTTATAGAATGCTTTGCTTTAATCATGACTTAAATAAATAAACAATTTGTCTGTGAAACACTCCAGATACTGAGAACCACATTGTAATGCAGTAGTTTAGGAGGTGGAGCAATGGCAATTGTTTCTCCTGCTTCCTATTAAACTAATTGTTACCAGTCCTCACAGGATCATATTATCCGTAGGTGGGGCAGGGACAGAAGTGTCTGAAAGGGCTTCTTTGGCTATTGCATTTCCATTCTGTCAAGTATAAAAACTGCTCATGCAGATCTGACCAGAGTCCTTTAAATCGGTATCTTATCTCCAGGCCTCGAGATATCGACCAGAATGAAGTGCAGCAGGCTTTTATGAATGGAGCCACATAATGAAATTGGTTGTTTGAGTCTGAGGAAATTATGTGAAGCTGCTGAACTGGAATTGCAATAATCCAGAACATGCATCGAGTTTCCTGGTGTCATTAACACTGAGGTTCATTGTATTTGGCTGCACGCAGATTGGGTCAACATTTTTTATCTCTGGCATAGTAGAAGAGAGGCAGTGATCCATTGGCCTAACAAAAAAATCATTTATAAATTAAATCAAATACCAACGGTTAGTGGGTAGGAAATGTTTTCTGCAAATGGGAGGTCATGGTTCAATGCACTGGAATCAAGCAGGGAGGTAGAAACCAGCCTGATTTTCAGCAGAGCAGGTGACCACCAAGTCAGTGGTATTTGAGGTTAAGGCACATTTGATTCTTCCTTTTAAGTCTATTTCCTTGTAAATGCAAAGTTATCAAGGAAAGCATGTAGATTTTTGAGAAGGGATATGTGTCCTTTTACGACGATGCTTTTTGAGGAGTTGCACGTTCTAACTTTCATCCCGTAACGTAAATATTTGAAGTAGATTGGTATCAACGTACAAAGCGGAATTTCTTTCCTTCTTGCTGTCCATCATCCTCCCCTCCAGGGTGCTGTGGGGCAGCAGCTCCCATGCTGTTGTCCTAAGCAGAGCTATCCTTGTTCTGAAGGTTAAAAGTACAACCAGTGAAGATTTGCTTGGGCTTTGCTGTGAGGCAGATGGAGAACACCTACCACAGTTGCTGCTAACTAGCATTGCAACAGGAAAACATAGGAAGTGAAGGCATTTTGCTGGGTCATAGGCCTGCTAAATTTAGGATCTGATGGGCCAGGGGAGAGAATGAAAAGACCTCAGTGTTTTCGTAACAGAATTGATGAATGCACTGAGCAGCTCCAATGTTTAGTAGCTTTGCCAGTCAAAGCCTCAGTTTTCTTTGCCAACTTTTTTTTTTTTTTTTTTTTTTTTTTTTTTTTTTTTTTTTTTTACAATGGACTGAAAATAATGTCTTTTGTGGAATGTGACACTTGAAGCACAAACACTTTAGTCTTTGTTTTAGCACAAGAAGAGTATAACAAATGTAAAAATTTCTTTGAATGGAACTGATTTTATTCATTTATTGAGTCACTGGTCGTACCAAATACCAACATTTCATGAAATTCCATCATTATATCAGTGTAATGTGAAAATTCAACTATTTGTTTCTTTAAGATACCTTCCTTGATACCTCCTAGGAAAATCTTGATGAGTTTGTTGAAACTTACAGGAGTTAATGAAGAATTCAGGCTTTGGTTTTAATCTATTCCAGTTCTCCAGCAGGAATTTAAAGTGTTGACATTTCAAATGTCTAAATTTCAGAGTTCCAAGGTCTGCGTGCAAGTGGTGTGCAGAGGTGCCCCCAGTGAAGTACTCTGAGTCTGGTAGTGGAGGAGAAAAAAGAGCATGGTAGGTGTAATAGTGAAACGCTCTTTCAGAACATTCTCCTGAGTGCAGAAACAAGAAATATTAGAAATTTAATTTCTCAAAATTTTCTACTTTTTGTTTTTGAACACGCACACATAGATCTGTCCTGTGGTAAGGAATTCCCTGGGTTAAACAACACTATGTATGAACAAACATCTTCTTTTATCAGTCTTAGATTTGTCACCTGCAAGACTCATTTGTTAGTTCTTGTATTGGTGTAGTAATTGTTTGCTGTTCATCTCTTGGATGCCCATCATGACCTTGGAGACCTTAACCGCATGTTCCTCATAAATCCCTGTTTTCCAAGCTGAGCACTCTCAGACTATCTTGTTATTCATTGTGGAGAAGCTGCTCTATTCCCTTGACCTTGATTATTACCTTCCTTTTCCATTTTACATTCCATAAGATGGGGAAACCCAAATGGAGGTATTTGACCCGTGGGCACATCACGGGCTGTTTAACAGGGAATATCTCGTTCCTTTCTTGTCTGATTCCTGACAATATCTGCTGTCTATTTGTTTTCTGACTGTACTGGTAGAATTCTAGTGCCTGTGTTAGGGCTGATGTGCTGGAATGAATTCACTACCACGTGGTGAGCTATTTAGTAGGCTCTTCCTACTGTTTACCCTACATAACCTTGTGCATCTCTGTTTCCTAATCCAGTTTCCTCTGCTAATAGCTCACGCTCCTGCCCTTGGCCAGGCTGCTTAGAAAAAGCACAAGTGCCATTGCAAACTTGCTTGTTTCCTGTGCTGAGGGTGTTTGCCTGCGGCTAAAACAAATTCCCAAACCCGTGGGACTAACCTGTCACGTATCAAACATTGTGCTGCTTTCTCAGCTTTCCCTGCCTCTCTTCCTTCCCTAGCTCTGCTCATTCCCTGGAGCAAGGAGCTTGCACCCTCCTTTAGACCTGTAGCCACAAAGTAATCGAGTAAAATGTAAAGTAAATGGGTAATTAAGATGGGCTAATGTAATCCTGGTACCTGTACTAGATGAATGAATCTTTTGTGATTAAAAATGCCGACAGGAACCCTGGATGTGTCCCCTCTGCTTGCCGGCGTTAGTATTGGTTTTTGCACTTGCCAGTGTCATTCAGAATGCTGTGATTAAGTCATTATCACCTCAGTCATCCTTGCCCGGTTTGGTACTAAAAGCCACTTTCACTGTTAAATAGGTGATTGCCAATGGGAACTGGCATAAACCTAGAAATTTGCTTTACATAATTCAGTGAATAACTAAGCCAGCTACTGAGAGCTCGACAGCAGCTTGGAGATTAAAGAATGTATTGTCCGTGCAAATCTCGTGGTGGGAAATAACTTCTTAATGATATAATATCTGGCAATTGCTCTTGCAAACAATACCAAATGTGCTTATTTATTGCTCTTAAAGAAATGTCTCTTGCAAGCACCTTCCCTGCCCTTTATACGTGAATGCTCGAATGTGCCTTGCAGAAAAAATTCTGAGATATAATTACATTCTATTAGTAAGTCCATTAGATTTGCATCTCTTTGAGGACAGGCTTACCCTAAAATGAAGAACTGCATGAGATTCGCATTTATGCCTTCAGACAGCAAGAACTTTTTGAGACCAGAAGGAGGGGAGAGAGTGTTACCTTAGCACACAGTTGCTCACTTGCTCTCTCCTGATCCCCATCTCCCTCTGCCCTCGTGCAGGGCCAGGTTGTTCTCTGAAATGCAGTTGTGTGATTTTGCTGCAGGCAGCTGGTCGGGTTACAAGCAAATTGCTGCTTTCTCCCATACCTGTATTTCAGATGAGTTCACAGAGAAGATTTAGATAAACAGTGGAGGCTCTTAATGAGAGCCAGGAAGGATGGTGAGGGGAAATCACACGTGAAAAATTGGCTGCTTTCCCCCTCCCCCCCACCTTATCCCTGTTATATCTTGTGACGGCACAAAGATATGCAAAGGACATAGCACTAGGTAAGCGATGAGAATATTTTCTTAATATTGAGTGGACAGTAGTTATTTTGTTATTAAATATACTTGAAAACGCTGTAGAATTTCAAGAGGATGCCTATGAAAGACTTTAATAGAAATGCTATTAACTGAGAATTAGCTACTTTAATTGGGCCTGTAAACCCACACAAAGACACATTCTGGAGCACGAATTGAACATCGAGATTGCTGGCTGAATTTTCAGGCTCAGTGTCAAGCACTGCTCTGCATTTCAGAGACTTGAGGCGGAGAGCAGTGCAGTTGTGCTGTTAAGCATCTCTTGTTTTGTTATGTATACAATGAATCCCATTTAGCTTTCTGGATACTGGGGATATGGTAAAAAGTTCGAGAGTGTGGAACTGTATTCCTTGGATAAAGTTCACACCTCAAATAGACCTTAAAGAAGACATAAAGCTGCTCTGGGTTCTCAATTGGGAGTTAAGTGGAACTTAAACGGAGCATAGACGATAGACTGGCAGATAGTAATGAATTTCACATACAGCAGTAGCTTATATGGAAATACTAATTCTTTACTTTACACTCAAAATACAATATGGGATACTAATGGCAGGGATGACTATGGCACGATTCCCTGAAATTGCGGGGATGTATGGCATGAATACCTGCCTGAAGCGTGGCATTTTCATTCTCACCGCCAGATATTAGGGACAGACAATTAGTTTTAACCTTCTGCATCCCATGGACTTCCTCCAAGTACCACCAAAAACGTTCTTCAGTGACTGTATTTTGTCATCAGAAAAGGTGAAGCCCACAGATGTTGTTTAGCTGGTGATTTCTTTAGGTGACCCTACAACAGCATGCAAAGCACAAAGACACGAAGCAATAATTAAAGGAAGAGGTTACACCCTTTTAAGGGTTTCTTTTTGTTTTGAGCTGCAAACTCTTTCTGTGGCAAATGTAAGCGTGGTGAAGAATGATAATGGGGTGTCCCCTTCCCTTTAAACTCCTTCCTACAGAGGGGAAAGCAGGAGTGTCTCACAATGGCCTCTTCCTTCCCTTCCTCTCTGGTGAGAGGTGAAACTCATCCTTGTTTGAGGGCACTTAGAGACGTGCCAAGACTTTATTTGTGCGCTTCAAGGTGAAATCACTGGGGCACTTGGTCCGTTTCAGCATGGGGTGTGAGCCCCCACAGCACCAGAGCAGAGCTGCAGAGAGCCAGGAGACCACAGGGGCAAAGTGCTCTGAGACTGCTTTCTGAGTTTCACTCTTTCCAGTGGATTAAGTGAGTAGTTACCATGAGGTTATTGCAAAACCCCGTGAAATATTTTTGGTAGCTGGGTCTCTGGCACCAGGAGAGAATTCAGCTAATTTTTTCAAAATTCTGGCTCATGTTACAGTGGAACTGAGGATAAAATATCTATCTGTCCCTGCTTCTATTTTGCAAACCCCTGAACTATTTAGCTTACCCACGCATTGTGGTCCAAAGCATTGTGTGTTTTGGATTGTCTAAATTTTTATTTTGGCTTTTTAAAAGGTACGCTATTTATGTGATTTAGGATACTTAGTGGCATGCATACTAATTGTAGAAAAATCCATCAGATATTACCCAGTAGACTAGGCAGGCTCCTTCATGGCTGTTATGGTCCATCAGGTAAATACATACTTTGGAACATGTACTAATGGCAAAAACCATGAGTTATTTACCCACGAGATGCTGTTCCAGCATGCTGGGAAAATGTGTATCATGGGTGGGGTTTTTTCAACAGCTGATTCTTAAACTGTTTTTTTTTTTTGTCCCAAACCGAGAAGGCTGCATCAATTTTGAAAGAGCTGCCATGAACATTTATTAGAAAAATACACACATTTTCAAAGCTAACACGTGCCAAGCTGCGTGCTGTTATTAATGTGCATTTATACAGTGCTGTAAGGCTGCGTATAATGGGCTCTGAAACCATTTTCTTAATAAGCCAATATATCCCTGTGGTTCTTATGTAATGCTGGCTTTGTCTGGCTGGTAGTGGAACAGATGGATTGTTGCTGCTCACACCCAAGCGCTCGGGGTAGTCAGACCAGTGCCAGGTCTCCATGTTAATTCCTCAGTGTTGCCCAAATCCTTATAGGAGATCAGGAATGGTAAAGGTACATTGCATACCTAATGTAAAATGTGTGTTTTCTCCACATTAACCACTCCATCCCTGCAGCCAAGGTAGCTGTTTGCATTTCAGGTTGTTTTATAGCTGAGTAATCTGGGGTATGGAGAGAAGCAGTAACTTGTCCGAGTTTAACCAGCTGGTCCCGATGTGAGGATGCAAAATATTGTTTTCTTAAAGTAAAACTTTCGGGGCTTTCTGTATGTTTTGTCTCACCCCCTCTTGTTTTTCCACATAGCACAAGCAGATAAAGAGACAACTTTTTGTTCTTGTTATTGATCGGGGTCTCAAAAAACACTTTCTGGAAACATCAGGAACACAGGTGTGTGGACCACGGCATCATCTGAAACACAAAGCGTATAGCCCAACGCATTTGAACATGCCCTCAGAATTTGCATGTCTTCTACCTGAAGGTTTTGGGTCTACCTTTCAAGACCACATTTGTGGGGATGGTCTCACTGGGTTGAATTTCAGCGTGTGCGCTGTAATCTTTTTCCTCTTCTATTTTGCCGTCTCTGATCCTTTGCTCTGATTTTTCAAGGAAACGCTTCCTAACCTGGCATGGCGTTTGCAAGGTTCCAGCATGCAGCTACAATTGAAGGGACAAGCTACAGCCCAGGGCAGGGCAGTGCAGGGAGGGGAAGGGGGTCCGTGGCAATCTTTTCCGCAGGAGTGCCAGCAGTGCGGCGGTATTAAATGACACAGCGCTAAAGCCAGAAGGCCATTAAAATGGTTTGAAAATGCCTCTGTTACACGGTTATCTTTATAACCTAGTCCTATCTGTAGCTGGCGGGACTCTGGCTTTCATTCACGTGCCAACCATGTACTGCAACAATTAAAATACTACGCTCATAAAAGCCCGACCGGTGCGTTGCGTGCGCGGCTTGACTAAAGCTGAGCAGAGGAGATTGTGATCGTAGCCCCAGCTGCAAAAGGAGGCCAAGAAAAAAAAAAAAGGAAAAAAAAATCTGTGATATTTGGAGTAAAAACTGAGGCTGATGGTGGTGTCATGCTTCCATGTTCAAAGTGTCATTGCTGGCTGGTGATTTACGTTCTGCATGTTCACTGAACGGCCTTTCTCCTGCGTGTTAGTTTGGACGACAATGCATTTTTTCATATGGGAGGAAGCAACAAAATAATAGAGAGAAATTAACCAATCAAAATCATGGTAAATAAAAGTCTCTCTCCCTCTTTCTTTCTTTTTAAGGCTCAAGAGGCAGCTGGCACTCTCAGGCTTTGTTATACTGAGGAAAGAGAACAGCAAACTGCATGCAGTATAGAGTCAGTGTCATTGAAACTAATGGCATGAATGATCTCACACCATTGTAGTAGGACGGAGATTTACTGTGCTTAGCAGAGAACCCATACTATGGAGAAAAGCATCGATCTACTTCCACATTTTATTCACATGAACGACAAACAAGTTATTCACTACTATGCAGTCGCATTCAATCCCTCAGTGTCTGAGTCACAATGCCTCCCAAGTCCCTCACACTTTACAGCTGTGCAGAGCACCTAGCCAATAACTACTTGTCTCCACTTCGCAGCCAGCAGAAAAGGTCTATTAGCCCCCCTTACTTGACCAGTTTACAGTTTGGGTTTGTGTTTGCTGGATAATTTTAGCCACATTTTTCCTACAATAATGTGTCCATTAATGCAACGTCCTCTCTCTCCCCCTCTTTTTCATGTTCAGCATTAGGCAGGTGGAAGGAGAAGCTGTGGTTGCGTTGCCAGTTTCACTTTTTTGATCAGATTTTGACATTTCCGTGGCTTAGATGTTCTGCTTCCAGGTGCTCAGTGCCTGTTTCCTATGCAAAGAGTGCAAATAATGGTAGGCTAAAATAAATGAAGATCGGAAAGGCAGGGGAGAGATTCAGTGCAGTATGGATGCTTTGTTCTTGGTTTTTCTGTATTTATTGACCAACACTACCTGATAGGGATTTTTTCCCTTTGTTTTTAACTCTGGCTTTGGTACCGTAATGGAGATATCATAGCGGTAACTATGGCAAAAGAAGGAAAATGCTGGCAAATTATTTATGTTTCGGCATGGAGAGACTAAATAATGGTGAAGAACAGTCCAAAAGTACACAGTACATTTAATTCCCTGATTCTTTACATTGCAGCACCTGTGCAAGTCCTCCTCAGCCATGAGAGAGTGCTCTTGGTAGATGAACTTTGGATGATTCAGAGTCCCTGCCACCATCATACTCCTCATCCTCTTCACTTTCAATGTTGCCTTTGGGGCAGACGGAAGATCTGAAAGGGGAACCTTGTGTGTACTGTGCTACCATTCCTGACTATTCTAATGACCTTCTGGGAAATGTGAGACTGATTTTCTCCTGTCCTGTAAACAGGAAAACTCACTTTTGAGCCCTTCTTCAGCATCATTGTAGCTCCACACATGTAGGACTCTGCACAGTCACCTTGTCTTGATAGGATTTGTTGCACACCCCTTAATTGCACATATTTTCTATTATCCCAAAGATGGCAGAAAGCTGTTGTTTCCCAAGCTTAAGTCACATCAAATCTATAGCTATCTATTATCATGTAGTTTGTATCATTGATTCTTCACTCTTTTTCTTCATTTATACTTGGGGAGTAAAAGTGCAACAGTTTTTGAAATGTTAATGTTTCATAACGTTAAATGATTTGTCCCAACGGAACTGGTGGCCAAGTCAGGAAAGGAATTTGTCTTCAAAACTCCTGCTCTCATTCTTAAAGGACACTCCCTTGAGCTTCTGCATCCCCTTGATGCAAACTCTGAATATAGTGGGGAATAAATGTCTTAATATCCTAGTTGTTCTAAGGAAAAAATTAAATTCTGCATTTCTGAAATTGTCTTTTTAATGCATATTTTTGGTTGCCTCTTACAGCCTCTTTCTCAAAGTGGGATCAAATAACTGCAGGATCTTGACTTTAGGAATAAGAAGCTTTTTGTTTAAGCTTGTCTTTCTGCTGGGATCTTAGTGCAGTAATTTCAGCATTAGCAAGATAGGCTGTTGAATTTCTTGCTCTTAAAAATCTGTGATCTGCAGGGAGGCAGAAGTGTTGGAGCAGAACAGGCTCAAGAACCTAATTTTTGAAAGGATGCCCTCACACCTTCCCTCTGTGACTGAGGCAGGAGGAGTTGATTGGCTCGAGGAGACCCTCCCTTTACAGACACCCTTTTTACGTGCCAGAACACCATCCATCATTTGTGCCTGGGGTTGTGCCCACCTTGAGGATTTAGCTGGGAAACGCGTGACTTGTTTTTCCTTTTCCTGAGGCAGGACACATCCGATAAAATCCAAGCTGGTTTGCCAAACAAAGCCCAGCTGTGCGCCGGCTCCTGGGAGGCGACACACGGGGCATGTATGGCAAGCAAACATTTGCCTTCAATTCCACAGCAGCTTTTGGAGTTCTGGTTTCCCGGGCATTTTTTATCTCTCCCTTGTCTCAGTTAATCTGTGTTATTGTCTATTACTAATTCCCATCCAAATGTAACATGGAAGTTGCAATCGGTTAACAATTTGGTCTCAATTATACAATTACTTTTCCTTCAGTTGTTCAGATGTTTTCTGTGATTCTTTGTTTTCCCATTTCCACACCTTGGAAATGAAGAAAAATAGGATTGGAAGAAACCTCAAAAGATCTTCTAATCCATCCCGCTGCCCCAAGGTGGGATCAATTATTTCTCCATCATTCCTGGCAGATGTTTGTCTCTCTTGCTTTCAAAATCTTCCAGTGATGGTTATTCCACCATTTTCTCAAAGCATTAGCTCTTTAAGTTAAAATGAAAAGTCCTTGCGTGTCTGTTTTAATTTTAAATCAGCACTGTAAATGTGCCATGGAATATGACTTAAATAGGGCATAAATTGACTGTAACCTTTGGGCATATAACTGAAATTAATCTTTGCAGGGGGCATTATGTGGGACATAAGTTCATTTTTAATGAACTCTGCTATCACAAATCTTTCACAGCTTTTGCTATTCTTTTAAACATGATAGTTCTTGCCATTTGATTACAGAAATTAGTTTAATTATAGATTGATGCCAAACGCATGACGAAACACAAATACACATTCAGAAAATTTAAATACAAATTCTTTTACCCACTCAACACAAACAGATTCCTATTTGATAAATGCTTGTTTATAGGAACTGCCAATTTTATAATTCTAGTCTTAATGAGAAAACTAGCGTTACCTCTGTGTCAAGGGTTGGAATATTCTGAGCTTCTGTGTACTTTGTATGTTTTCCATTTATATGGAATTTGCTACTAGAAGTGTGCTGTTGCTGCTGGACTGAAAATATATCCAGTGACGTGAAAAAAAGCAACTACTTTAGCATTTCAAGACCTGGCAAACTTCTGCAGCCACCATATGATATTTCTGGTGTTGAGGGTCTTTTGAATTTCTGAAAATGATGGAAGATTTTTGACAGAAGTGTATTAAAATTGTAGCAGGTCAGAAATCACTCAGCCTTTAAACGGGGAGTTCCTGGGGGGCGTTGATACTGAGGAATTAAAGAAAATCCATGTTTTGTCAAAATCTCAGACTCGGTAAGGAAGCTATCTAGAATTTGGGGCTTTATTTGCAGCTTAATGTTATCCAAGATCCATCTCCAATGAGGTGCTCAAACATCTGAGGTTTGTAGGTGTTTTTAAGATTTTACGAAGATTTTTATTGTCTCAGTTGCAATAACCGGATAATTAATAACTTCATCTTGTAAATGTGCATATTTGATTAGAGGTTTTCTTTCACAGGTTGCTAGAGTTAGTTCCAAATTCTCCATACCATTTCTCTTACCTTTCCCTTCATTTACAGGGTGTTTTCTGCTTTCTGAAACTTAAGCTCCTTTTATATATATATAAAATTTATTTTTTGGGGGGGGAAGTGTTTACTCTCATTCTGTGCTTGGAAATGAGGATCAGGGCTGCCTTCCATCCTCTACCTTGCTAATACTGGAGTTACCCTCGCCAGGTAGAGGATAGAAATTCTCTGGAAAATTGGGATGTGCATAGGCTGGGTTAGGCAGTGTCTGTGGAGCTGCTCTTGGATAACACAGGTTTACTCCAGTGCCTGCTCATCATCAGCTTGGGAGAGTTCAGGAGGTCACCTGAAATCCATCTCCTCCTCTGCTGTTGTTCTCCCTCTCAGAGCCCTGAGTGTGTTAATGGTTTCTCAGCAGCAGACGAAAGGAGCAGGAGAGATAAGAGGGGCACACGGGTATTATTCAGTGTGGCACTACACGTGTGACTTGTTTTCTCAGGCTATCACTTAGCACTCATGCTGTGACACTGTGCAGGAGGGGCTTTGGATGGGCAGTAACCGAGCAGCCCTAGCTTGGGAAGCAGAGGGTACTTCAGTGCCTCTTGCGTTTTTTGGGTTCGTGAAGCAGAACAGGCTCCTTTGGGCTGCGTGGACCCCGAAAGGGTGGCTCCCCACTCACTCTTCTCCAGTCCCCTGTTTAATACCACTTCCAGCTAACCTTCAGGAAAATGCTTGCAGAGGAGCAGGAAGAAGAGATTTTGCTAAGATACAAAATGCATTTGATGTGCTAAAAGAGTGAAAAACTCTACAAGCAAAGAGTGTTGACATATCTTATCTCAGTTGTCAGAAGTGGCTTGTGAAATCCAGTGAGATGAAATCCATGCTCTACATATGGACAGTACAGGCATTTCTTGAACTTATTCTAACTTCATTAGGCAGCTTTCATACTCATGGAAGGTGCCTGCCGTGACAAATGTAAGTAGGTCCTCCCTTGTCTTTTTTTATTTGTTATTTCTTTCCTAACACCCTCCCTTGTTCTTCTGCTCTGCCTCCGGTGTGACAGCCTGATTTTGGTGCCTTTGAGTACCTGAAATAGTTGCAAGCTTGCAAGGAAAGTGGGATCTTGTAACATTCATGTTTTGTTATTGTTCCTGACTTTTTCCCTTAGAGAGTTGGGGAGTGTCTGAACACAGCACAATATCCTTTCCAAACAGTATCTAAGGATGGAAAAGCGGTCAGAAGGACAGCGACTATAAGGGAAGTAGAGGAACACAGAAACTAACAAGAGAGTGTTGGGCGTGGAAATGTGAAGCTGAAGTTACACCCGTGCCACTTAATGAGTTTCCAACAGGGTATGCAGATGCTGTCCCGGAGGGCTCTGCCTGCGGGGAGTGCAGGTCCTACTATGCATCAGCAGCTTCGTGAAAGAAGATGCAGGGACATTTTTATGACAAATGGGTTGTTAAACCCGGTAGAGAGACAGAGGGAGCTCCTTTCCCTCCGTCATTTAATTAAAAACGTTCTGCTTGAGTAGCCTGTTCTATAGGGGAAGTTGGTTCTCCATGGGCAGTTTGTGCTGGGGGCTGTGAGATGTAAGATATTGGCCCCAGTGCATGTGATAACATTGCATCAACAAGGAGCCTGTTCTCCAGTGTGCCCAGGCAGATCTTTCATTCAGGACAAAGGAAGTGTGGTTTGTGTTAAAGATATAGTTCAACTTTCATAATGAAGCAAGTTGTGAATGATGAATGAAAGCACTTATTGAGCTGAAAGTACACACACCAGATTGAGCAATGTTGATCTTTGTGCAACAATTAGCTGAGTAAGAGAAAGCAGGGACTGAATTTTTGACTGCCTCAGTTTGACCTTCATTTTGTACTTTTTTTAGCTGCAAATTAACACATCCAATTGTCAGGCAAATGACTGCTGATTTTTTTTTCTTTTTTTTTGCCTGTTACTTGGTGGTGCAAAAAAGATAGATATGCAAATTGCACTCGCAAAAGGGTAGGCCAGTCCTCTGACAAGATGAGCAATAAAGTCCAATTGTATAAATTGTTATGCAATTAACATAGGCAGTTATTAAAATTGTTCATTTAGAGAGAGAGATGCTATACTTCCTGGCTGATTCTGAGACATATCTCCTTCCTCTTTCATACCCTCCCCTCTTTATTTTTTGGTTTTTTGTTTTTTTTTGTTTTTTTTTTTCCCCCCAGCAAAACCAAACACTGCCTTTTTCATAGATTATTCACCATGAAGAAATACCTTGATTGGAACTCAAGCTGAATCCGATCTTAATTTACAAGGAGCGTTTGAAACTGATTTTCAAACAGCATAGCAGCACAAAGGTAATTCACAGAGGCGTGTGTTTAAAAGAAGGGGCTAGTTTATAGGAAAATCCGGAATGTGGGCTGGAACATGTTCCAGAATTCCACCCTCTTGTCCTGGCTACACAAACAATGTGACCGAGGCCTGCCAAGAGTTGTCGTGTTTAAATAGAGAGAGAGAAGGAAAGTGGCAAGAATTCCCTCAGCACCATAATCCCTGCAGTCCTGCTACTTAGCACTTTTAAGAGAAAGGCGGATACAGGAAACAAGAATAAGACATAGCACACTCCATCTCTTCTCTCCAATAAACACTGCTTAGAATTCTGTCTAATCTGGGAGAATAAACATTTCTAAGGCTTCTTTTTCTCTGAACATTTGATCTCAGTGACTAGAGCAGTTCATTTTAGTTTTTTTTAATGCCTTGCCATTTTTCTAACTGAATGCTTGCAGCATCAGCTTTGCACGTTGCATACTCCAACACATAACTTGAAAACCAAATTCTGGGGTTCTTACTCGGCTGAAATCCTGCAAATTTTAATAGGATATTTGCTTTAGGAAAAACTACAGGGCTTGGCAGTGTAGCTGCTGGTGAGTTGACAATTAGAAAGAGTTAAAGAGCCTATCACTAAGGTGGTGACCATTACATAGGGAGATCTTCACCTAAATTCCTCAAAAGGCAATTTGAATTGATGGGCATTATAACCACTTAAGTCAGAAATGGAGGCATGATGCACTGGCACAAAAATGTCCATCCCACACAGAATTTGGCAGGTATCCTCTGTCTTGAGGTAACCAACTTTTTATTAACTATCTGCCTCATTTCCAATTGAAATGAAAATAATGTTTTTACGGTCCCCTTTACAAGTTTTTGTCAGTTGATTTGCTGCCCTTTAGTGTTAGGAAAATTGTGCTTGGGGGATGTAGCTGGAATTGGTTTTATGAGCTGTGGCAGTGCACGGCTGAAGCTTTCGGAGGTTTGACATTTTCCTTTTGGGGCTCTCCAAAAAGATGCAGAGCACACCACCGCTGCCCCCTGTTTTCCCACCTATATGATAGGTTTGCCACCCACTACAGCCTTCACAAAATTTTTCCACTAACTTTTTCCTTTATTAATGTCAAGGTGCTCTTCGGACAGGGATGTACTGAAGGGTCAGAGTAATCATATGGGCTGGAGTTATTAATGGAGAGACCCTCTTGAGAATGAGCACAGAGCTACAAATCCATGTAGGGAATGGCAGGATCTTTCTTTCATCTATGTGTGTCTCTAATCCTGCCTGCAGTTTTCTGGTGGCTGCTGTCTTTGAAAATATTCACCTTTCTAGGTGTAACTGTTTAATGGAAATACAGGAGACTGAGGAAATTTAAGTCTGTGGAAGATTTTACTCTGGATTTATTGTTAGAGCAGGTACTTTTGCATTTGTTTTACCTATAAAGTGGGAAAACTCATGGTCATCTTCCCAAAGGCGTTTATTAGACTCAGGCAGTTAATACTGTAAATTATGGGAGACGCTGGGTAAAAGGCAACTGGTGCGCTCAGCACTGCAAAGCTATTAATCTCCAGGCCAGGTTTTTCATGGAGCTGAGCACTCGGCAGTTGTTGTCAACTTCCAATTCAACTCCTAAAGGGAACGCCAAAATAATCAAAACTTCTGCTGGAGGCCTAGTGCTTCAGGAAATCCAGTCATCTGATTTGGAAATGCATGTAGGCAGTTGAGTTCTGTTGAGTATCTGGGCCCTGGCGGTGATGTTTGAGGCTGGCACATCCTTCTCGGGCAACTGGCGTATTAAATAATTCCAAAGGCTGTGCTTTCACTTTATTCTGGAAACAATGTTTAAAACACAAGCCTTGAAAGGTATTTCCTCCTCATTTTGCTCTCTGGGAGACCAAAGTCTCTTATTTACGAACTGGGCAGGCAATTAGAGCCTGCTATTCCCCAGTTCTCCCAGTGCTGACCCGGGGGGTGTAGGAAGTAGCTTGTTCTTTATGCCCAATCAGTCTTTGGCCTCTCTCCTCAGCTATCAAGATGCAGTTTTTCTCATGCAGTATTGCCAACTGGTAACCAAATTGAAACAATTAAAAGGCTTTGTGCATGTATCTTGTGGTAGAGGCTTCAGATTGTCAAGTGAAAATCTCCAGAGCCCGTTGACAACATTTGGAACTAGTTGACGCCCTTCAAAATAATGCCCCTTTAGTCTTTGTCAGTCGGTTGTGTCTTAGCCTTCCCTTTTTGAAACCGAAGCACAGAACAGACCAGTGCTGTATGTTCACTGTCATAAGCATTGGAAAACTGGTTGCCATACATAACTTGGTCTCTCTCTGTTATATTTATACACAAATGTTGTTTTAAAGGACCAGATTTGGTGTTTGGGGCTTTTTTTGGTGTGGGTTTTTTTTTTTTTTTTTTTTTTTTTTTTCCTCCTCAGTTTTGCTGATGTGTGTGGAGCAACCTGGATGGATATCTAACATGGAACTGAAAACACTAATAATCTATTGCCTGTGTTGGGTTTGAAATGGTTTGGTTTTGCCTCAGAAAAATGTACATTCCAAATGATCAAACCCTCATACATTCGTTAGGAAGAGCCTATGTTATGGTTGCCCTCAGTTGTGAAAGCCCTTCATTGCTTTCACAAAAATGATCTAAGAGAATGAGAGCTATGAAAGCTATGACTGATGCTGAGAAAGGAGAACAAGTCCAACTTGTTCTTAAAAGCTCCCCTGTTCTTCTGGGTTATTAGGACCAGTGCCTAACACATGGGAAGACATATAGCAATATACATGCTGCTGTATTACCTCGATGCAATGGAATGAAGGGATCTCCTATCCCTTCTTCCTTTAAACTTCTTGTATTCTGACACTTTTTTTTTCTTCTCCTTAGAGATTTGTATGGACCAGTATCACTTACCATTCCGTTGGCAAGAGACTTCCTTCCTATATTTAATCTTCCCTAAAACTGCTCAAATTGTTGTGTTAGGCATGCCTGCTACATTTGTGTCGAACGCAAAGAAAAGGGGCAGCTGCTTTAACAGTTGTCTTTTCTGTTACAGCCTTATCAGAGGAGCTATAAAAATATGGATGTCTCTTCCTGTACGCATGATTTTATAATCGTCAGTAAAGCTGTGTGCCGCGCTGGTCCCTGAGAAAATGAATATTGCCGCCACAGGGCTCAGTGTTGTCAGAAGCGTTGTTGGTGCACACACGGGAAGGGGAAAGCACATCCAGCGAGGCTCCCTGTGTGCAAAATGTGTCCTTTGGGTGGTGCCATTGTGCTTTTTTGAGGTGAGGCAGGACGCAGCCAAGGGAAGGATGCGGCGCACAATGCATCCTCCTACCCGGAGTGACTCGGAAACATCTGAGAGCACAGAGCCATCCCCACGCACAGGATGTAATGCTGCTAGAGTAAATATAGAGCGCCTGCTGTCAACAATGGGGAGAGCAAGAGCTGAAAGAATGGCAACTTGAAACATCCTTTTTTTTTTTTTTTTTTTTTTTTTTTTTTAATGTTTTTAAATGTCAATATCACCGAAAGCGAGAAAGCGGAGGGAAAAGACAGCTATTAGGAATGGGTGTGGTCCGTGGAGTTTAGATCAAAACTGCCAGGCGACGCTAAGCCCATCCAAAAAAAAAAAAAAAAAAGTGGAAGGGTTTGGATGTGTCAGTTGGGTTCACGTGGCTCCTGGTTGAGGATGAATCATGAAGAATCTCAGAAATATGCGCAGAGAAATGTTTAGGGTGGGTCTCAAAGCAAACGCGAAATGCAGCTTGTTGCTAAGTGGGCAGGAAATCTTGCCTCACGGGGAAGGACTAGGGAAATGAGGAGTTCAAATCCCTGTTTTCATGGCCCTGGCTGGCCAGTTTCTCACTGTGGGTTTTATTATTATTATTTTTTTTTTTTTTAAATACATATTCTAAACTGTCTGAGCTTCAGTCTGAAGCCGTGCTCTTGAACTTAATGCTTTAATGTGTTTTAGAAGCTTTGAGAATGCTGAATTAAAGGGATCACATGCGTACAAAAGCATCGCTGTTGTTTACATATTGTTTAGATGGTGTTTTCTTAAAAATCGGGGCACCCTCTGTCCCATGTTTTCTCACTGCATACGGGTCAGGAAAGCACAAAAGTGCTGTGTGTCTGAAACATTTCCAGCAGCTTCCCTGGACCTGCTTCCAAAGCTCATTGAAATCTTGTTAACAGAGCACTCTACCTCCCCCTGATACCTCACACTGCAAAACAGCTTTGAAGGCCTAGACTGAATAATGAAGGAAACAAGGGCATCTGGGGTCCATTATTTACCCCATTTCATAAGGCGCTTCTACAAAGTCTGCTGCCTGCCTTTTCAGATCCATGACAGAAATAAATACAAAGCCTGGAAAGAGCGAGCAAGTCAGAGTTGTCTGCTGCCCTCTCCACTGCCCCCCTCCCCTTTTCTTCCTGTTTCACAGGACACGTTTGTTTCATCTCAGCTACATGGAGCTCTCTTTCTGCCCAAGACACTTGTTCTTCCCCCTTCACGGATTGTTTATTCCAAGGAGCTCTCTTTTTTTTTTTTTTTTTTTTTTTTTTTTTTTTCTTGGGAAGACATCTCAAACACTTCTGGGTTTTAAAGAAGACCACGGTGAAGCTGTTCAGATTTTTTTATTTTATTTTATTTTATTTTTTTTTCCCCTATTTTCTTCTCAACTTGACAAAGACTTGAAGGCTTGAATGGCGACTGTGGCTGCATTAGGAAAACACATGTGAAATGTCAGTAAAATGATTCCCATCTCAGCGTGTTAATTCACAGGAGGGCATTTTAAAGTAATGGGGGTAATCTGAAATGTTAATGCATCCCTAAGGCCTGCAGCGCTGCTGCAGAGGGAACAAGTGGTGGAAATTTTTGTCAGTTCTGGAGTGTCTGAGCATTTTTAAGAGGGTTGGCCCAAAGTGCCTCTACATTTCTTGTGAAAATAAACGCTCTGCAAAGCTGGCTTTCCAGTGAAAACCTTTTGGAATGCTCAGTCAACACTAGAGCACTTTCTCCAGGTACTTAGCACCCCTGGCACAGGTGAAGTATCTGGGTGGCTGCACCGTCACAGAGCTACTGCAACTTGCAAACGATTGATTTCGCACATTTATTTCTATCATTTGTTCCCTGACTAGGTGATAATTCATACCTATTTGTTAGTGGCCGGTTTGTAGCTGTCTGTTTGGATATTTGTACCTGTGGCTTCTATCCACAAACTTTCAAGCGTTTATTGAGTGGGTGGCAATTAATTGTGAGAAAAGAGAAAAGCCCTGCTCTTGTTAAAGTCCTTTGCAAGAGTGATCACTAAAGCCCTGTAGACTCTTAATAATTTTTTTTTTTAAATCTACCCAGGTAGGACATTGCCTCTATACGTTGCTTCTGCTTTGATTTAGTTGAGCTGACAGTTCCAAGCTGAGTTAATTTCTTATGTAAAGGAGTGTCTGCAATCCATCTGCAATGGACTTTCCTCTTGCACAGCTCAAAAAAGCAGTAATATCATTGATGTGTCAAAAGAAGGCTAGAACGGGATGAAAAAAGAAGGAGACAGTTGGATAAGTATTTATTTAGGGAGCTCCTAAAAATAATTCTCACAATAATTTATTTATCCTAAATAAGGGCTCAGGTCTAAAGGAAAAGGCTAAACAGTGCACATCCTGAATTTTAAGGCTGCTGCAGCCCTTGCTGTTTACTTGCAGCCATCCGAAGTATTTTCAAAATGAGGCAGGGCTTCTGTTTCAGTCTCCCTGCCTATTGTTCAAGGAGCAAATGATCTTGTGTTCTTCAGGTTGGGATCAATTTTACTGGACTTTATGTGCCTGAAACATCACCCAGAATCAACCTCTGAGGTTCGGAGGCTGATCTCTTTTAAGTACGCAGAGCTGCTTCCCGGTTATATTTATAAAACTAATGGGTGACTTTTTTTCCTTGCAGAGAAAATGGTAGATCTCACTGTTCACCAGCATGTGTTTCATGGGTGGTTACCAACCTGTGATCATGTGCATATCATCTAAACAAGAGGCAGAAAAATCTCCCAGAAGCAGCATGAGTACCATATATCTTTCTACCATAATAATCTTAGGCTTAGCCAACAAAGTATCTCACAGGATATTTAGCTGGCAGCCCATACCACCAGCTTCTGCTGAATCACTGTTAAATGTCCCATTCCTTTTTCTTGTTTAATTTTTTTTTTTTTTTTAAGTTTTAGAGAGAATGCTTTGCCATGACAGTAATTGCCAGACAAAATAGTGAGCAGTCAAAAATAATGACCAAAAAAGAAAGGCAGCCTGAAAATTATGGTTTAATTCAACTGTGACACCTCTGGATTGGCCATGAATTGCTGCATAAAGATTTGCCTGTTTTTAGCAACCTGCTCCCCACCAGTCACTGCTTCTTTATAGCAATAAGCCCCAAACAGAACCCCCCAAAATGTAACGCTTTCTTCAACACTGCATGCTTTCCTGATGCTTGGTTTTCTTGCACAGATGAGTGGAATGTTTACTGAACACCTGATTTAATGGAAAGCTTTTTGTTGTACCTTTGCTACCATTTTGGAGGTGTTATGTGAAGGCCCTACATGCCAGGAAGCGTGAGGTGGGTTTGGGACACTCTTAGTCCATTTCTTGCCACGGAATTTAGAAGGGTGCCACAGACTGCAGGGCCAAAAAATGAGCACTTACAAGTCAGTGAGGTTGGCTTGGGCCAGCTATACTATATTTATAGTATATAATATTCTGTGCTATATTTATGGGGACTGTGTTATCCCATGTTCTGACTGCAGCCTCCTCTCATACTTGCAGGCAAATTCATCCCATTTTCCCCATGCTCCTTGTTGAGTAAGGAAGGTACATGACAACCAGTGAGCAGTTGTAGGAAAAGCTTGAGGAGATGCCAGGCATCCCCAGCTTGATCAGAGCCCCAAAGACAGTCAAATCCAGAAGATGGTTGTGGTTTAGCTATAATTATATACTTCTTGTTAATCTGACTCCTCTCCACACCTCCTCGGGTGCAGCAGTTTTTTGTTAGGCTGGGACAGGGTGGAGGTGGTGAGAACTTTTGCTATTTTGTGCTTTGCAGAGGTCATTGCCTGGTAGCTGCAGTTGCTAGACTTTGAAACCAGCTCTCAGGGGAGCTGAAGGTGTGTGGCATCCTGCTGTCTCACTGACCTGCAGTTGCTAGGCGTACATGTGCTGCAGCCTGTGTTAGTTTGGATTTCCCTGTAGCTCACAGCCTTGCACTTCCTTGTGTGGTTCCTCTTGTGCTATTCCCTACACTTTTTACGCATTTGACCTTTCTCACTGGATTCCAGCGTCCAGTTGCTTCTTTCCTCATATTTGCTGTTGTCCTTCAGGTCTGCTGTCCTTTTGTTCCCTTCTTTCTGCTCTATTCATATTAAATACACCTGGTAGTTTGTGCAGTTCGAGCCTGCTTTTCAGAAACAAGAGTGTTGGTATACTGAGAGCTGTACAGATCTCTGGTATGTCAATAGTTGATTCTGAGTAACCATAGGGTGTAAAATCAGTAAAGAATGGGTACAGCCCTAAAGTCTGATGGCAGCTATCTGTCTTGCTTTGAGGAGCTCAGGTAAGACAGGCAATATTATCAATTGCCATGGTCTTAGAGCAGCGTTAAGAACTCATTTTGTCTAAATCCCTGCTTTGGGAATTAACCTTCCCTGTGGTGTAGCTAAATTGTTCCATCTATTAGTCTTAATTTTCTTCCCCATTTAATGGAGGTAATACTAATTGTTTAGGCATCCCATGGTATGTTATGAGGACTAATTAGTGCTTGGGAATGAAAATATGTTGCTTAAACACCCTGGGGACCAGGAGAGGGAAAAGTGAAACGGGCTGGATTCATCCCCAAAGTGGTGGCTGCACCACATTTACCTCGATGGTTTTCGGTGTACTTTCATCCTGGGAGACACTTGACTTGCCAGCTTGCTGACAGATCTTGGTGCACCCCAGTACGGGTGGGTGGGCGAAGGGTGGGGAGAACTGGGGGACAGTTCTGTGCAGTGGGCAGAGGAAGAAAGGCAGAGCTGTCATCTGTCAGACGAGGAACGCACGGAGTGGTTCGAAGGGTTGCACATTCTCCTCCTTTCACAGCACACCTGATTTGGTCCTGCCGTGGTGATGCGTGTTCAGAAACCCCACAATTTTACTGGAGCTGTTTTTAAACTTTCTCTTGTCCTTCTCCTCCATGATGTGCCCGCCCCTCCCCTTTTATCTCAGCCCTCTGCATCTGTCCTAACCACATGCACATTACCCAGATTACAGTTTCTCTACCCTTTTGCCCACATGTTGTTCACCCTCCTTGTAGCATTTCCCCTTTGAAAGTGCAGGTTTATCTTGTGACTCAAGTCATCCTGGATGCCCTCATGCCTCCATCTCCCGTTTTCCTTGCAGAGTTATGTGGTGTGAGGCATTCATCATGCACCCCGAATCTGCTGTTTCTCCAGCGGTTCAGGCTTGCCAAGACAGCATCTGATTATTGCAGACTTTGAGGTATTTGGATGCAGGATTAGCTGGATGGCTGAATGATTAATGAACCAGGCTCACCACCACATCTTGTTAAGTCTGAGTTTATCAGATCCATAAGGGGGTTGTTCAAATTCACTATTGTGGATCTTTTTTTCTGTCCATAATAAAGCCCCCACTCTCTCTGCTTGTTGCAAAAATATTTATTACATGGTCATGTCCTACCTGGTCTCCTGTATCTTCCTGGTCTGCTTTAATGGCCAATTTCATCATCGTGCCTGTCTCCCTCTTGAATTATTGTGATTTTTTGCTCATCTGTACCATGGAAAGACCTACAATATCTTTCTCTAGTTCTGGTAATCTCTAGTTCTTTTGCAAATCATCTCACACCTTTTTTTTTTTTTTCTTTTTTCTTTTCCTTTTGCTGTGGTCTCCCTCTCCTCTTTTCACCTCCTAATATCTGTCATGGCTCAGAGCTGCCTTGTCCCCTCTCTGCAAAATTTCTCATTTTCTCAGTATTGCTTTGGAATCAATACCTTTTCAATTTTTTCCCCTCCCATTTCATTACTCAACAGTAACCTCCACAAGCTTCTTTCTCAGAATTCCTGTGGCGTGATCTGCCCTTTTATTCCTGCAATAAACTCTTTCTCGTGTAAGTGGTTCTAGTAAATGTCATCCCCATGGGCTGCAAAATCCTGATGCAAAGAACTGATTTTGCAACGTGTGTGCACATACAAAGTGACTGTGTACGTTGTTTGCAGGTCCTGGCCTGTATAATATTGTTAAATTCACGGGCCTAAGCTCGGCCTAGTCCCTGCCCATCAGCCACGATTCCTGCGAGGATTTAGTAATAGTTCAAACTCATCACATGTGAAAGTGCCCTTTCGTTCCAAGGTCTTCATCCTGGCTGCTCTGCACTTGAGGTAACATCTCTGTGTGTGAGAGGAACCATAAACCCAACTGTGTTGCCATCATAAACCTTTTATCTTCCGCGGCGTGTTTATATAAAGACCGCGTGCACAATAAAGAGGGGAGGGACGACAATTACGGACCAGAAACAGCGACAGCGCCGACACTGGCAGGGGTCAGAGTCCCTGGAAATCCACGTGGGGATTGCGTAGATGCTCAGCAGCACACGAGGGAGGCTGTGCCAAGTAACCAAATATCCGTAACGCGGGACGATGGCCGTGCGTGCGTGCGTGCAGGGTCACGGATAACTGTAGTGCAGCAAACAGCCCCTACCTGCAGTGAGTCTGTAGGGATCTCGTGGCCATGAGGGGCTGAGGCAGGTATGTGCAGTGAGCAGGTGTTTTCTTATAGGCACATCTCACGTGCACGCATGTGTTGCTGGATGGACCACAGACCCGACTTTTTTTTTTTTTTTTTCTTTTTTGTGAACTTGGGAGAAGAATGAGGTGGAAAAGGGAGGGGGAGCAGAAACCAATCAAAGAAAGCAATACTTTTTATCAATCATATTTGATGCTATTCTTTCTCTCTCTTTCATCACTTTGATCTCTCAAATAAAACTGATACTTTGGCCACTTTCCAAACTCTTAGCTGTGCAGACTGAGAGGGCTCTGGGTTAGCTGCTGAGGGTATGTGTTTGCAATTATGCATTTGAAAGTATTTTCCCCTCCGCTGAGATAACATTCTTTTTGTGTTACCACACACTTCTGCTGTCTCGTTTTTCTTCTCCCATGGCACTGCAGGCTGCAAGGCCTGACTGCCTTCCCCCTCCTCCCCCGATCTTTGCAACTGATATCTGAATAAAATACTTTACTCTGCTGGTATTTAACCTGCTGAGCCTTTCACTTTCTAGCTGTGAAACTCACAAAAAGGGTATTGGGCAGAAACGTCCCAGCAGTTTCATTTCTTAATATGCCTCCAAGGTAAGGCAAGAATGAACAGGGTGGGAAAATTTATACTGATGTTGGGGATCTTCAGTGCTTTATTTATAGGTTAACATTCAGCTGAGGACAGCTTTACTTTTACTTTTCCAATCTCCAGTGTTTTTCCTATGCAAGGGAACGCATTTGAAAATTCTTCATTATTGTTCATCTGGCCGTAATTCAGTTTGTAACGTTTGTGTGAGCCGTGATTTGTCTTTCATAGGACAGGTAGATGAAAATTTTTTTAGCTGATGAATTTCGGCTTCACGGTATTGAGTATGTGGAATTACATCAATTGTTAGCATGAGAAGATAGGCTTTGTATTCACTGACAAATAGCCAAGTTCCTTGAGCTGAAAAACAAAAATCTGTGTGACCCTATGAGCCCTTCACACTGCAACCTGTTCCACCACACGTGATTTGTCTGACCTTGGACTTGCTCATTGTGGTCCGAGAAGGAAATACTATTTCTTCAAAAAGCACACTGCACTCGGTATTACAAGAAACATTCTCCAAGTTTAATTTAAATCCTCTCTCTGGAGCGCAGCACTCAATAGCCTTAAAGTGACTGGGGTCAATAAGAATAGGAGCACCACTATCTTGGGTCTGATGTAGCGTATCTCACGTTAAGTCTGTGTGAAAATGGAACATGTGGGGTCCAATCCTGTGGTAATCCTTCCCTCCCACCGGCTTAGAAAGTTGGTTGGGAGCACTCTCTCCCTTCCCTACACATGTGTGTGCTTGCAGCCACACGCACCCACACACGGGGCTTTAGGAGAGGAGCTGCTGCAGTCAGAGACGTGTCCTGTCTGTTTCTGTCTCCCGAGAAGGAATCCTGTAGGGTTGTGCTCGGAGAGCACAATTATTCCAGGTGTTTTACGCTGAGCATTCTCTGGCTAGGCTAGAGCTGAAACCTTCTGAGCATCACTCTAGTTTTTAATATAAATCGAGGAAGGTCTTTGCAGGCCTGCAGATACCTGGGACAGGGTATAGGTTTCTCCATTCTTTCATTTTGTATAGCACTGTCTGGGCAGCTAAAGTACTGGGCGAAATAAAACTACTAGTCCAAATGGATTTCCCACCTAAATACTCCTGATGACAATGGCAGTGCGTATCCTAAGTGAGGGCAGCGTTCTATAAAACTAAGACCTAATGCCACAACTTTATACTAATGATCCCTGCATTTCTTTAACACTCATGATCAACTCAATGTTTTCCAAAGATTCGCATCTACCCTTACATCAAACTTTACACAGAAATCTTAGAGAGGAAAAGTAAATTTTATTGGCTTAGTGGAGGGTCTGCAGACCAGCTTGGTGTAAGGATTGTGCCTGCAATAGTCTTCATGGCTTGGACCCAAACCCAGTAATTTAGGGTGGAGAAATCAAACAGTGAAATTTTAAATAAATTACAAAATTACCTCTGAAATGTTTATAGGTCATGAAAATGGGAGTTAAGTGAAATCTAAATGTTCTCTTGGTCATCTTTCTTCTGCTACTTTCGCACAAGTCATGACTGGCTTCGTTACTACCCACATCTTACAGTTCTTGCCCAGCTGAGAAGGATGAGCCTTTCTCTAGTCAAAAAGGCCATTCAGAGAACTGAAGATGTGCTGACTGTGCCCTTGGTGCCTGGTGTTTGGGAGGTGGACCAAGTGTTCAGCAGACACTGACATTCACAGGAGTGTGTCCTCCTTATACTGAAGCCCAGAGTTGTTTTAATTGCTGAAAAAGAATCAGCAGTGCAGAGTGGGGAAGGGTTTTGTGGATGAGCATCTCTTGGTTTCTGTGTCACTCATTCTCGCGTGACAGTGCAGTACTGGGTGAATAATGGCTCTACAAGTACAGGCCACTTTGAACTGACATTTCACAGGGCTGGTTGGTCAGCTCTGCTAAAAGCCTGGACTTGCCTTACTGTAAATTGGCGTAGTTGCTGACCTAAGGGAACGAAGGGTCTGTCCACTTCCGTGAACCCGCAGCCCATTTCCTCTTGGTCTCGGTGCTGCCGCAGTAGCGTTTACAGCGTGGCACATGATAAAGGACACGGTGCTGGGTATCACTGGGCCTCCCCTCCCCCTGCTCCTGACTAATGTCTTTTCAGTGTGGGAGCAGAATCCTGATACGCGTGACACAAGCAGAGTACGTGGGAATTAGTTCCATTAAAGCCATGCCATATGGCTCACAGGGTGCTCTGTGATACCACGGTGCTGCTTGACAGTCTTTCCCTATGGATGGGATCAGCGCATATTCCCTGATTTGCACTCTTTTTTTAGCGTATCAAACAGGGACAGACTTTTAATTAAAAATGACATCATCACGCTGCTGCTGGCTCGTTGCAGGCAGTCCACATATTAATGCTGCTTGTTTCAGTTTTCAATGATCCTATTATGAATTGTAACCTCATTACACAAACCTTGCCATACAGTGGAATTTCAAATGGGGTTTTGTGGTTTTTAGAACTTAAACAGCTAGAATAAGCACAAAGGCAGTTGTGGTCAGGCAGCTTCCTCTCTTACCGCAGCAGTTGTGGAGATGCCATTCCAGTGACCACTGTTTCTACAATGAGTCAGTTTCATTTTTAACAATTTGACTCAGTTCTCTTCAAAGGGGGCAGCATGTTATTTCTGCATGATTTTTGTGTGCATGACTCTCCGCAGAGGGGTCAGCGCCAACTTGAACCCCTTGGGATCCAGCCTCTTGGAGCAGCCTGGATTCTCCCGGTGGTGGGAGGTGTGCTCCTTAAATGCTGTAGAACTGGGGTTGCCAGCCATACATCTGTTCTGCCAAACATGCCCCGTGCTTTCAGCCATCTGAAAACACCATGTTAGGCACAGCTCCTTCCACCGGTGAGCCAGTGCTCGAGGTAAACAACACTTCAGCCTTTGCAAAAGCTCCTGCAAGGAAACTGAGGTTAAACCGTTGCCTTTCTGAAATGAGAGCACAAAATAAAAGTGCATAGATGCTTCAAAAAGTAAGGGGAGGCAAAGTAGGAATAGGTTAGGCAGTGGCAAGAAGGAGTCCAGTTGTTTCTGAATCTCCAAACCCTTGCAAATGACCGTCAGTCACCTTCTAGAATCAATGATTAAGTAAACAGGAATTTATGGAAGTTGAAGCTTTACGCAGCATTCAGCTGCAAGCTCTTAAAGATCATTCATGTAAATTTCACAAACAAGGAATGCAGCAGTTTCCAATCTTAATGAAATATAAGAATGTCTTTTTCATTCAGTATGACTCACAGTTTCGTTTTGAAGTTTTTGAGCTTCTCCTAAGGTTATGGAGTGGTCAAGCGAAGCGGAACAGGGTTTTTGAAATCAGGAAGCCTGGGCGCTGTTTCATTCAGAAAAAAAAAAAAAAAAGGAGAGAGGGAGGGAGGAAAAAAAAGCTCTATTCCTGTGTTTGATTGAAAAATAAAACTGCTGCTCTCAGTGAACCTTTGAAGTCCCCCAGCCCAGTAATTGTTTCACGACATTTGCAGCTTGAGGCAGCAAGAATGTTTGTGGTTGTTTTAAAGGCATCTGAGTGTGGATTCCATATGGTTTATTTTTATTTTGGTTTTTTTTTTTTTTCCCTTTTTTTTTTTTTTTCTTCCCCACTTGGAGCCTCAAGTTCTTGCGCATTGCCCGATACCAGGTCCCAGCCTACTCTGTTTCTGCATGAACTGTCTGTGAAAGAGCTGAGTGAAGGCATTGTGGCCCTAAGATTCAAGCGTGCTTAATTCAGAGAAAATCTGTGAATGCCTGTTGAGGCAATAGTTGATTTTAGCCGCGCTTTATCGATCCTATATTTGGAGTGTGGCTTACTAAACACTGTACAGTTTGCTTTCCTGAACAAAAGACCTCTTCATATGGCCTATACTTAGGGCATGATACTCCAAAGGCTCACTATAGAGCATAGTGCTGGCTGTCATGCTCTCAATAGGTAGTTTGCAGTAGGCCTGATAGTGAGCCATTGGAGGCAAATAAAGGGCCTGATTCACCAGTGTGTTCCTCTGGTCTCAGAGCAGTGAAACTGTTTTGTTCAGCGGGACAAGCTGAATCACATCCAAGCGTCCTGAAAATATGTGCTATAGAACCGAGGGAATCTAAAGTCAATTTAAGGCATACAGACTTGGAAGTGCTGAGTGTATTTGCAACTCTGCCTCACCTCACCCCCACACAAAACACTGTCCATTATATACAGTATAATAGGAGACAACGTTGATTGTGTGAATCATTGCAGTCCGGTCCTGAGCTTATTTATAAATTACCTCTAGCAAGTCATCTGTCTTTACTCTGCAAGACAAAGTGCTGGAGTTCAGTTATAACCAACAAGAGCAGAGTTTGCAGCCTGGATTGCAGTTGTCTCTGATGGCAGGGGAACTTGCTCATTTACGGTCAGGGAAGTTCTGCTGAAGACCAACAGTAACCTTTTGGTCTAGTGTGGAACCAGTTGTAGTGACAGGGGAATTGAACCTACTCAATTTTGGAGGGAGAGTCGGACTAGAGGGCACGACAGACTTCATCCAGAGCGGTCCTTTGCTTGCTTGGAGGGACTAAATAACTTCCAGCTCCTAGAGTCTGATAGGGCTGCCTGTGCAGTTACAGGTCCGTGCCTCCCTTTGCTGGTGGCTTCAGAGCTCTATCCAGCTGGGGTCTCAGGAGGGCAGAGTAAAACCTCTCTAGACCTGCCAGCCGTGTTTTTTTTGGGGCAGCCCAGGACACGGATGACTTTCTGGGATATGTTACCTTTAGGTTCTGTATGGCTTGAAATGAGTTAGTTGATAGAGAGCAATGCTTTGGAGAAGAGCTCTTGAAGTCGCATCCATTTTAATTGGTGTGGTTTAATTATTTTGCTGTACTTGAGGATAATCTAACTACCCTGTAGAGGAGATCTGAAAAAGCTGTGGGGGCTCCACTGTGGTTGGGCAAGCTAGGAAATGTCTTGTAAAAGGCACCCCGTATCTGACAAGACTAGACTACATTTGCTCGGTGTTTTAAATTCCATGAATTTTTGCATGCCTTTGAATTAATGATTCTTCTTTCAACATCAAAGAGGGAGAGAGGACATTTTTACTTTTAACAGCCCTGTGCTGCAGTAATTATCCCATTGCTCCAATGACATGTTCCTTAGGGTTTTAAATCTGCAAAAGGGAATAGTTTTATACCTTTGGTCCTTTATTTTCCGAAGCTGGGTCAAATCCTGCACGGTGCTAAGTCTCTAACTCCCCCTGGTAGCAAATCAGATTGACGGGGAGCTGAGGACACCTTGCAGAATCTGTCCTTGGTGATCCCTGCAGAGGTTGTTTTGCCATGTGAGCTGCAGAAATGAGGGCCTCGGATTAGAGAAGCCCTGACCCAAGAATTTTGGTTTTACATCCAAGTGTTGTAGCTGACTTCTTTCTCTAAAACTGGCCAGGCAGGATGTAAGCATTTTCTTCAGCGTGGGAAAGTTCATTTCAGTTCCAGTTCACCTTTCACAGTGCAAACCCACTCCTACTGAATGGTGATTTTTTCGCCCTTCAGAAACCATGGTGGTTCATTTATGTGAAACATTTTGATGAGCACTTAGGTTTAAGGTGACTCCCTTGGATTTCATGGAGCTCTCAGTGGCTCAGTCTCTCTGCACTCAGCATAGCCATGCTGTCCTCTCTCTCCAAATCCGCTCACAAAACTTCCCTTTCAGTTACAGTTTCAACATCACTTTCTACTAACCTGATTATGAGAGGGCTCCAAAACTGACATTTTAGAGACTTGAGGAAAAACATCGTGATTTTTTTTTTGTCCTCATCTGCATGTAGATGGAAGAAATGGGAACTCACATAATTTCATCCTCTTTAAGTTGTCTGTGACACTTTTATACATTCTCTAGTTCTCTATTCCAAATGAGAGCAAAATTGATTAAGAGAAAAAATCAATTCCAGTTTCTAATCTGAGTCTGCCAGTCCTTGGAAATTAGGAGTGCTGAACAGGTAGTATAAATGATGTAGATGACTTACTTATCTAATCGCATTTTTAATTAATTATTTGAAATAACATTGTAACTTCAATATTCGGGCATATGGTTTTTATCCCTTGAAGCTCCTTTACATGACAAACCTCATCACCATGATTACCCATTGCAGTTTTTATATTCTTGAGCACTCACCTGAGCTCCCCCTGCCTCTTTCTCAGCCTTTGGCCACCTCTGGGAGGGCCATAACCTCATGTCCTTGTCTGAGATGGGTTTTACCTCCTTACACCAACTTCTCGGTCTGTTTCTGCGTTTGAGAGCTCACGGGGTTGTCTGGGGACTCATTTGTTCTGATGTGAAGGGTTTGGGAGGGCGGGAGGCAGCAGGTACTGGCCACCCTTTTCCTGACCTTGATCAATCTGTGTGTGAGCAGCAGGGTCTGGGGCTTCCTGCCCCTGACAGCTGCACCCTGGACAGTAGCAAAAAGAATGATAGGGCTGGAGAAGGCCAGGGAAGGAAGTTTATGCAGCATGGAAGAGTCATATCCTGAGGAAATTGAGTGGAATATGTGTGTATAAGTATATAGATAAATATAAACTTTGATATTTAAGGAATTAAGAGCACCAAGTAGGAGCAAGAGTAGGTCTGATGAGGGGGGAAGATGTAAGTAAAAATGGCAGCAAGCCCAGGGTCACTTTTTCTAATGACAAGGAGATGACTGGGAACAGGGAATTGTGAAGAAGTGCATTTTCTGTGATTTTTTTTTTCTTTTTATGGGTGCAAATTGGTTTAAGATTAAAGTCAAGTGTGCTACTGGCCTGTATTAACAGTGAGGTTAATACAGTTAGACCAGTTTTGTTTCTTCTCTCCCATACTCCTTTTTGGTGTGGGTGTAATCTCTAATTAACCCCCGAACCTGCAGCTTGGTTCCACGTGGGGCCCTCCCAATTTCAGCCGGGGCTGAGGTTTCTCCATGTGGGATCACAGAGGAAGCAAAAAGGGAGCGTCCCTGTTGTACAGGTCCATGTCTCGCTGTCAGCATTGGCTGCCTGAACTCTTTAACATCCTCCTTCCAAGGTACAGCATGAGGTCATCTTCGGCTCTCCTTGCTAAACTCGCAGCACACACCTGTGTCTTGCATTCTGCAGAGATTTATTAATGGCATAACCATGTGCTGGCACAGCCTTCAATGCACGCTGCTCTAGGAGGTCACGAGGCCAAACCTGGGGCAGTCGCAGGAGGCATCAGACAGAAAATGAGCCCACGTTTTGTGGCATAAGGAGTTAACTCGTGTGCACGCACGGAAAAGAGTGGGATGGAGACTGTCAAATGGGAAATGTGGGTCCAGACTGTGAAATGAAGGAAGCCGTTGCCAGAAAATCTGGTTTGGCCATAATTATTGCAGCTGGGACTTGCAGGTTTCTGCGCTGCCTGCAAGGTTTTGAGTGTCTTGCCTCGGTCCAGGTGCTCTTGGAGGCTTTTGCATGAAGAATCCTCAAGATATTCAACTTGTGCTGTTTTGGGATCAACATTATGTGGGTTTGCAAATTTACACGCTGACGTTTACTTTTAGCAGCTCTAAGAGAGAAAGGACAAAGCTAAGGTCACTGTAATCTGGAGTCAGATCCGGCCAGCAGTAAGAGTTTTGTTCCTAAGTCAAGGAATTTTTCTGTATTGCTCCTCTTGCTATTTTAGAGAGATCTTTCATAACACTTGACCGGGGGTGTTGTCATGTGTGCTGCTTCAGGATGGTGTCACTGCCACTGCTTAGATTTTTATTGCTCTTTCTAAATAGCGAGGTGGAACAGGTTGCATTCAGAATTTGGTGGTGAGGTGAAGCCAAAGAAAATTTCCCTGTGTAAGTACGTGGGGAACAACCTTTTTGATGATCAATTTAAGCCTGAACTGATGTAAATCATGACTAAATGTACTGAAGCCATCAGAGTTCATTCAATGTAAAGCCATAAGGTAGGGCTATCGTCTCCGAGTGGCTGCGTACGTGCCAAAAGACAACGTGATCTGAGTGTGTCTTGCGCTTTTTCAAAAAAAAAAAAAAAAATTGAAACTGTAAAAGTTCTCAGAGAAAACTGCTGAATGAAAATAATTTGAGGAAGGAAATATGCAGTTATAAATTACAGAGCAATTTACTCCTTCATGGGTCCTTTTCAATTATGAACACTTTCGACTATCTGGGGTATTCATTTCCAAGGATGCATTTTTCTCTGTCTCATAGCTGGTTCTGAAATTTCAAAAGTGAAATACTACAGGGGGGAAGGCATGGGAAGACAGCAAAATTGTTTTCAAGTGTGGAGGAACTGAAAAGGTTTTCAATAATCTTGTCTCATTTCAGCAGCGTGTTCTCTCTCTAAGGATGCCTTGGAATTAAGGAAAGGAAATATTTACATTATAATTATATTTCTGTTTATTTAATTAAGTTATTAAGCAGATCTGGCGTACAGAGGCAACCCCCTTTAGTCCTAATTGTTTCTCCTAATGTTGCAGTTGCAGCATTATTGAAAGAATTCGGCGAAGAAAGGCCTGCCATCTCCGTCAGGATGCAGCAGGAGGGCTGGAGGGAGATTTGTTCCATGGGAAAGAGAGGCACTGAAATGGATTGCTCAGCTGCCCCCTATGAAAGACAGCAGAGCAGTTTCACAAAATGAGACAGGAGTCTGCAACAGGGGGTGGGGAGGGAGGCTTCCATCCGAAAACTCTCCCTAGTTACTAAACAGTTTACATAGGTCTGCCTATGAGGAGATTTTTTCCAATCTCTCCACGAAGCTTTCGAGAATAGTAATTTTTATGTCGGGATATTTATATTAAGAAGCCCACAAAGCCGCAGTCAACTTTCCATCCATGTAACTCGCATGGATCCATATAGAAAATTTCCATTAAAAAAAACACCAAAACCACCGAGTGTTGTATTTACTGCTTGGGCTTTAATTTCTACTTAGTTACTTGTTTCTTCCTCTGTCAGGTTTTCTTTCCTAAAGACTCTTTTCCCATTCAGGAAATCACCATAAAGATGATTGTAAGGATAAAGAGCAGAAGGAATGTTGCTTAAGTGTATGTGTGCATATATATATATATATATATATTTAATTTCTTTTGTGAATTCTGGGCTGAAGACCTTTAAAAATTCCCTCTCAGTGGTTGATGTGAGGGATGAGGGAGGAGAGGGATTAGCTATAAAATATCTCCAGAAAAGTAGATTAGGGTTTAAGAAATAAGGAAATTGCAAAACAAAATAGATGGGCATGTGGGCATTTTTCAGCAGGCAGATGTGTTATTTTAGAGAAGAAATAAAAATTTTCTGGTAATTTCTAAGGGTTCACTGAAGATGTGCAGAGAGCCACAAAGTGCCTTTGGTTCTAGAACAGGAATTTTTTTAGGAAGGCACTAATGGAACCTGTTGAGTGTCATTAACAACATGGATTTATTTTATTCTGCTTATGTTTGTTCCCATACTGGACCAAGGGCAGGTGAAGTGGGGATCCATGAAGGGATTGTTAAATGGTTTTCCTGGTGCTCAGGCAGGTCCCCAAGAACCTGCAAAAAGGCTTGATGGCACCTAGCAGAGCCTCCTCATGGAGTGATGGTGTAGGACAGAGGATTAGACTCACCTCTGCTGAAAGTGAACCCCTTTTCCAGTCCTCTGAAATCCCCTTCCCAGGCAGAGTAGCTCTTGCTATCAGGGGTGAATGTATATCCAGGTATACTCTGATGGGAGATGATCCATGCTCCCCCTTGGACACATCCAGGCTGAGGATGGTGGAGCCAGCTGCTCTGCCCATCCCCTCACCTCCAGTTTAGTGCCTGATTATTAAAACATCTTGGGATGTTTTGGCACCCGGATTAAATCTCACGCGTGGTTTAAAACCGGCAGGGAAAATCGTCACGAGACCACGCATTAACTTTGCGAAGTGCCCAACGCTGCTCAGACTTGAGGAGAACTTCAGCTCCTCTCTCAGTGAGGCTGAGACCATGGCCTTTCTTAGATCCAAAGAGGGGCCAACAGAGCCTTTTTTGTCCCAAATACTGCACCTTCCTTGGCCTCCAGCTACTAGGGCCCACGAGGGATGCAATAATATGGAGAGGGGATTGGAAACAAGCACAACTGTGTTCTTCTGGGACGGAGCTTTACTCCCATCTCCTGTTATGGGGCTGCTCAACTGCTCTAGGGTGAGCACGAGGGACTGGACCTAAGGGTTTCCCATTTAAGCCGCTCTGCCACCACCCAAGCTGACAGCTGCCTGCTTGGCTGGGAGTGTGGCATCCAGTAGTAGGAGAAACTTCTTGTTCCAGCTGGCACTTTCTTATCTAACAGTCAGAGCTTTGTAAGTGTGGACAGCTGCAGTTTCAGAAATTGGCTCTATCTGTATCAATTGGATTTGTGAAGTCAGTGAAAGGGCATGCGGCAGATTCATGGGATTTCCTGTTAGTATTAGCAAATGGAATCTACTGCAGAATTTTAAAAGAATAGGCGACTCAGCCAGTGGTGCCGAAATGCGGCCTGTGGTTAAGGGAAGGCTACCAAGGAGAAAAACCACTGGTCAGTGAATGTGCTGGGCGCGACGGGCACGATTTCCAGAAACCTTAAATCCTCTTGAGACTAAGGCAAGGAACAGCTACGGCGTCTGTCTGTGCACGCTGGATGGTGGAGGGACGATTGGGAAGCAGGTGGTGCGTTGGGTTGGATGGTCAACCCGTGATGCAGCAGCATTTCGCGTTTGGAAAAAGTATGTGCGAGGAATGGCAGGAATGCGGAGCCCCATCGGGGTTCGGCAGTGGCTCTGCCGGGACCTGCAAGTTCTCCTCCCACCTCTGCCATTGGTTTGCTGCGTAGCCCTGAGCAAGGCACATACCTTTTCCCTGTCTCTTTCCCAGCCTCCCGTGGGTTTGATGGTGCTGGAAGCGGGAGGAATTCTGCAGAGGCGGGCGCAGTTATGTAACAGCACAGAAATAAAAGCCTGTGCTGAACTTCCACTCCCTTTTCTGCCTCCTGTGGGATGGGGGAGGGAAGAAATCGCTCAAACGTTCCTGTTTACTCCTTAAATATTTCTGTGGGTACTGTATAGGATTTCCCCAGGCTGTACCAGATGGGCTGGGTGGGAAGTCATTGACAATGCTTTGGCTTAGCTGGGGGTTTCCTAAGTTTCAAAATTACCAGTTTGCAACAGTTTTTCTTATCATACTTGCTTGGCTGGGGCTGAACTGCTGTAAAGCCAGTACTGCAACACGAGATGTTATTCATACCAGCACAGGTATTTTCCTGGTAATGAACAGGGAGGATGACCAGCTTTTGCATTTGCTATCTATATGTCTGTCTGTGAGTAAGAAAGTTCTTTCAGCCCCTTGAGATATTTGCACCAAAACCAGCAACGACAAAAGAGAGGTGGCGTGTACCAAGAAAGTCATGTGTTCGTTTCAGTACGATGTTTAAGGTGTCTGTTTTTCTGCCCTTCCATTATTCCTAAGCCATGGCAGAGGGTCATCATCCCTATCCAGGACAGCAGATCAAGGGTGCGCCTGCACACACGAGCAGCAATTTGGGCAAAGGTGCCCAGCTGTGATGGGCAGTGGCTGAAAAGCTGAGGGAGGTTTAGTTCTCCTGGGAAAGTGGCACAGGTGGGTGGAATAGTGTCCTCAAACTATGGAGCCAGGCTTCTTTTTGTAGCTGACGTCTCTCAGAACTCTTGCTTCATAAATTAGAGGTGAGGACAATCCTTTAAGGGAGGGAAGAGACCAGCTCTGCTCCCATGGCTCCTTCTAAGTTTTATCTCCTGGTTCTGCTCTTTTATTTTGTAAAACTTGAAGCCCCTGAATGCTGGTAAGGGCAGAAGTTTCTTGTAGCTGCAAGCCTGCTGCCAACAGCAATTGCAGAGGGGTTTGAAATGTGCCTGATGTCGTTCTGCTTCACTCTGTCCACTGTCCGATCAATTTAACAATTTTGGCACTTCTTCTGAAACCACATTATAGAGGATGGGATTCTGCCTGACTTGTTACTTCCTAGCAAGATGACACAAACTGCTCCTCTAGGTTGCCACAGCCCTTGGTGGATCCTGGCAGAACCCTGGCAGGCAGCCAGCGTGGCCCCTGTGTCACCTGAGCAGCATTGCTGTGCTCTTTCCTAAATGCAGCGATGTGATTTATTTTTTTAGTGCATCGATATTATAGAATACATCAGTGGCGCAGAGCTGAAAGACAAGTTGGCCTTTTGCTCTCCACACAGCAGCAGAAACGGTACTTTTTAATCACATGATCCAACAGTGCTGAGAGCTTTGAAGAACATTAATCAGCAAAGAGGAAGTTCTATTATCATATGCTTCACTTTAAAGAACTGGACAGTTTCAGAGGACTGTATGTTCCTCTTGTGCCTGCAGCTTCAGGATCTGCAAAATGCCAGCTTAGAAATTTGCTGCTCAACATTCCCAGGGCCGTAAAACCTGTGGGGCACGGAACCCTGAGCTTCTGCTGTCTGGATGGTCAGGATTCTTTTCATGAAGGATACGAACTTCTCCTTACAAAATCTGCAATGAAGGTGTCAGCACATACCTTTAAGCTGGACTGAAACCTTTCAATCATCAACTGAAGCATAAAAAATCTTATCAATATCAGCTGGACTTTCTCCATATGGGAGGCCTCTGACACATTTATATTTAGCCCCAGTGACATACATGTGATTACCATTTGCATTGCATTTCTTGAGATAATCTAATCATATATAGGATTTTTCTGACCAGCGCTGTCTGTACCATTGTCTGTACACCACCGTTTTTCTCTTCAAAATCTTTCTTTGGCATGGTACCAAGCAGGAGGTTTCCCACTGTTTTGGCTTTCTAGGTTGTGTTGGGAAGAAGTGAATGTACTTTTCTTGCAGCACAGTGGTATCAGGGCTGCAGTACAGTGGGAAGGCTCGCTAAAAAGAGCAGCCACTTGCTGTCAGACAGAGAGATTTTTATTTTGGAATCATTAGGGCCAGAAGGCAGAAAGAGCAAAAGTATGTGTGGAGGACGAGGTAATGCACGGTCCTGGTGTCTCCACCTTGGTGCCTTGAAAAAAATGACAGCTGGCTGTGTGGGTATCGGACAGAAATTTAAATATGCAGCATACGGGAAAGAAAATAAGTGTTTTGTAGCTACATCCACAATGGATAGGTGGTTAGGAAGGGTTGCTTGGTATATCACATGTGTTACATACAGCCCAGAGCTGCAAAACCTTCATCCTGAACATGCCAAGGTTTGGGGCAGGATCTTTACATGCTTACATTCCTTTGCTTGAAGGTGTGTTAATCTACATTTAAAAGCATCCTAACCCTTTAGCTTCTGATCAGCAGGGCTCTCAGCACTCCTGGTTCCGGTCAGACTCAAGAGGTAAAGGCACGATTAATGTTCAGATAAATCGAATAACTCATAAATTTCAGAGCATCGGCAATTTCTCTGTCCAGGCCAGTATGCTGAGTGCACCCATTGCAATCAAGTTCCTAAAAACTTAGAATCCTGTTGCTTTTTGTGGGAAAGCACTGGCCCTCAAGATGTTACAGGACCAGCCCAAGCTGTTCCTTCAGTCCCAGGAGACAGCTCGGAGGATTGTGCGGAATCCATCCTTGCATACTATAATAATTCTTGTGCTCGGAGTTTTCCCTTTAATGGATAACTTTTCTTTTTTATCTTGTTCGAAATTTACCAAAAATAAGTGTTGGCCTGTATTTGTTTGGGAGTAAATACGGGGACAATCTCAGCAGCCGGGTTTGCACCTTTGTCTTCTGAAGAAAAAAGGTGGCTGAAATATTCTTTGTAATGAAATTCAGAGCACAAGGCTTTTCGTATTTTGGGGGCCAACATCTTGCATAGATCTAAGACCCAGTCTTAGGTGCTGCTCTGACAGAGCTTGTGCTCTTTATTCCTACACGTTGTATGACATTGGCAGTGGTGCTGGCAGCCTGCCTGGCAGACAGCCAAGTGACAGTTAAGCATCTGATGTTCTTTTTATCCAGTAATGGGTGTTTGGGGAGGTTGTTGGGGTTTTTTGTTGTTTTAATTTTATTTTTATTTTAAATGTGATTAGGGAAGCTCCTCTCTGCTGCTTGCTTCCTCTGCCTGAGTGTAGCCCTTGGCCGCCTCCTGAGCTAAAATCTGCAGCTAACCAGACTTTTTTTTTTTTTTTTTTTTTTTTTTTTTTCATGTTGAATAGCATGTCTCAACGTTTTCCTCTCAACCATCATGTAGGTCTGGTTGCATTGTTGATTCCCATTACATGTCTGCTGGTATGTAAATTATTTCAATTCCCCCACACCCCGCCCTTCTGTTCTTGTACTTTCAAGGAGTTTAATCCGTGAAGGGGACTACTTCAAAGCTCTCACAAGAAACTAATTTCTTGATGGATAGAAGGGCCAATAAAATGAAATTAGAGTTTTATCTCATTGTCTCTATAGGAATGAAGTATAATAATTATTTCAGGCAAATACATGTTGGAGACAATAATTAAGATCACTATCATGTCTTTAAGGACAAGCAGATTCTAAAATAAGCATTAGTAATGGGATTAAACATTATTGCAGTGCCCCGCATCTCAGCCCTGCCAAAGTGCCTAGCACATCTGAGTGTATGAAGCTTGCTCACTGGGAGAAAAAAGAACTAAAATATAATTCTGCATTTTATGGGACTTTTTTTGGCTTGTGTGCTATTTAAGAGCTGATGTTCCAATCTGGGAAAAAAAAAAAAAAAAAAATCCTGTGTGCCTGAAGGAAATGGGAAATGGGGTGGGATTTGGTATCTGTGTCATCCAGAAAGTCTGCTGGCTAATGGGGTAGGTGTCAGCATTTTTACAGCAAAGTTCCCAGGGGAATGCTGCTCTGGAGCAGAACTGCCAGCTTCCTAGCAGGGCCGTGAGCTTTGGCATCTCCTTTGGGATGCAGGAATTGGGTGCCACTGTCTCTAAGTCTCAGTGAGACAGCCACAGCAGCAGAGCAGGTTACACATCATGTGAAATAAAATATTCATCCCAACCATCTGCACCAAGTTTGTGACAAGCTGACCCTCGGTGCGGCACACAAGTAAACTTGGGAGATGTTTCTCTTCCCCAAAGATTTGTTTTCTCTCTCCTTTCTTTCCTTTAACCTGCCTGTGGCAGTTGTCTGTGTGGGCTCTTTTCCGTTCTGTTCCCTCATGCGATTTCCTCCTGCCCGTTCTCAGTGCCACTGCTGCTCCAGTCAGACAGGGGCTTTGGCCTCTTTCTGCATACATTCAATTTTGTCTTTTTTCTTTTTTTTTTCTGCGTGTATAAAAATGCTTGGATTGGGCCTAATTAATTTTAGGCTAATTAGCTGCTCAAAACTGAGAACCCTCCCGTGGAAAGACAACAGACTGTTGTGCTCTGTTAGTGCCTAACACTTAGTACACAAATTTGAACCATCTGGCTCATGGCATTGGCTTTGATTTATGGTAATATATCTTCACCATGCCCAACACCTAGGATTTTAATGTGAAATAAGGGAGGCTTCCTCAGGCTTGTTTTTCAGCCTTTACTGCAGTTTTCTTTCTTTCTAATGGAATTCGGTCACAGCTATGAGAGCAGGTACCACCTGTCATCCTAAAATCTGGCTTTGATTTTAGTTTAGCGTTGTTTTATTTGTAGTTTTTATTTTAAAAAAGATCTTTCCTTGATCATCGACTAACTGTAGACAACTTTCCTTGCACGCTGTAAAAATATAAAACTCCTGGGGCTGAATTAGTTTCTAAATAGCTTGGGACAAACTAAATGAAAGCAGCAAATGTGGCTTCGTTGCCCGGATCAGCCAACTGATCCCTACTGTGAGTTTCTTGTTCAGCCAGATCTTCTCACAGGACAGAAATAAAGAAATGCTGCTTACCAGCCTGACCTGCTGTCCAAAAGTACTTAGGGAATTTTTTTTTCCAAATTGTGTAAAACGAATACAAGCAGTAGCAGCAAGCAAAGCTGTAATTCCAACTCACATTGGTCAGCAGAGCCTGCTACTGTGTCTAGTACCTGGCTTGTTTAGAAGACAGGTAGGGCCTAGGGGAAAAACACAGGCTGGGCTGACTCATTACAAAGCATAACAATTCATTCAGTCCCGTGCAGATATTTGGAATTAAATGTTAAAAAGGAGGGGAGTTCTTTTGGCAGGTCGGAGAAGTCAGTGCACGGCAGCAGCTGGAGCAGCCCTGCAAAGCCACAAATGGGACAGTTTTTGATAATGTCAAATTATCAAAACTGTAAGATAAGTGCAAAATAAAAGAACGCTATAAAGAATTCCCCTTTTACAGCCTGTAAAAACGGCTTTAAAAAAACTTTCTGGATAATCTGAAAAGCTCTTCTCAAGAGAAGCATAGAAATATCATTTTGTTTGTTGAATGATTATTCATAAAGTTATGATAACTTCCCTTTGGCAGCATTTTAAACTAGCCTAGAGGTTATATCAGCAAAGGGACTGGTGTATTCGGCAATTTGAGCGGACAAGATGCAAGCAGAGAGCAAGATGCAGCACTTGAGCCTCGCAGTTCAGAGGCTTCAGAGCCAGCACCCTGCAGGATTTTATCTGCTGTGATTTACAGGTTGCTAATCCTGACTCCTGCTCACTTTGAATGCATGAATGGGGGAGCGCTGGCAGAGCCCGGGGGGCTTTATGTGCTCATGAATAGTGGCAGGAAAAGATCCCTTCCCACACGAGTAACACACCATTTGCCTCTGCCACCAGTGCAAGATAAGAGCTGGCTTATTCCTACCTGTAGCTGAGTTGTTAGCACTGTGTCCATGTGCTGTGTGATGGGGCACACTTCCTGTGAGATGGGGCAGAGAGCGTCAGTCCAGCCCCTGACAAGCAGCTCACTGACTGAAACCCACAGCCACTGATTTGTGCTTGTCACCTGTCCTGTTATGAGGGCCAGTGGCTAAATCAGAAGGGGAGAAGGAGCCCTCTCTTCCCTTAAGTAGTCAGTGCTACTAAACAAGTCATTTCATCATATTGCGCACAATGGGGTGATTTTTGAAAGCCTACCTAAATAAATGAAATTAATAATTAGAATTATAGTATAGATAATGAAAGTAGATCGTCTAGTTTGAGCTTATATTAAAAAAAAAGTATTGGAAATATCGCTGAGTCCTCAAGGATAATTGAAGCACACCTTCTGAACAAATATTTTATCTTGACAACATATAGGGACTTCTGAGTTTGCTTTGGAAGCCTTTTCTGTAGCAGGAAAAGGAAAAATGTAACTTATTTCTGCTTTGGCTCTATCTGGATGTAATTTGCAGGCACTCTGAAGAGCGTCTTTAATAGCTGGTTTATTTCCATGTAAATATAATTGTGCTCCATAATCAAAGCCTCTATGGTATTTCTTTCTGTGGCACAGGACCACGCAGATTGAACTCCTTAACACCCCTGTCACCAAAGGGCTTTTTTTCTATAGCTTGCTGGAGTTTTAGGGACTTCCCACTGATATCAGTGAGTTTTGGACTAGAAAATGGCCCAAACGGGGCTGTATGTGACTGAAGTCTGCAGAGTCAGGGCCCTGATAAAAGCAGCTGGCATCCTAATCTCCTGGTTTGCTATCAGATCTAAGGGAGCTGTTTCATCAATACACGCTGACGAGAACTGAAAAGATTTGGTCGTGCCTTTGAACGTACTGAAGATTTTGAGAGGACAAAGTGGGGGAAAATAGGGACAGCTGGAAATTTTTTTGTTTTTTGTTTTTTGGTTTTTTTTTATTAATACAATTTAAGGTTTTTGTTTATTTTTTTAAATAGCGTGAATGTAACGCTCATGAAAACGCTCGCTGTACACTGAAATCTTCTATGAATCAACAAAACATGTACCAGCAGTGCAAACTTCACCTTGCCTAAACAATGTACGTCTCAATTCCGACTTGAAAAGACCACCTGTAGGGGAAAAATGTTAGTTCGGTATCCAGGGGCCATTCATTCCTTTGCCACTTTGCTGAGACTGCCAATTAGTGCCAACTTGTGGTGGCAGATTTTGTGATGTAGACACATGTTCTCTGGAAAGTGGGCTGAGATATTCGACTCATTTCACATAGGGCACAAAGAATTATTTGCTCTGTGCTATACAAATGGGAATTGTCCGAAGCTTTCCTCTGTGTTAGCCTCTGTACGCTTACTGAGTGTAAATACAGGGGAAATTGGTGTTATTGCAGGGACAAATTAGCACCAGAACTGAGCTGTATTTTTTTAAATGTGCTGCTAATTGTGCCCAATTTGTGCTGGAGTACTCACTCAAATGCAAAAGCACAAAACCAACCGAACACATTTCAGGGTGCCAAAGAGAGCTTGCACTTTTCTCTCAGCAAATTATCCTTCTAGTTTCACACTGCAGCAAGCGCCAATTGGTCCCACTAAAACCTTTATCCTGAGTAATCAAATTAGCACTGCATGTTAGCAAATTAGGTTGCATTTACAAAGGTTTATATTTGCTGCAGGTTTGGGCATTAAAAGAAAGCGTTTTCTGAATTCTGCCTTAAAATTTCTTATATGACATTAATTCTGCGACATTTAAAAAGAGGGAGCTGCTGAAATGAAAGAAATGAGGCAAAAATAATTCTTTGTATTTCACTCCCAGAGGAAAAATGAATTAGGAATTGCAGAAGTTTCTGAACTTAAAGGTAGAACCGAGAAAGCTGGAAGAGGTTAATTCTTGTTTGCCCAGTAAATAGGCTCATTCTTCCCTCGGGTACAAATGGGTGCCACTGGTTGTACCCAGGAAGCTATTGGGGCTGCGAAGGGCAGTGCAGCATCAGGCACAGCACGGAGTTCGCTCCTGCCAAAAGGTGTGTGCCACTGACAGGCTGGGAACTACAAAATGCTCCCGGGATTGCCAGAAGGAGAGACGGGGGAAATTGCGGGCTAGATTTCTCCCTGGCAAACATCCACTGAAGTCATCCGAGTTTTATTGGGGCTGAATTTCAGCCACTGAGATTAATTATTTAATGCTTGTATTATATGAAGATTAACAATGTAATTGTTAAGAGCTATTGAGGCTTCTGCTTCCAATATTGGTCTTTTGTTTGAAGTTTGCGAAACTTGCCCAAAGCTGGATTTTTTTTTTTTTTTAAATTTGTTTTTTTACGAGCTGCTTGTGAGAAGGCAGAGAAGGGTAACAAGTCAGTGCATCTGACATTAGGCAGTATCACCCTCCTGCTTTCAGCTGATTACAGGGGATAACTTCAGGAAATCCTGTGGCAAAAGAAGGCAGAGGAGTTCCCCAACCAGCTAGAAACGAAGTTGTGCCAGAGGGTACAAGGAATAGACGACTTCAGCACGCAGTGGTCTGAATCATTATATTTCATTGCTGGCAGGTGCAAGAATTTATTTGGGCAGAAAATCCTGTAGGATCTGCCCAGTACAGTAGAGAGTGCAGAGACCGAGTTTTTTTGCCCCTAATTTTGAGGTCTTGGCCCTGATCACTCAGTGCCTTAAGAAGTTTGTGCATATGTGATTTCTAGCCGGTGCTGTAAAAGAATAAATCACTTGTAATGGGTTTCTGCAAACAGCTTCGTAACAATCAGGCTGTTGATCTGCTCTTCAAAGATCAATATCTCTGGAAAATGCTGCTTTATTGCCTCAGATGCCAATCCAGGATTCAAGGAAGGAGCTGGAGGTGGCAAGAAGGGCAGGACCAAAGAGGCCTCACAGAGCACCAAATGAGCATCAATCACAGCCTCCTTATCAGCAACACAATGCCATGAAAGAGCTATTGAGCCCAGTAATCCAGAGCAACATCTGAGTCAGGAAGTCTCTGCATGGTTAATTTCCAGAAACTGAGAGGAAACCGGGGGGCACATAAAAAAATACCGATTTCTCCATGCCCTGGTTTTGGTGCTCCTTGGTCAAGAATCCTCCAGTGACAATTGGATATGGGGCTGCTTATGGCTTTCATCTGGCACAGAGCTGTGTTTGTGCTCTTAGAAGATACTGTCACTATCCTCCTCTGATTTACACCCAGAGGAACAAAATCATAGACATGAAAACATATCCTACAAGTAAACAAGTCCACGAGCCTTGGTGAAGGAAACACACTTAGTTTGTTCAGCTAGGTTGGGAATTAAAAAAAACCCACGTTTTTTCAAGCAGCCTCCAGAGTTAAGCCCCCTCCCTGAAGTTTATTGCATGAGCCAAGAGAGGGAGACCATTCTTTCCAACAATGCCCTTTCAGCTACTTTGATGCTAAAAATAAAAAAAAAAATGTTTGATAGCTATCCAAGCAAAGAAGGTGAAAACAGTAATTTCCAGCTTTTCTAAAGCTCTTTGGCTATATACATTTGATAAAAGCCCAGCAGATGAAGTCAGATTGTTGGGTTTTTTCCTGCTTTTTATGCCTATAAACTCCCTTTCACTTCTCTGAATCTTGGGCAGTTAGGGTTGAAAATGTCTGCTCATTAATAGACTTGCAGAGCAACAGTACATTTTCAGCAGAGATAATGCATATTCCTGATAGTTACTGGAGTTTATGGTTGGGCTAAATTTATTTTGTAGCTGCCAGAAGAGTGCCTGCCTGAGGACAATAGCTAGAATTCTTTTCTTAGTGTTGCCAGTCACACGTTAGCCAGTTAAGATAAGGCTGGGGAATAAATCACATGGAAGCATTTCCCCATTGATTTATGAAGGTGTTTCTCCCTGGGATCTGCTTTTGCAGCACCAGTGACGGGGTTCAAATGGAGCTTGCAACTCTCCCGAGTTGGTGAAGCAATTACATCAAACTGCACTTTTTTTGTTGTTGGAACTGTTTTGTTCGTTAGGGTTTGGGAAAAGGAATTATTCCAAAGAGAAATGCATTTTCAGTTCTGTCGAAGAATGGAATTCTGAAAATGGAAGCTTTGGGAGTCCTGCATTCAACCAGTGTAAGTGCTGTAAGAGAGTTAGAGGTTCTGATGAGTCTTACCTCATTACCCCCTTAGGGGTGAGGCTGCCCAGGAAGTGTTATTTCTAGGGACACACAGTGGTCCTTGGAGCCCTGCATCACCTCCCCTGGCCAGGCACGGAGATCACAGTGTGTGAATATCTGTCCCAGATCTCTGTTCCAAGGACTGTTTCTACAGTGTCTGAAATGTCAGTTTTTCTTTGTGAATAAAAACACCTTGTTTTCTGCAATGGAAAAAAACCCCAAACCCCTTCCTGTTTTCCGAGTGGCTCTATTTTGATAATTTCAACTTCTACCAGTTCCATATCCTTTTATTAATATCATCGATATTTCATGCTCTGAAAAAGAGACCGTGCTGGTGTAAGAGGCAGGGTCTGTGATTCTCTTGCTGACAGGCAAGTCTCCAGTTACTCCAGACTGAGGCTTTTCCTGCCAGACGAGTGCTGGCTGCTGCACTGAGCCTGCGATGGGTCGGTGATGATGAATAACTTGTGCTGACTGGGATGGAGGCTATCACATTTGGTTTTCCTTGTTGTTGAGTAAGAACTTGAACCCGAGTCTCTGGGAGAAAACTACTGTGTATTTACTCTGTTACCAAGATCTCTTTTTCAAAATCCGGTGTCAGTAGCAGGAAGTGCAGCCAGCACATTGATTTGTGAGCACATTTCTCATCTCACAGAGATTATGTAGGCTCTCTATAGATAATATACTGCACCTTAGAATGAACACTAACCTGGAAAAGTATTACAGCATTCCAGAAATATCTAATCATTGCTGATAAATTTTATTTGCCACTTGTGTGCATCATTATGACAGATTCCTCCTTAATGCTGAGGACAGTTGAAGTCTACACGGGCCAGACTCAAAGGCTTCAGTGTTTTGCTTCACACTTTTGTTACTGGATGTAAAAGTCTTAAAGGGGATGCTCAAACATTAAAGAGGATAAGCAAAGTGTAAATAAAAAGGGGTATTTTGTTAATAAGCGAAGAAGGTTGGGGTGATTTAGCGAGCGTTTTTAAGAAGCTTAGGTTTTAAAGTGAAAAATAAGTAGTTTTCAAAAATGCAGAAGAGAAGTGGTCTTTTGACCACCTCACTGAGGTGCTTTGATTTGATCTTGGGGAAAGTCATCCTCTCTCCATTGACTGCAAAGGAAATATGGAAAGAGGAAGCAACATGGGGTAGCATTAGACACGTGGGGTGCTCCTCCCTGCTGGCATCTGCAGTTCCTTTTTCAGTCTGCAAAGTTCCTTTTTCGTACTGCTCACTTCACTCACAGTCCAACTGGCTTTTGAAAATGAAATGTAGGTGCCCAAGTTATTCAGACGTCTAAGCTATTATTTGTGCTCTTTACCTTGTCCTAGCTTGTTTTCTTCTGGAGACTCTTTGGAAGGTTGGGGAGCTGGTGGGATTAAAACAAGCCATGGCATTGGAGAGATGAAATCTCATTAAGAAATCAGCTGTGATTCTCTACTCCCTCCCTGTGGGTCTTGCTTGGAGCCAGCGCTTGGGCTGAATGAAGCAACGAGTAGACCACAGACTCAAATTCACATGAGGAGTTTGAACCCTTCAGTGGTACTGTGGTTTACTCTCCTAGGAAAAAAACGTGGCTCGTGCAACTTTGGATGTTCAGGTGGGAAGTGTGGAGGCAAACCCTCACAGAGATGAGGGACATGAATGTGTGCTGGCCACGTGCTGAATGAAGAACACCTTCTCTGAGGGTCATCCAGGTCACCTCCAAAATCTTTAATCATACATGGGCACTCAAGGGAAGAGTAAAAATGTGTTATTTTTATTTTCAGTTTTAGATTTGTGTATGGGTAGGGTGGGGAGATCCTTTCTCATTTCAATAGCAGGAACGGGAAGAAAATGAGATTTAGATCAAGTTGATTGTTGACCTTTTTTTCCCCTTCCGAGTTCACTGCCAAAAAAAGCCCAAAGCATATCAAGAAAAGGGTTTTTTTCCCCAGTCTTACATGAGAAAAATTAGTAGGGTTCACTTCGTTGCAATTGGCATCAGTGGAGCCTACTGATGTAGCATTATCTTTGTGATGTTAGTTTTGACAAAAAAAAAAACCCCAACCAGAACCAGCAACAACAGAACAACAAAAAGCTGTTCTGAGCCTGGTTTAAAGGCACATATTAAACTGTCCCTCATTATGGGGACATTATATGGATGGAGAAGTGGTCCAGAGCTCCTGTGCTAACTCAGGTCTGCCGGGGAGGCCTTGGAGCAGTTCAAGTGTGCACTCTCAGCCTGTGATAACAAACAGATCTCACAGAGAAAAAGCTTAAAAACAATCACTCTCTGATGAGAAATGGAAAATCTTGTTGGTTTGGGAGTAAACAGAGGTGGTGGGACTTCTGAGAATGTTCAGGAAAAGAATATCATATTATAATCCAGTTTATATTGTGTTGAAGCAGAAAGCAAGGGTTGGACTGTTTCCATGATCAGCTCCAAGCACTATCACAGGTCATGACAGGATGGATCAGTTGATCTCCATTTTCATCATGACAGCATCCTCAGCTTATATTAAGTGATAAATTTTGTCAATCTGTTCATATTTTTCAACTGCTTTGTGAAATCCTGATAGCAAATCTGTTCTAAGTCTTCCCTCCCGCCCCCCTGACCCAGCCTACTCTGGTTATTCAGGAAATGATCTCTAAAGCTTGAACACTATTTACATTATCAAGATTTACTTATCTTTTCTTTTTTTCCATTGAAACACTAAGCAGCTCTTACATCAATGTAGGTGTGTTTGAGAATTATGAGAGCCTTCAATTCTCATGCCAAACTACACCCACACAAGTCAATTCCAGTTCCAATGACTAAAGGTCATGTGAATGGCAAAAAGTAACAGGTAAGAACCTCATTTTGCTATTAAGAGCAACTGAATTTGCAGTTATGGTTTATTAGTGAGGGAATTAATGCCACGAGGAGTAAATCTGCCTTTTGCTGGTGTTTGCTCCCACTATTCCTGCTATTTTTTTTGAAGACAGTTCCAATAGAAAAAATAGACTTGTGATGTGTGAGAACACAGATTTTCCTTTTAACACACCAGTGAGAGAGAGAGAGAACAGTGGTGGGCTAGCTCCTTGCCAAGAGCTAAGTAGCGTTCACTACCCAGCTCCTTCTGCAGGCTTTGTTAAAAGCAAAGGTTTGAGCCCTGGGAACTGTCAGGTTCCCTGAGGCCGATGGCCCCTGTTTGTGCATGATACCTTTCCCAAGGAGACATATCCATATTTCTTAGGTATGACTGAATTCTCACATTAATTTAGTGGTTCTAGTTCTTAGCACGGCCCTTTGTCTGCTTTCAGCCAGATCCTTCCTGGAATAGTGGTCTCTTTGATTTGTTCCTCTCCCACGCCATACCTGGTTTTAATTTGTGCTGCCCACCTGGGCCAGCTGTTTATCTACAGGCTCTGAAGACCAAAGTGGTGAAGATTCTGCAGGTTCTCCCCTCAACTTTACCTTTTGTCAGGGTGCAGAATGTGGCACTAGGCTGGGGCAACTTGGAAATATCCTCCAGGAATTCAGGAGCAAACCCAGTGTTTATAGGGACCATGTGTTATAGGATCTGGCTAGTCTTGCAAATGACTTCTAGCAAGTTTGAAGAATAGGAGGAAAATCCCACGTGTGGGCCTATTTCTGTAATAAAACCCTCTCCTTTCCCTGGAATCACCTCTTGACAAAACAGGACCTTTGATTCAGATAGTGAAAGACCTGTAAACACTTGAGAAATTTTCTTCAGTATATCAACAGCCTTGCTTTCTTTGGTCTCTCTCTCCCTTTCTTCTGCTTTTAGCTGCACACTGAAGGGAAGAGTCAGTGGCATTTGGAATGTTGTGATTGATACTGTTCTCATATTTCCAGTAAAGGGATCTCTGGAACTCCCCATCAATGGTGCTCCATCTCTCTTTAAATTACAGCCACCAGACTTCAATTTTCCTTTCCAGAATAAGGTAGGGACTTGATGTGAAGAGGAACATACATAGTTATCTGGACAAAATGAAGTTATTCTGTGGCTCATCCTCTCTATTTGTGGCTCAGAGGTCAGGGTTGGTGTTTGTTTGTCTGTTTGTTGTGGGTTTGTTTGTTTGTTTGTTTGTTTGTTTTCCCTATCACAAATTCACTGCAGGTCAAGCTGAACAGAGCTTGCTTGACAAGACATGTGGTTTTCTCAGTTGTTTCCTGCTCTATCTGTCCATCCTTTTCAGTTTGTGCTGTTGGGACATTTTTAAGTATATTGACACATTGAGGATATTGAATGCTGTTACAAAAATTGGTGGGAATTTTGCCTAAATCCATTTCTGATTCTATTAAATGCAAAAGGTTTTCATGACATCCATAACAGGGAGGCTGACAATTCAGACTGGCAATGGCAGGAAAGTACATAAGGGACATCGGGATAAACAGGGATGGCTGAGAGAAACTGAAAAAGGAGGGACAGGGAATGGGAAATAGTTCTACCATGATTTGGCTGCAGCAAATTTTATGGTGCATTTTGCAGCCAGTGGTGGTTTTAACAAAGGAGCAAACCACAAGTCAGTGCCACTGTAATACATAAAGCCTTATGAGCTCATGGTGGGATGTGAAGTTAGCCTTACATCTGAATTTGTGCCGTGGTTTATTTGCTAGGATCTACGGGACTTCTTTGGGGTTAAAGGATTTTGCTATCCCTCTGTGGCAGAAAGCCTTCAGTCCCGTTTGCAACCATTGCAACGAGAATTTTCTGTCTACAACTGTGTCTTATTGTACCTAAACATCTTATTTGGAGCACATGGATGCAAAGCTTCCAGCACAGTCCTCAGCCTCCTGCCATGTTTATCTACACTTCCTTGGTGGTCTGGTCTGTGCTGGAGGCATGGAAACCGATAGCTCCCAAAAGGCTGCCAAATCCACTGCCCTGAGCTCTGCTGGTGTGGTGCTACCAGTAATTACAGCTTTGTCCTAGGGCCCCAGTGCTCCAGTGACATGAAGGTGAAGTCGTTGTTTTGAAAGAAAATAAAATTGACTGAATTTTTGGTTGGTGCAGACATACAAAGCCGCCTTCAGTTGGCTAATCAGTAGCATTAGTAAGTAATGATATGATTACTGCTTCCACAAGGCCTGATTATACTTTCTTAGAGAAAAACAATTCTTTACACTTCAATATTAAGTGGGTTAAGGTCCACGATTTTTCTTATATGGGGCAGGAGGATGAAAGATCACCCTTCTGGTCTGGGAGTGTCTTTCAGCACTTTACCTTTCACAGACCTGACTGGTTATGTAGCTCATTCTTTCAGAATATGCAGGGGTCAGGATGTGTATGGCAAATGGACCTCCAGGAACACCATGGCTGACAATTGTTTGTGGATGTCCTGGCAAAAAAAAAATTGGAGTGCCAGGGTACCAACTGCAGCTGAGGATCTAACTGATCACTGTGCTAGGAATTTCCCTTCAATGCTCACTAAATTTTCTAGATTTTAACACCCCTGGCAGAATTGCCTGATGCCTTCCAGCCGTAATCCAGAAAGCGAGAAGGTCATCTTTCTTGGGACTCTTGTGGTGTCTGAAGGAATGCAGTGATTCAGAAATTCTGTTTGCTCAATAATTTATAATACCTCTTACTTTTCCTGTTAGCCTTTAAACAGTGGGAAGAACCATGGCAAAATAATTAAGATTAAAAGGCACAGTTTCCTCTTCAGATGAAAGTAGTATTGACTTTGAAATGCTTGCTGGTTATCTTTGATTCATGTCTTAGATGGACCTTTGTCTGCCAGAAGCTGCTACCTTTGCACTGCTCCAGAGAAATTGCTGGAACACACCGTGGGGCCAGGAAGAGAGGGGAGTTCAAATGTGGACCAAAGGAGAGTGATAAATCTAAAATAAAGCCACTGATCCAGGCAGACTTCCACGTGAGACATTTTAATGCTGTTTACTCGTATCATTTCTTCAGAGCTCCAGTTAAACGCAAAAAAAATCACAGATATGTTAAAATTTTCCTCTGTGGGTCGGACTGTTGTTTTCAATGAGCAGTGGTAAAGCCCCTGCTGTGGTTTCAGCATGGTTAAAAGTCCTATTTTTGCTGTTCACAGTGATTAGAAAAATAGCACGTTTGATACGCTTTTGAGTTATGTGAATGCTTCTGTTTTAAATCATGAACGAGAAAATTGTTAACAATAGGTTAATTTTTTGTTTGTTGCTCAGATGGGACGTTTTAGTCCCTAAAATTGAATGCTAGTGTAAATCACTGTCTCTGCAGCACTGCTGAGTTCGCTTTCGGATGGATTTATGGAAAGGTTTGATTTTCCTTTTCTTTAATCTTATATTGGCTTATAATGGAGCCCACACCAGAGCCTTGCAGTGAACCAGGCAAATATAGCTGTCTTCTAGCTCATGCCTCAGCAGCTGCGAGGTACTGGCACACAGCAGAGGAGCTTTGTGTCCTGGGTTTTTGGATTTCATTCAATCGGTTCCACTTTGCATATTTATTCATAGTAAAGCACCATTAGCTCAAGACTAATAATTGGGATGGCGTGAAGAAAACTGCATAAAGAAATGCAGGCCACTTGGCTCTCCCGAGGCCTGACTTGGTGAAGATTTGACTGGTTCTTTACGTCAGGAGCCCTGTGAAGCCTCTGAATAACATATTAATGCATGTTGCTGCTTTTCTCATCCTCTCATTTAATGTATTTCAGCTCGGTAGGGTGTTTCTTGAATTAAACTCGTGTAGCTTAAAACCTAGTGCACAAACTAGGTAGGAAGCCAGTTATCTTTTTAAAAAAATAACTAGAAAAAATTAACACTTCTAAATGCTGGTAAAGAGCAAATCTAATGTTTTTATCAATGCTAAGGATGTAAGCTGGCAGTTTTATACCTGCTATATATTTATTTGTAAACGAAAAATTGAATATACAGCATAGATATGTTTCATTTTACACAGACCTCCACTCAGGCTGCTTTGAGTTGGTAGGAGCCTTTTTCTTCAGAGATGAATCACTGCAAGAGCTGGTCCTTCAGAGTTCCTTGTTGAAACAATCCTACCTGTCTGCTTCCTACTGATCCCTTTGGGCTCTTTGGATGGAGAGCGTGCTGTGACAGGAACCTCACAGAGAAAGGAAAAGATTATGGTTCAGGGTTTGTCCGTTTGTCAGCGATTCTGGCACCTGGAAAGCATGGGTGTATCAGAAGCTGATTGGATTAAGAGGGTCATAACTGATATGTCCCAGCAAGGGCCAGCATTGTTATACCATGAGCGAATTATCCCTGATTCTGGAGGGACATCAGTATGTGGATTCATTTTTTAACACAAATCTGCATCTGAATATCTGACTGTTAGACCTTGGCTCATTGAACCTCTATCTGAATTGCAGAAAACAACGGTGAAAAAAGCCATCCCAGGAGCCAGCTTTGCTCCAGGGGGATTTAGGAAGGGCTACAAAATGTTTTAAGGATGCAGCTTGTATTCTCTGCCTGCTGAAGCTCAGAATCCTGGGGTTTTTCTCGTATGCTGTGAGGGCAGAGACCCATTTATAGAACAACATTGAAACCACTGCAGGTCAGAAGATGAAAGAGATGTTGTGAGAGGCACTGCCTGATTAAGCAGTCTGTCATCGATAATGGATTTTGAGGAAGTGGGACAGTAAATATGTCAGGGAGAAGGAAAAATTAAGTCAGAACTGAACTCGTACTTCAGACTGAGGTACAGTCATAAAGCAAAGAATACTGTGCTGTACCTCTGGTGTTTTAATTTATGTGTGTAGATAGGAAGAAGTTGCTTCTATTTCCACTTGGAAAATGGACATTACACTCTTAATGCACTTTCTGAGTTGAAGTCAAATAACTGAGGAGTGCCAAGCTGGCAAATAGACCTCTATTTTACGTCAATTAAGTTGTGGCTATTTATTTTAGAGCTCATTTTGGCTAGCGTATTGTGCTCAATATATTGCATTATGGAACAATTTGACTGTGCTTTAGATTACTGCTCTTCAGTGTGTGGGGAAACTATTAATATATAAATATATTAATATATTAGAAGTATAGGCCCACCTGTGGTTCATTTGCATCCCAGGAAGGTTTCACACTGCAGTACTCCATGGAATGCCAAATGGGTCTGCAGGCAGAACAGCCAAAGCCTTCTGTCCCATGCTAAGCTCTCGCAGTGAAAGTGGATTTTATGCTATTGGAAAACACTTTTGAGTGGTGTGGCTTTACATCAGGCCTGTCGGTGAAATAAGCCGCTCCAGAAAAAATAGTTTTGTGTGAGCATAATCCTATTTTTGTCCTTATGGAAAAACTAAACTGAAAAATGACACCACTAAATGATCAGTACTGTAACAGCAAAGGCTCCTATGGTCAACCTGGTCTCAACCAAATCTTCAGTGACGTTAAAAATTACAGGGAAATGGACCTGTGGGTACCTTTCAGCATTTTGCTGTGTTGAGAGGTAAGTGAAGCAAAAGGCTTCCCACCCAGCCTCATTTAAAGCATGTGGGATATCAGTATCCATATGGAATGCTTCACGATTAATCATCGTGGAGATTTGTCTCTGTGGAAGATGTTTCGTTCAGCCCAGGACTGAAAAACAAAGGATATGTTGCTGCCACACTAATGAAAAACACAGACAATCTGCTGCTCATATGTGCCAATTGTTGCTGCAGCCTTTACATAAATGCACTTAAAGATGAGAAAAATAATTGCAGGCAACCATTCGGCAGAAAGCTCGTAGGAATATGGGCTCTCTAGGGGGACGCTTTCAAGTGCACAAAAAGCCTCTTACAAACCTAATTCTTGTCACTGAGTTCTTCTTTGTGCTTGCTGTCGGTCAGTGCATCAGACCACAACACCTCAATCGAAAAAGTGCCAAGCAGAAAAATAAGTTGTAGTCAGGGGGTGAGAAGGGGCAAGGGGAAATTTCAAATATTCTGTGTTTTTGTGTGTAAGACTGAGCACAAAACCTGACCTGAAGTCCAGAAAACCTTCTGAGGATGATTGTGACAGGTACAAATGCACATATACTGGCAATTGTAATGGTTTACAGGGCAGTGCTCCCCTTTAACTAAAAACTGAGCTGTGTTAACCCACGACAGCAATCCAGTCAGCTTCTGAACATTTTTAAGTAACAGAAAAGTGTGAGCACTGCCACTGCAAAATATTTATATAGAAATAGTCACTTTCTGTGGCCTGAATAATATGTTACCTGTGGGTAGATGGTACCTTTGAATATATCTGGTTTTTGCTCACCAGGTTCCAGAAGGTATTTTCTAATATTGTTAGTAAATATTCAGGCTGTTGCTCAGCTGAGGTTCAGATCCTCACAGTATGAATAGATAGATACTTCTGTAGCCACAATTATCATAAGAATTGTACTGTTCCCTTTCTCCTGCAGTTTCTAGAGGTTTTTCCTCTCTTGTTGTCCCAAACTGTGTGGGCTGTGGCCCTGGAGTGTTGGAGGGTTGCCACCATGTCATTCTGCAGTGCTGGCCCCTCTACTGCAAAGGAAACAAACCCCAAAAGTACGAAAGGTCCTGGAAAGGGCAGAAAGAATAACCAAAGGTCTGAGCAAGGAGTGACTGGACCTCCTGGGATGCTTCAGTTCAGAAAATAAAGGAGCAAGGTGGGATCTGATAGAAGTCTGCAAACCACTGGTGGCGTGGGTGGATGGGCACTGGTTGCCATCTCTTAGAGTGTAAGAAATAAGGGCTGCCAAATGATCTTGGCAGGAATCGTGATCAAAACAAAGAAGAATAACTTCTAGAAGTAGACTTCCTGCCAACAGATGCCTCGGATGTAAAAAAGCCCCTGCATGGCTCTAAGGGGAGACAAAGCAAATACCTGGAAGGGACAGCCCTGTTGGATGTTCTTAAGTGGCCACACCAAGCTCAGGAAACATTTGAGCTTAAAATAATTCCAAGACTGGGAAAGTGCTCAAATAAAGTGTCATATACGTTCACCCTCGATCTTAACTTAGACAGGAGGCTTGCTTATGGCCATTGTTGAAGACAGGATGCTGGGCCAGGTGGCCGTTCTGCAGCTCCTATATCTGCTATAGATAAGGTTTTGCCAAGATATTTTAATACTTGGTGTCCGAGATGTTGATGGTTTGGGTTTTTTTTTCTTACTTGGTCAGTCTTTCAGGTCCCAGATTCAGTCTAGACATTGATTTGCATCACCTTCCTCATGGTATCTGGAGAAGTAATGCAGTGGATTCTAGCATGATTGGAACAAGACTTCTGAAACAAAAATTCAGAGTGCTTCAGTCTATTTTCCACCCTCCAAGTATTATTATGGAAATGACTGCATCTTCCTTTGTTTCCATCTGTTATTTCTGTGGCAGTAAGTTCCCAAATATGCTGTAAAGAACAGTGGGCTTGCTGTATTGGCTATTATCCATACACTGCTCTGCTACTCATCCCCAAAAAAACCACTTAAACTATCTTTCTCTGAATTTACAGGCCTCAGTTTCCAAGCCAAATTTCATTTAATTATTTTATCACAAGTACTAACCACCAGTTTTGGTTCTTGGTCTTTCAGGGATGTTTCAGCCTTCCACAAAAGCCGTAGAACACCACGGTTGGGACCCTTACTGGCAAACTTTTGATCCATAATATGTGTGGTACAAGGACAGTGCAAGTCTCTCATCTTTGTCTTTGGTAGAATGCAAGGCAAGTACGTAAAATACTTCCTTATTATAATGCTTAGTGGTAAGTGTTGCTATTAAGTCATCGTCTAATTTCTGATTCTGTGAAAGAAGCATGTTTTGGGCAGAAATTTTCCAGGCCTAGGTTTGTTACAAAGTAAATTGTTTGCTGAATAAAAAGCTTTTAAGCAGACAGACAGCTGAAAGGCCTGAAACTCAACAGTTGCAGTTTGCATGGAAATTGTCTTTATTGTGGAATTGTCTATAGGTTTTTTGTTTTTGCCTTCATTTTCAGTTGTCTCCTTTGCTTTGCAACAGCCATCTTGTTTAGTCTTTGCCATTAGAAAACAATCAGAAAACCAGTGTTGCCAAGTACAAATGCATCTCATTTTCAAAGTTCAGCTGGTTTGTTTTTGTTTTTTTTTTTTTTTTTTTCCTTATATGATGAATTTTACACAGAGGCTGCTGAATTATACCTTTCAAATATGGCCAACTCTGCCAAATCTAGCAAAAGCAGCATTTTGGCCAGACGTTATTGTTGCTGCCATTGTGAGTTCCACCATTGCCAGACCTTCTGGGCTAAAACAGCACAGTTATCTGCCTTCACATATAAGGGGCTGATTGGCATAAAAGAGGAACCTTGCATTTGTTTAGGTGCACAGCAGAAAGAAGCAGGTGCACATACAACAATGCAGAGACTCTGTCGAGGAGAGGTGCTGCATCTCTGGGATTTTCAATATTGTCTAAAAAGCCCTCCAAGCAGAGCTGCAAAATAGCTGCAAACTAGATTGTGGTAAGAAGAGATTTAGCAGGTTATCAGATACCAAAAAGGAGAAGTCAACTCCGTGTGAAAAATTCGGCAGGGCCGAGCAGCCAAAGGAAGGTGGGGGTGAATAGAGAGGTGTAAAGGCCTGATCAAGAAGGTGTCATCATCAGCTTGAAGGCCAAAGATTTGGCAGGTGAAAATTAGTAACATTTTTAGGTATTCTAATTCCCTATCAAGACATGATGCTGGGGCTTAGCCGAACAAGCTTTGTTGAAATAACTCCTGTCTTAAGCCAACCTATAAAACAGGCTTCTGGAAGGGCTTCTGAAGTTGATTAACTTTGTTCTCCCACCTAGTTTGCTTTTCATGAATGTTCTGGTTTCACTCAGGGCTGGAAATGAGACTTGTCAGAAAGGCAATGAGAGTTTCGTGGCGCACGAGAAAACGCAACAGCTTGCCAATGGAAACCTTTGTCTGGTGAGACTTTGTTCAAAAAAAGCATGTCCATGCAAATTTGAGCGATTGATGGGCCGGGAAAGTCAAATTCCTCCTTCATTTTGTGACACACCGGTGAGGCTTTACGTGACAGCACGACCTGGGCATGACACAGGGCGAGATTGCGATCAAACCGCATTGTCACGAGCTGGCTGTGAGACAGGCAGCGCTTCCAACCTTCCTATCCCTGCTTCGACAGCAAACTGTGCAGCTTTTAGTTGGCAAGGTAGACCAAAACATGGCAGATCATATTTTTAACTCTGTGCGTGTGCTTTTTGGGGAGCTCCGTTCTCTTTTCCCACCTCCTGAAGGCCACAGCAATATTTGTGTTGCCGAGACTTTTTAAGCTGGCAAGACGCGCCTTTTCTTTATTGCCAAACTGGTGAAATGTCTTCCAAGGGAAAAGATAGTTGGGGTGGGGGGGGGGGGAGGTGGCAGTTTATTTTGGTTTTCAAGGCTTCTGGTAATATATATATTTTTTTCCTTCTCTATGCATCTTTTGCCCTCGCAAACAAAACAATTGGATTCAAAAGAAAATGTGCTCAGAAGTCAGAGCCTTTTTTGCAGCATTTGTAAGTGAAAGTGCAATCCAGCTGTTGGCAAACCATAAGCTCATTGTTTTGGCAACGCTGTTTCATTTACTTTTTTTTTTTCTGTTATACTAACTTGTTTGCTCAGGTACTGGAATTCAGAGTTTTTCCTTCTTTTTAGAAATTCACACCCTTTCTGGCAAGGTTTGAGCTGTTTTTATTGCTTACAATTATACCTACAGGTAAAATAAATACTTTCCCACGGATGCCCTGGAATCCAGTATGGTTATAAGCTGATGTAGCTGGAAGAGCTGAGTTGTACAACGAGTATTTCTGCTGCTCTGTCTTTTCCTTCTGACACTTCTTAAAGACACAGGGCTTGAATTTATCCTTGCCCCTGAGTTATTGAAGCAGTTCTTTGTAAAGGTTGCAGGGTCACAGATCCGAGTGACTTGGAAGGAAAATACCTGTCAGGGAAACCTAAGGTGCCTTTGCAACACAAATATTCCTGTGGCCTTCAGATCATAACTGAACAGAGCTCTGTGCTGTCCGTGCAAAAAATGGCATTGGCAGGACATTTTGATGTCACAAAGAAAAGCACGGCAAAGTTAGGAAGTGCCCTAATTAAGGCTGCCTGTGTAATTCATTATGATTCATTTTTTAATTACCTGATCACATACTATTTTTTCCGCAGATGCCTCTTACCTCTGCACACAGGATGTTCAGAGGCCTCTTAATGAGCAGCTATTCAGTAGTTCGTTTCATCTTCATTGTTCCATGTGTGGCCCAAGGCCTTATTTACTGCGTGCTATTAAATCCTGTTTTGAGGGCTAAATCCATAAAAAGGCTTTGGCCTGGTGACCTCGTGTGCTGAAGGATCTGACTTCTCAGCCCCCTGCTGCCTGGTGTTGAGAGGTAGAGTTTATGGCCCAGGTGTGCTGCTGCAGCTGCGGCAGAGCAGGGCCAGCTCTCCAGCCTGGGTCCACAGTGCCATTCCCAGCCACCCCTAGCTCGGGTGACTCCAGGAAGCACATCCCGTCCTGTGGCTGCAACCTGCTGCCACCCAAAATCCAAACAGTCGTCTCCTTTCCCTGCAGAGTTAGACGGGAGTCTAGGATTTGTGACTCATGCATCCTGTTCTCAGCAGTGCCACTTACGTGCTGAAAAAACCCATGAAAAGTATTTTACCAAAGCTGTGACCCAAATTTCCTCTCCACAGAAAGCGAATAATGGCATGGGCCAAACTGTCTCACAGAGGTGTTCTCTGGCTCCAGTGTTTACAAGTCCTTTGGAGTCTTAGTTATGGGAAAGACAATGTATTGCTTCTTCATCCAAAACTGAAGGTCAAAGTTGTGGAAATATCCCCTTGTCTCGCTGCCTGAATTAGGTTTATGGAAGAACTCTTGGTGATTCATTTTTTCACACAAGAAACATGGGCTACTTGCAATGTTCTTTGAGCTGCGATCTCCCGGATCACCCCAGGAATCCCACCAACATGTTCTGAAGAATTCCTGAGGGACTCACAGAGAGACAGTGAGGCAGACAGTTTTCTTCTCGACTCAAACCATCAGGATTGTGTCTGTAGCAGAACACAATGAGCCAGGGATGGTTCTTTGGCCTGGAGATCAAAGAGCATGGCATGACTCAGCCGTGTGGCTGAGCTCACCCTCCTTCTCTCCCAAAAAGCCAAGACACCTTGGCCATGCTGCCTGGTGGAAACAATTGGCCTTTGCTATCTCTCAGATCATTCTGAAGCAAATCTGAGAGAGGAGAAGTTGGCAGGAGCCAAACCCGCGTTTGTGAGCAGGTTAACTGTGGTGTGGGCAGCACTGACCAGGCTCGTGCTCTGGTCCGTACCTGTATTTATCGATATAGACAAAGGCCTCTGCAGGCTGTTCGGCTTTCCCTGAGAACTCGTCCCAGGGAATGTGGGGTAACCTTTGGGATCCAGTGCGCTTCATTTTTCTACCTCTGGGTGGTTTAGGAGGGTCTGGATTTATGTACATCCTGTGGTGTAATGGCAACTAACGCAGTTGTCTTTGGTGGAGTTGTAGGAATGTTCCAATTCTAATTTTTTATCCAGGAGAAATTTTGTAGAGACTTTTTTTTAAGGGAAATTTTTGAAGACTTCTGTAGGTAAATAATTCTCTTTCTAGAATACTGCTGGGCCTTATATTTCAGAGAGGGAGGGTCCGGAAGTGGCTACTTGAACCAGAATCTCTTATCCTTAGTATAGGATAACACCCAACCTTGGAATCACTTGCTGTTAATTTTCTTGTTCTCTGTTGTAGTTTGGAGGTGGATGTGACAGAGGTGGTCATTTTGTCTTTCTGGGGGAAAAAAAAAATACAGGAAGAGATTACTGGAGTTTTTCCTTAATGGGGTTTTGATGATGTTTTCAAGGGCAGAGAAACAATTTGCTGCTTATCTCTACCCCGAGGCCCTGCCAGTGTGACCTCATGTTCATTTCCAGCCAAAAGCTGCATTGATTTTCTTTCATTTACATTTAATCCGAATTCAAAAGTGTGTAAATGATACCTGAATTGTCCCTTCTGTGTTAACATACTGGAAATTTTCATGGCATTGACTGGGAATATCCTTCCAAGCACGTGCACTCACATAGCACGTCAAATAGACCACAGTTAATAAGTGAAATAAGAGCAGAGCCATGAGGAGCAGGCTGCCTTGTCCAGAAGGAGCGTACGTTTCTGGAAACAAAACTTTCTTTCACCATTTAGGGCCTGATTGCTCTTTAATTCAATCCTTGGTGAGCCAATACGTGGGAAACAAGCTATGGAGCTGGGAACAACATGTATAACTCTGCAAATGCAGCTAGGCAATCTTGCATAGAGCATAATTGATCTCTACAGGAGGATAGGTTTTGGGGTTTTTTTTAAATCCAGCAAAGAAGAAAACTACCCAGAAATCAATCCTAAATAAACCTTCCAGAAAACTGGGCTCAGAGCTCTTTTCAGCTTGTGTCATTTGTCTCTGTAATCCCTGGTGCTTTGCCTCTGACAGCTTCCTTGAGCCTGATCAAGAGCTGGATTTCAGTGTTGCTGGAGCTTCCCTTGCCCCTGTTGTGCAACTGCTCGAGGAATCTGATTTTGGGACCTACTTAGTTACTTAGTGCTTAGATACTTTCCTGATCTCCGTCCAAACCCTTCTGAAGCTCTTTGATTTCTATAAATGCGATGATTCAGCCTGGCTGGATCCTTGTTGAAGGCTATGACACAACTTGGGTTAACTTCAGAATCAGCCCTGCTGGCAAAACAGACTTTCTTGTGAGATTTATGGAGCTTCCTGCTTCTTGCTGGGCTGCGAATGGAACAAGAATAGCCTTTCTCAGAGTGTCTTGGCACTGCTCCTTCTAGAGAGAACCCAGAACAGGACACAATGAGAAATACCAAACTTCCATAGACTTAAAAAAAAAAAAAAAGAAACCCCAAAACCAAATGCCTGTGCTTTTTTGTTGGGTTTGGTGGACTTTTCTCGTGTTGTTAATACTTCGGTCACGCCAGTTCACTCACTGTTAACTTTTAGGAAAGTGTATGTAGCAAATACATGAAGTTATAACTCTGTGGATTAAATATAATTCAAGCTGACTTGAAAAGGTGATGTTTTGGCAGGTCAAACTCTTAATGTCAGCAATTATTTTGCTTTTCTTGCTGTTTCAGTTGCACTGTCGCTGTCACTCTTCTTACCATTAAGTTAAAACCCCTAAAACAGGCAGTCTCTGTACACCTCTCTGAGACAGATGAATGGCAACGAGCATTAAAATGACCTGCTCAAGACTGCAAAAGGGGGAGATAAAGGAGCAGAAAATCAAGGGTTCCCAAAATCTTCTGTCAAGTTAGAAAAGCAGGATGAAAAGTCCATTTAAAAAAAGAGGTTTCTTTATTTTTATTGCTGTTATTGTCATGATTATCGTTATTATTATTAATCTTCATGCAAAATACCTGCATGACTTTTCTCCTGTGAAGCGTAACTTTCATGATTTTGAATACAGGCAACAAAGATTTTTGCACTCGAGCTGGAAGCAGGGATGATATACATCATAAATAGTTGGCAAACAATAAGATGTTAAAAATATGCTTATTTTCTGAATTTGTTTAAAAATTGAGTGTGCCACCCTCATATGCACATCATCAAAATAGCCCAGTAACTAAACAGGTTAATCGAAATCACCGAAGTCCCAAAGTACTCAAGTTTAAAACCTGCTGACACTAAAAATACCCTCTTCATTCCTTCACCTGCTAGAGCAGGCCATGTAAACAAACAGACCTTGTCTAATAATAGTTGCAGATGTTCAAAAATAGTGTTTATAACTACAGTCATGAGCCCATAATTTCTGTTCACAAGCCATGTGCTTTCTTTCCTGACACTTTGCTAAATACATAGATTTTTAATAAAATATTTCTAAAGCCTCTGGGACTCATGCAGAGCTCCAGCTCATTTTAATACAACCCAAGCTCAATCCCTCCTCTTTCTTGAAGATCTTTTTAGCTGCAGGTCCATGATTAATGAACGTTAATTCATTTAGCTCTCCTTCCTTTTGCTTCATGTGCATGTAGACAGCTTCATGTACACGTGTATGTTTTTCCTTTACTACTAGTAAATTACTTGGCTATTTTTGTCTGATTGACAAGAATTATTTTTTCTTCCCTTTCTTCTCGCCTTTGCAGGTAATTCTTTAATGTGTCAGTCTTCAAATGCAAATTTGCTAGTTACCTTTATTTTATTTTGTAACTTTGCCTGCCTTGGGAAGCCCTAAAGCTCTCCCTTGAGCCATTCCATTTCTTGCCCGCCTCTAAAATGAGTAGAAACACGTACATGTGAAACAGGGCAAAAAGGAAATTGAATAAATAATAATAATAAAAAAATCCTAAATCCCAAAGGAGAGGAAATAGTCGATAAAAATTGAATGCAAGAACAAGCACTTGCTTTTAATGGTTTTTTTCCTTTGAAAATACCCACTTGCAGACAAATGTTTGCCTGAAGGACAATGTCCCCTGGGTGGTTGGGGACACCCTGCCTTGAGCCTGGTGTCACGCTGTACCCAAGGCAAGCAGCCATGGCAACAGTCCTTGATGTGCAGTTTCCTGCACGAATCACCTGTTTCCTGCAGCTCTCCTCTCAGTTTGAATACTTCAAGTACGTCTTTACCTGCCCTAGTTACCCTCAAGGTAATAAGGAGAATATTTAATATTCTGAAAGGAACAAATTTGCAGCAAATTACGGGCCTGATACTCGCTTAACGTTACATTTGTGAGTGGGCAACAAATGGATACGCCACGGCGAAACTGATAGGAGTGGTCTGCTTTGTGACTGTTATTAAAAAAAGAAACAAAAGGTTTTTGTTTTATTAGTTTTAAACCTAACGTAATAGAATTGTGGTAAGGAGGCAGCAATTAAGAGACGCTCTAGCTGCGTGCACATAAAATCCCGTGTTTGTGTCTCAAAGCAATAGGAGCGGAATCAAAGGCTGTTACAGCTATTTGGATGTAACAATAACGTTCAGCCCTGCTTTGTAGCTGCTAATGGATTTCTTCTCCAGCGTGCCTCGGAGGAAATTATTTTCCTTGCTTTGGCGAGATGAGAAGAGGCTCAGAATGGCTGGGAAAATCTGTTTGTCTTTTCTCTTACTGAGATATAAATCAGCCAGATCAGCCTTCACGCTGGCGGAGTTGAAGGCAGGTTTAAATCTTTGCTCACGAGATAGGAGGTGTCACAGAGAGTCATCCAGCTGCTCTGGAGGGTCTTCACCATCTCTGGGTACAAAGCAGGGTGAGGAGTGTCCACAGCAGCTGTGTGGCAGCCAGAGGAGCCCTGAGCAAGAGTTTTGGTTGAAAGCAGGGCTTTCCAAACTGTGATATGCATAGCGCTGGTGGGGCACAAACCACTTCCAGATGGCAGATGAAGGCAGTTCCTCTACTACTGCCTGTAGCCGCTGACTGGCAGCGTGGAGGTGCCCACCTGAGCTGTGAGGAGCTGTCTGCTGAGAACAGACTATTTAAGGCAGATTTCTGGACGTCCCTTTGTAGATTTTTCCATAGCGTTGCACAGACTTTTTATTTTTCCCCCCATTGCTTTAATTGTATGTGTTTTCTGATCTTGCCCTAATTTGATGGTAATTGATTATTGCAGTGGTGCTATTCTTTCAGCAGAGAAATGGGCCACATGGTTTTAGCCTTTAGGAGCCAGGCAGACACTCAGATATTTTAAAGGTGACATTTTTCAACAAGGAAGTGACCTATTACTGAAATGCATTTGCTTCTGTAGAGATATAGCGGCCTTGCTCAGCATGTGATGCTCAAGGTAAGCATGACGAAATGTCAAATGTATTTAGGTGAATTTAATTTAGCTCTCAACGAGGGCTTCTTTACCAAAAAATGTCTCTGGACCTCTGGTGATCATCATGATCTTTGTTTTGCATATTGCTGGTAAGTTTCACCTGAAAGACACAAATCTCCCACACCTCTGGTTTTTGGCTGAGTCTGTGAAATGTTACTGCTACTAAGTAGAGTAAACAGAATAACAATAATCTTTTTTTTTTTTTTTTTCATGATGGAAGAGAGTTTGTAGTTATTAATTTCTCTTAGTTCAACTCTGCCTCTCCATTAGGACACTAAATGACTTCTTTACGTGTCTGATTTCTTTCTTCTACCTCCATTTTAACTTCTTTTATGGATATAACCGGTGTGTGGTTTTTTCAACAACATCCACTGGAGCAGAAGAAATGGTTTATAGGTGATCCTTTAAAATTCCCACATGGGTGAATGCAGGGACAATGCCAATGTTTGTCTTTCACTTGCATGTATTGCAGCAGAGAAACCTGACCTTCTTTCAAAATGCAAACAACAGCTGGAGACTCCCAAGCTGTCAGGGAATCCTTGGAATATGGAAAAGCAGACATATTTTTTTTCCATGCTGTTGTGAACCTTGTGAGAATCATGGTTGCACATCTTTGCAATACAGGCCATTAGATTTTAGAGTTTATTATTTCACATAATAGCACATTTCTTCCCAGAAGGCTTCTACCCACAAATAACAACTTCCATACACTGAGGCTGCAGAAATTTCATGTTCTGTTCCAGCCTACACATTGATAGGTCTGGAGGGTGTCTGAAGCATAGCTTAAGAGAAGCACCAATTGCACAACCATGTGGCTTTTGGCCCTGATGAAAAGGTGATCAGTTTTCCCAGTCAGTAGTGGTTATTGGTATAAATGCACACAGATGAGCTATGTGTGCTTCATTGGACAGTAGGTTTGTCCAGGGCAGGTCTTGGTTTTGTTGTTGTAAAGAACTCCAAGTCAGCAGGTACCGCAGAGAGAAGGAAAATATGCAGCTGCAAATCTGGCTGTAGCTGTAGGAGTGAGGTTGGACTATGTCACACTCAGGGACAAACAGAGCAGAGACTGGCTGTCACCTCTTTCCTCTCTCTCCCCATAGAGACACCTCAGCATTTTGTTTCCTTACTCCAGGCAATCACCACTTGGCTGTGGGTTATGAATGTTGCTTGCGGGGATAAATGCCTGACCCTGCGCCCAGCTGGGTGAATGTGAATCAGGAGCAGCTCATGAGGACCATTCTGGCCGAAGGCAGATGGGGGCCCTAGAGAGGTCAATCAACAGCTGGATTAGGAGAGGCTGGGAGCCCTCCGGGGTGCCTGGCAAGAGCTGAACTCCTCCCTCTGACTCACCTCGTTTACCTGCGTTTACCGAGGTTTCCAGCGTGGTTGTCAGTGACCTGCATAGTTTGCTGATCTGTGGGAACCTGCAGCGCATTCCTGCTTTGAAAGGCTGCTTGCATTAGTGACATCACCCCTGCAGGAAGGAATGTTAACTCTGGTGCAGCGTCTGGGCTGCTCTTTGTGCCTGAGCACATAGAATTTCACTGTTTCAGGTGGTACATTTTTAGCAGAGTTCCTGTTGGGCCGCTACGGCCCGTGGAAACATTCTTCCTACCCTATAGCTCCCAAGGTTATCTTGCTATTTATCTGGAATAATTGATAAGTCAATAATGAGCCCACAGAACTCATAAGCAAGCTCTAATTTCTGGAAGTAGTCTGGGGAAAAGGCTTGAGACCTTGGAGAAGAGCCTCTGTGTATAGTTGGTACACTCAATTTGCTGCTCTTCTGGCTCTCGAGGGCACATACCTGTGAGGTATGATTTTGCATTAGTTTGTTTTTGGAGAGGTTGCCCAGTCCAACAGTCAGAGCTCAGGATGCAAAGCCAGGAGTCCCGGGCTTTTCCCTGCTCTGCAGACTCAGAGTTTTGTCTCATGCCTCTTCCTCTCAGTATTGCTGGTTTTGATTTGGGGAGTGGTAGTCTTTACATTTAGGGCTGACCATTCAGAGCTCATGTCAGTGTTCAGCTGTTAATGCTGTCTGAGTGTTCGGCAGATCTGAAATCCCATATTCTCAGAGGCATGGATTATAAAGCCAAGAGGGATGACTGCTCATCAAGACTGTGACCCAATTATTGGAGGTGGGCCCAAATCTGGACGCTGGATCAAACACACCTGAGCCCTGGGGAAGCTCAGCTCTGAATTCAGATCTGGGTGTGAGCTCATTCCCATCTCTGTAAACACCAGACAGGAACACAAACACATGATTTTGGGGAGAATCATATATATATATATGATAATATATCGGTAAAGTTCAATTCCGGAGCTGAACTTTGTGCAGAACTATCCCAACCACTATAAATAAGTTTCCTGTATCTCCTGTTACGTAACTCCAGAAATTAAATTTTGCTAGCAAAGCTTACGCATCAGCGCAGAGCATTGTCCTCTGCAAGGTTACAGTGGCGAGTTGTCAGAGAATTTGATCCTCAGGATGCTGGTAGAAACCTGGAAAATCTCCAATACCTTTTGTGCTGGTGATTAGGATCTGGTTTACTGTGTCTCTCTCCTGCTGTCTTTTTGTATCTCCTGATTTCAGTAAACAAGAGGGGAAGGAGAGAAAAGGAAGGAATTCATCACAGGCTTTGAATGATGCAAACAGTTTAATTAGGAAGCAATGTTAGATACAGTTTCCCTTCCTTTGCTGTTTTCCAGGCAGGATGCATCCTTAGGAAACAATAATAGAACTGGGGATTACAAAGCCTTTGCAGGCATTGCAGCCAAGTGGCCACACAGGAAAGTGATACAGGGACAGGCGCTCGTGTAACGTGAGCGGAAGTTATTCAACATTCCTTGAGGAAGCGCAGGACCAGCACAGCTCAGGATCAAGACAAATATTCCTGTCAAGCTGAAAGGGAAGATAGTGCTGGTTGCCATTTTGTATTGTTTCTCTCCGTGAAGTTTTGCTGATTTTGCTCTCCCGAGCCCGGCTTCGAAATAACAGCACGGCTAAAAATAACCTCACATTTGGGCCTTAAAATGGCTCCGTGACACAAGGTCAAACACTAATGGGCATTTCCTACTCCATAACCTTTGCAGCAGGCAGAAGGAAAAGTGTTCAAAAGGGGCATTGCTACAGGGGTCAACCTGAAACATTTGACCCTGAACTGGTTTAGTTCCTAAATTCTCCGTCCAGGAGAAGGTCTGTGGAAGCCTGTGAGGCACCAGTTTTCTGTAAGCTGAACTTCCCTCCGTGCTATTTATAACTGTCCCGATGTTCCACTGTGTAATAGCAGTGTTTGCAAATGCCTATGCAATTAAACCCTCACCAGCTGGGCTCTGGGAGCCAGGTCCTGGAAAACAGAGCCCGTGATGAGGCAGAAAGGCCTCATCAGCCTGAAGAGTTTTGGTCTGTAAATTGCTGATATCCACTGGAGTGGCTGGGAGGCAGAATGCCTGTGGTCTGATCCACGGCCCTGCTGCTGTGCCGGGTGGAGGTTAGAGAGACTCGCTGCACTTGTGAACCCCGGTTTGCCACTAGGACCCTGAAATGGTGGGAAATCTCTCTCAAATGCACACTTCTCATAGTATCACGCTGGGTCTCTCTGGAATTGAAAAGGCATTGAGGAGTCATTCTCTTCTTCTCTTTTGGGGATACAAACTACATATATTTTTTGTACACTGGTCTCTCATCAGAAATTAATTGCAAGAAGAATGCCTTCTTATACCGTCATCAGTGCATTCAGTGTTTGATAGCTCTGTCATTTTCTCTGCTACAATAAAATACTCTTTTCCTGGTGGTGGTTTTTTTTTGGTGTGTGTTTTTTTTGTTTGTTTGTTTGTTTGTTTGTTTGGGTTTTTGTGTGTGTGTGTGTGTGTGTGTGTGTGTAAAAAGTGATTTCAAGGATGATATTAAACAGTACACCTAAAATACTGATATTCCCCTCCCACCTCTGTATAGAGGTCTCTTGAAATGAAAACTATTATCTGCCCATGCTCTCTCTTTAATCTTTGAAAACTGAATTTCTTGGTTCCCTCAATAGTATGCACAAGCCTAACTCCTCAGCTTGCCCACAGCCACTGCCTTTGAGCCCTTCAGAGGCTCTACCTTCAACCCAGTCTTTTACTTTGGAGACCCTGCATGACTTGGAGATACTCTTCCCTCTTGGCTTATCATAAAAGTGATTCTTCCCACTCATTCTCTTTTGTATTTTCATGCTGCTTCATCTGGAATGCAAATATGTACCAGGAGCCCAAACCTTCCTTTGAATTCCCCAGGATCATGCAAAGGGTGGTCAGAGTTGGTTTTCAGTGGATAATGAAGCTTTTGACTAACTGACATTTTTCATAGAAAATGTTGTGAAATCTGCATGGCTTTTACATGAAAAACTAAGAAACCAAAGGAAGAAATATTTCTGGGGCAGAAGGAGGAAAAAACCTAAACAAATCAACAAACAAATCCTTAAGGCTTGCAGAGTTTGTTTCTTCTCCAAACCGACATTTCTTTTTGCTTTCATGGATGTGTTTTTTCTGTTTGTGTTTTTACTTAGACTTTTACCTGTGTGGGACAACTTTTGCTGAGGCTTCAGCATATAGTTCAGGTCAAAAGAGAGTCACTGACTCCTGCTGCATTTCTGCAGATTATTCTATTTGACTTCTCAGTGACTATATGTGCCAGGATGTGAATTAATCCATGCTGAAACACTTCAGCTTTCCCCAAGTGTAAAAGCATCCATAGAAATCCAAACTCTGCTGTTCCCCGGTGATCGGCATTGAAAAATGCAGGGAGTCTAGTGGGATTTAAGTGATTTATGAAATACAAACCCTGATACCCTGTGGTGTGTACGGAACCCATTGTCTCAGCCTCGGGAGCACGAAGAGCTCAGCTCTGCAGATTTTGGCAGTACGAGGAAAGAGGGACGGAGCCGATCCCCAGCTCACCTCCCAAACCAAGATCTGCCGCCTCAGGGCAGGGCTGTGGGGAGGAAACACTGAAACAAGCAGCCCCATCCAACAACAGTGTGAAGAAGAGGCTCCTGCAGGTGCAAGCTCTTCTGTTTCTGGCTCTGTGTGGGGGCACTATGATCTTGCTTTGCTTGAGACTCCAAAGACTCAAAAGTTAGCTCTGTACAGGGCCCCCAGAGATTGAATAAATTCAAAATGACATGCCCTGCATCCTGAGGGGTCATACCATTATGCATAGCATTTTGTGCAGAACATTCATTTCTGATGAGAGCTTTTATTGATGGCATCATTAGTATCTAAAGAGAGAGAGGGAAGATTGATTTGCTTTGACAGAGCATCAAATATCCCTGTTAGCGTATAAGCATAATTTGTTACCCGTGCAGAGAACTGTAGGAAAATTAAAAATTAAATTATATAGAAAGTATTTGTTAAAAAGTCAGGAAAATTTCTTGGAAACAGGTCTACTCAAGTTCAAGGTAAGTTTGGAGCACAAAATACTGAATGAAATTATTACGCTGATTTCTCGCTTGCCTGGTAAAAAACAATTCTGATGAAACTGAAGAAAGAAAATCTGAGTTTGTTTCAAACTGTTGCTGCCTCATGACAGATGAGTCCCTCATGCACTTCTAACTTTATCTTTGTATCATGACAGGATGAAGGTTTTAATATTTGTGTTGTGACAGTAGGCTTTTCATCCTGCTATTAGTACTTTGAATAATTTGGTTCTCGTCCCAAGCTGTACATCAGTCAGTTTTTCTACATCAGGATCTTTTCCCATCATTTCCAAGCAGTCTGGGAGTTGGATGAGGTGAAGAGAGAAGGATGTTTATCTGAGATGAGAATATCAGGCAAAAAATTATGTACATTTTCTCTCCTAACCCAGATTTTCTCGGCAGTGATATCTGCTGTAAAAGCTGCAGGAAAAGGTGAGTGCACAGTTTGATTAAATATCAGCTTGAAAACTTGAATTTCTACATTTGAAACAGGGTTTCATGTAAAGATGTAAAACTTCACTCAGGTCTGTTGATTTTATTTGGCAGATTTGCATTAGGCAATGACTCAGATAGTTTGTGAGACCTTGGGCCTGGCACTGACCTACCCTGAATTATCTTTTTTTTTGCCTTGCAGTCCCAGACTGGACTCTCAAAGCCCAGTTCCTCTGCACAAGCCAATAAAACACCACGGATTTCCTGGGTCAGATTTACCTCGGTAGAGCAGAGCAGCTTTCAGATTACTGTGACTAAATTTTGTCCTACATTTTATAGGAACTAACTGGGCCAGGAGAGTTTTCCTTTCAGTCACACTGCACAGAAGCACCTGAGACATTCAAGTATGCAAACCTTGGTTACCTTCTGTCAGGACTTTTTGCTTTAACATCGAAGGACTATCCTTTAGCGTCAGCTTCTCAGTTTTTCCCATCTGTGAAACAAGGAGAGCTCCCAGTCTTTTGTAGTCCTGGGTTTTGGGGGTTTATAAATGATAAATTTCATGTAAGCAATGTGAATGAAGGATTTAACCTAGTGTGGAATATCATATTTCTCTTAAAAAAAATAACAAATAAAAGCACTACTTATTTAGACATGTCAAGGCAGTTTGGGTTGTGAAAGAAATCGCTCTCTTTGGAACTGGATTAATGGCCCTTGGGGCTAGACAGGGAGGATGGTGGGGAGGCGACAGGGGGTATATGCCAAGACTGAGAAAAATATACATTAAAGTTGTGCTGAAAGTGCCTGAATTTATGTTTTTGTTCGTTCTGCCAAGATTCTTCTCGGATTTAATGAGCACACATAACTCGTGCTGACTTGAATTGTCTGTGAGTAGAAGCCATCGCGTCATTTTCACCACGTCCCTTGTCCAGAGGGAGCAAGAGCTGCCTGCTGTTTTGGGATGGTGCTGATGGGCAAAGCGAGTGCATTTAGCAGGTTTTGCTCGTGTTTTTAACCCTGTTTTCTACCTTTTTGGGGGGGAATCTTTTATTCATGGGGAAATCGTGCAGCCAAGTCCACCTGTTGACTCCAAGTCAGTCAGATCCTAGGAGCTTCTGATTTGCTCTGCAGTGGCCTTGACGCCTCTTGGGCCAGCAAGAGGTGAGGATAAATAATACCAGTCAAAAGATCCTCAACACACTGCAGTATCAATGCCTCTGGGCATATTGGATCGTGGGTTTGATTCCTGTGTGAGCTGCCAGTGAAACCTCACAGTGGCAGTTTTTCCCCAGATTTTATATTAAATAGCCTGTATCTTATCTCCTTATCTCCCTGTGAAAGAGCAGCCTGGAAGAGTGCTCAGGATCAATCTTGTGCTTCATGAAAATGACCTGGCAGTACTCCTTTGCCAGATCATTCTCACATATTTCAAAACAAAACCGGGCATAAACTCCTACCAGAGAAACACTTAGACCGAGTTTATCCCCGGGGAGATGATGAGAAACAAACAACACGTGAGAGTTGCTAATCACATTCTGTAATATATCACTGGAAGGCTCTGAGACCCTGCAGCAGAGGGCACAGCATTCAGAATGGGAGAGAATGGCTTTGATCTGAGGTTCATTTTGGGTTATGCTGAGGAAAGAAAACCCCAGAAAGCCCCAAACAAACCTTGCTCTGTTACAAAGATCAAAATGACTAAAGCATTCATGTTGAATTTTATGAACAGGTAGCTCAGTAGATTCTAGGAACATGCAAAACCAGAGTAGCAGGGCTGCAAGCGCATCAGTGGTATGATTACGTGCAAGAGTGAAAGGCAAACTAGTAATTTGCAAATTCTCCAATAATTTATTGCACATTAATTATTTTTTGTGATAAACTAGATAAGTTAACTGTTCATATTATTATGCCTTAATTAATTCATTACTAATTCACTACTTCACCATTTGCAACTGGACCAACATTTCACGTGCAGTCAGTGCACTGGGGCCAACGAAAACCTTCAGTGACAGAGTTTGAGAGGGGCAGAGGATGCTGTGGGAAAACAAACTCTGGTTGTCTTATCCCACCTCCTACTCAGAGCGGTCACAGTCACAGCAAGATGCCCAGGGGCTGGTGGAATTTTTAACCTCTGCAAGGGTGGAGACTTGCCAGCCTTTCTGGGCTCCTGCTACGGTGTCTGAGCACCCTTCTGGTACAAGGTTATTTTATCTTGTCTAAATGTCGCATGGATTGGTTCTTTTGTTTAAAAGACACTGACTTATGCAGTTTTTGCTCGCCTAACACAACTTTCTGCCTTCTCCTCTTTATACCTCTACCACAAAGCACTTGGTGAAGGGATTATGAAGCCTGTAGGAAAGCCAGGCTCTGGTAAATGACTGATATGTGCCACCTTTCAAGGCTGTCTGCATGACACTCTGCAGCACATCGATTAGGATTCTCCCTCTAAATCACTTTTGTTTGAATTGTTCTAATGTCAGTGCAGTTGTCATGCGGTGTTGTACTCCAATTAAGTGACGGATGCTTCACCAACAGTGTTTTTTTAACAAACTGCTGATTGGGCCAGTGCTTTCCAAAAACCAGCATAGTTTTTAAGATCCTTAAAATACCAGGGGCTGTATTTTTTTTAAGGATACTTGGTATCCTTAAGATACCAGGAACTGTCTTTGGGAACTTCAGGATTGCAAATATTACTCCTTTTTTTTCCTGTCCTGTGATAGTGGCTCTTGATCCTCAGATTCATTTGCTGTCAGAGGTTTGAAAGGTTAAATCCAGTTAGTGCCTGTGGAAAACGTGCTGTACCCTGAAGGAGGTGCTGCCCTCGGCATTCACAAGATCACGTACGAGCTACGACTTCCATCTTTCTTTTGTCTGACTTTGGGATGCTCAAAGGTGAAAAAACGTGCGGAGATGAGAGGCTGTGGCAGGTGACCAGCAGTTCTCCGGTGGGGAGCCCTGGGCTGGTGCTGTGACGGGAGATAGACAGCAGTGCAAGGCGGGAAGAAGAAACCCCATTTCTCAGAGCTTTCATTTGATCCGCTTCCTCTCTCACATCTCCGTGTGTGGGGCAAAGGGGGAGGGGAAGGAGGCTGAGGAGGGGAGGACGGGGGTGGGAGTTTCCTTCATGCTTCAGCAGTGGTGCTGAATGTGAGGGAAACAATAGTTGGTCTGAATCCAGGCATTCCATTGGGCAGGGGCTGTTTGGGGAGTGAGTGCTGACCTGTGGTTCTCACAGGTACCGGTGGCTGGAATACCTGTGGGGAATTTGGGAACCGATAGGAAAGCGGTATGCAGCTAGAGCTCTGTCCTAAATTTTGTCCTCTGAGTCTTCGGGGAAACAGATTTTCTTTCTACCTCTGAATCATTTTCAAGGTGAGGCTTAACACTCAGCTGTCAAGATGACAGGTTCACCTCTTAAATGGTAGCCTTCATTTTATCTGAAGCACTGGAAGTGCATGTTGCATTCACTTTCCTGCACACAAAAAACCCTCCAAACCCCGAGTGTGGTCACAGGAAGAGACAGGTTCCACTGCAAAGGAAATACATGTAACCAGCTTGCTGGTAGTTGCACCACAAACCGCCTGAGCACCTTCTTTCCTTACCAGCTGTGATTCAGAGGCCTAAATTGCAGATAGCTGCGGAAAAACACAGGGGCAAGCATCCGCTCAGCACTGGAGGCAAGAGCCACCAGTGCTTCTGCACCAAAAATAATCCCTGCCCGTCTCTGCCTGACAGCAGGCAAGGTTTTGACCAGCTCTTCTATTTTCCAGTGCTTCTGTTTCTCAGATAACCAAGCTTGGTTCCGAGGGATGGGTTGTGATTCACGTGGGGAAAGATCACGCAAAGCCAGGCTATGTTTTGTAACATCTCAAAATAATTTGAAGTTATTGCAGTTCACATGATACCTTTTCTGCTGGTGGAAAACTTTTGTGGTAAAAAAATTATTTTACAAGGGCTATATGTGATTTTCTCTGGTTCAGACTAGAACACAACCGTCTGAATATTGTCAAAACTGATTTGGACTGCCCAGGCAGCCGCTCCCCAGCAGAATGGGCTCAGGTAGCTGATAATGACCTGTGTCTTGAGTTTCCAACAGTGTCTTCCTCCTGATAAGAGCAATATAAGATTAGTCTTCTCATGGAGCCACAACCTTTGGCTCCAGCTGGTGTTGTGATTTACCAAAAACAAAATTCTAGATGAACTTTATTTGAACTCTTACAGACTTCATTTGGGCCAAGTTCAATGGCAAGTCAGCTAAACGTTATTTAAGGCTTGATTGTTTGTTCCAGACATGGACCAGAAACACGGGGTGGAAAAGAGCTGCACCCTGCTAGCAGGTGGCTGGTGAGGAGAGACATTTCCTTTTAGAGGTCTTGCCCTTGTAGAGACTGATTTACACCTCTTGCATCCTTTCATGGTCTCCTCATGTCTTGGTCCATCTCTGCTGACCAGCAGAGGAAGAAGTTTCTGGGATGTTTGGAGGAGCAGCTCCTCTTCCACCTGAGCTGTAAAGCCTAACAGTTTGTTCTAGGCCAATCTAGGAAGCCCGAAGGTAGGAAAGAAAGCAATTTCTGTTCTTCCCTCCTAACCTCTAAGTATAGCATGATTCTGAATGAGTATGAATAATGCTGCCCTTGATTTTTATTGAGGGTTTTTTGTTTGTTTTTTTTTTGTTTGTTTGTTTTTCTCTAAAGAGGGCCTTTTTCTTTCCTTCCCTCTCTTCTCCTTACTTGTAAGGAAAAAGATGCAGGAGGAGGGATGTGGGTTGAAGTGTGTGTGATGCAAAAATCCAACTCCAACTTTTTGGGAGGGACTTGTGAGGAAAATTTTTAAAAATACCCCACATGCAAAACGACGCCTTTGTTTCTCTTGGGGCTTTTTGTATTTTTTGAGATGAGTGCTTTGGCTCAGTTTGGGCAGGATAGTCTGTGACTGTGTGCATACACAGATCAGGGGAGCACATTACGTAGCAGCACAGAGACCTTGCCCAGCCACGGTGCCTGCTTGCACGGGACACTGGATTCTTCAGCTCCTACATCACTCCCAGCTTAGTCAGATGTACCCTGCAGACAGCAGACTGCTTCATGTGTTGCTGTTGTTTTGATTTTGAGGCTCTGGGGCCTGGCTCTCAGCTGGCTTGGACTGAAAAGGGACAAACAACAAACCCAGATAAATCAGAAGATGAGGGAAATAAAGGACATGTACGTATTTTTAAGGATATGGATGATGGGGGAGGAATTGCTGATATGGCTGTGAACTCTTGTGATATGTTTAGAACCTTGGAGTAAAGCTCCAGTTCACTGAAGTAGATAAAAATGTTGCTGCTGAATTCACTGGAAACAATCCTTCTGTCCTCTGTCAGAGGAAAGTATTAGCTGAAAATATACATCAACAGTGCTTTCACATTTGTGTCCCCAGGGAATAAATGACACTGTACTTCCATAATGCCCACGTACAGGCATACATCTTTCTAAAGATGCTGTCGTGAACCCTGGAAGCCCTGTCTTTTTTCTTCTTTTCTCAGCTTCCAGGTCAAGTCCTGGGTCAGGTCATAGGTGTTACCACTGGGGAGGAGGAAGGAAACGTGTCCTTCTCACTCCAATCCAAGCAAGTTTTTGTGTAGGAGTGGAGTGTTCGGGGGTTGGGTTTTGTTTTGTTTTGTTTTGTTGGGCTGGTGGTTTTTTGCAATGAGTTATGTTTTCTGTTCTATTTTAAAAACAAAGCAAAGTGCATGTAAGTCACATTCACAGCCACCTTCAGCTTTACCAAAGCTCTCTGCTGCAGAGGAAAGGCAATAGTATCACAAATGAGCAAATGGTATTTTGAGGTCTTTTATAAACACCTGTGTTCTTTGGATCTGCCTGAACCAGATTCTAGGGATTGGGTTGTTTCGTAATCAATATCAAAATAGCTTTAGTATCAGTCACTTGGATGTGGGACTCCACAGCTTTGTTTCCCGTGGTGTCTTCTTGGGAAATACTAGCTGAGCTGACTTAGTAATTTTTCCATGGCTGCTCTCTCTGCAGGATGTGCCCTGTGCCAGATGGTTGACTTGAATGAATTCTCTTTACATAGTTAAAAATCACTTTCTTTTATTATTCATGACTTGTTTCTTCCATCTCTCGTGTTTCTCAGTTTTTTCTCTGCTTTGTAGATGGGTAGTCATGCCAGATAGAGATGAGGCTGTTATTTTATCTTATATTAGGAAGCCATGTTGGGGCAAAAAAAATGTGTCAGAAGGACAGAGGGCATTTTCTCAGGTTCCAGCTATGTTAACTCCCAGTGCCTGTCTTGTAAGAAGATGTAGAGAGCTGGTTTTCATAAAGTAACCATACTGTCACTTTGAGGCTGCCTGCAGGTTTTTTTTGTCTACAAGAAGTGAATAGGAAATTGAAGATAAACTGCATGGGAATTTAAAGTATCTGTAATTTTTTCAGTCAAACTCTTGAGCTGTGTAGAAGTACTTCCCAGCATATATGAAAACCATAATGAGTCAGTGTCCTTCAAGATGCAGCACCTACATGGATTAGAAAGATCATAAAGCTGGCCTGATGAAAAGATTATGCACTCAGTTGCACATGCAGTACAACTAGGTATTAAAAATCGGGCTCTGAAGTTTTTGTTAGAAGCAGCTCTAACTCCATTGATGCCAAATGCCCCAACTTTCTTTGGACAGGGATGTATTGCTTTAAGTTTATATTTGATATAAACATCATATGTAATAGTAAATCTTAGGGGCACATGCTCAGATTATTTGATTTATAATTTCATTTAGTGTAATGCTATTCCATTTCATTCCATTCTTGTATTTCTCGTTCCTCTGTAACAACCTTGTAAAAGTGACAGGGAGGCTCAGATCTTTGCCCAGCAAACAATATATATTATTTGCTACATGAAAGTGGTGCACAACTCTCTTAAATGTTCCCTAGCAGACTCCTATTGCATTCCACAATGTGCCTGCACTTGAACCACCTCCATTCATATCAGACTCTTTTTATCCCAGCACACATTGAGCAAGCTGCTCTGAAGCTTAATTCTCCTGACCCTTCAGTGCAGTCGGATATTGTCACCTAATCCCCTTTTTTTCCTTCTGTCCCATGTGTGGTTTTGACTTCTTTCTCTTCTCAATTCCTTTTTCCTCTTCCCTTTTTCTTTCTTTCTTATTCTATAAGCCTCTCTCCAGGCTCCACATTCCAGAATTCATCCTTGCATTAGGGCTGCAATACAATGCTCTCCCAGTGTTAAAGGATTAGACATTAAGGAGACTGTGGCAACTCCAGCCTCACTCTGCGCGCAGGGGGAACATAAGGGGATGGAGGAGTGCCTGCTAAAGAGGAAGGAGGCTGAGAAACAAGGGGGAAAATGGCATCTTAGCAAAACCAGAGTGGGTGACAAAGAGGTTTGTGTGATTCAAAGTAACGCTTTCTGCGCAGTTTGACACTCCCAGTTGTTTATGGAAGATGGTAAACCAGTTGGAAAGCAAAGTGCTGGACCTTGCACTGGCCTTGGTGTATTAAATGCAATTTTTATTTTAGCAGCAATCTCTGGGAAATGGCCAGTTTGAAGTTTGTCACGTGGTGGCATGCCATTCCAATGCATGAGGTCTGAAGTGCCAAGGTTGTCAGAAGTGCCAAGGTTAATCAATAGTGCATAGATTGGGTTTTAAATTTTTTTTTAATGTAGATAATTGTGCCTCTGACTCCTAGATTTCCAAATTTCACTCTACTCCCAGAGGAGGAGTCTGGAGTCTTCCAAATATTGCCTGCAGATTGGTTTTCATTTGTTTTCATTTCTCTAAGGAGAATGGTCTTTGTTAAATGTCTCTTCTACTTTCATTATTGGATTAGAAACAAATTACTGAATTGGAAAAAAGGTGTAATGCTTTTCAGCACACACAGGTTCGTAACAGTGTAGAAACCCCTGTTTTGATGCAATTAAAGTTAATTTCTTTCTTTGTCACCACTTCACCTCTGCAGAAGTAGTTTTGTAAAAGCAAATTTAAGGGCATAACCATGCTTCCTGTAAATCAATCGGTGATCTCCAGAAGCTATTAAAGAATTAAATTATTGAGGTGGGGTCATTCCTGAAGCACGCAGACCTATTAGCGGAGAAGCAATTGCCTATTAGAATCTGTAACAAAACTCACAAGACCCCATAGAGGGGTTCTTGTTTTCCACCGAGGTTGTTTTGGTGTTTGTTGACGCGGCGGGAAAACGAAGGTGAATGAGCAAGGTTTTGCATTTTGCAAGGGAGGCGGCGGCGGAGCTCGTGGTCATCCTAATCTATTACGGAAGTGCGGCCTGCGGCCGTGGGCCAGCTGCCGAAAAAGTTTTGTCACCCAGACTCATGAGTCTCACCCTCGTGGCTGACAGTTTCATTGTTCCCCAGGAACGTAAGTGTCATGGGAGGTCATGGTTGCATTATTATTATTCAGCTACATTTGAATAAATGTACTTGGCTCTGTAAAGAATGCTACGGGCCTACTTACCCTGCTGTACCCCACAGCCATGTGGCGAGGCTTAAAGATTGTAAAGTGCTTTGAGTTCCTTGGGAAAAAAAAAAAAATAAAATAAAATGGGGCACTACATGAATGCAACGGATTCCCATTTGTTCATATAGCATCTGGTCCCATGTCGGTGATGTTATGATATACGGGATCAGACCTGCAGTGCTGTACATGTGTCGGATTATTCACAAACATAAACGGAGATGCGGCCTCAACCCCGAGGTCTCTGCGGTGTAAAGAGCTGACCTGGCAGCCTACCAAGCACACCTTCTGCAAGGCACTGAGGGGGCTTTTTAGCGCCAGGCAATTAAGGGTGAGGATTGAGACTTGGAGCAGGCAGGGGGAAAGGGCACAGGCTGAGCTCTGGGGAGATGAGCAAAATCCGTGCTGTAGGAGGAAAGATTCAAGTCTCGAAATTAAGGGTTGCTTTGGGTGCAGCGGCAATGTTTTGCGCTGTGCTTGCATGCTTTATTTTTTTCCCTGTTGAAATATGCTGTGAGATTTTGATGAGAACAGAAGGAACTGGAGCAGTAGCAGTGAGACTGCATCATTTTAATGATGAGCAAATGCTTGATCAAGGGAATAGTTTTGTTGGCTAGATTCTCACTCTGTATTGTCTGGCCCATATCAAGGAAGTTTTGTGGTTTTCTGGTGTTTTCTTCAAGCTGTAGATTTTTGAGATAAATATATATATATATATATATTTATTTTTTTTAATTTTTTTTTTACAAAAAGGAAGTAGACCAGTTGCACATGGATATTCTTCTGTCAGCAGGGTGCAGTTTGCTGCCTCCCTGCTTTAAGGCCAGGCTGTGATATTCTCCGTTATATAGACTCTCCAGTGGTTTTCAGTCTTTCATCTCCAAAGTGCCCCAGGAGCTGGAAAAGGGAAAGGGGGTAAAATCTGGAATGGTTGCTAAGATAGCACGTGCAATTGCTCCACACCATGAGAGCTGAGGCTTCTGTTTTTGCTTGTAAAGTCTGTGTTCTTCGTGGTTAATAAATTATATGTTGATAATGCTCACAAAATCTGCAAGAGCACAGACACCGTGTAACAGCCCAAAAGAAAACGCTGAGTGTGATGCTGTAATTTTCCCCACCTGTTGCCCAAACTGTCAAAAGGAAACAGGTCTCTTATTTCACTCTGAATAAGATGTAGTATGCTTGTGGTTTGGGAAATGATGGCTTGATTCTCTGTCAGTTGAAACAGCTGGCTGGCTGCGAACCAGAGCTGTGGCTGAGACATCCATGTACCTGACACGGTTTTCAGTCTCAGGCAGAGAATGCTTTGCTTGCTGCAGTTGGATATTTAACAGTCTAGCAGGGCAGGACGTTAATTTGAACCCATTATAACTTTGAAATGGCAAGTGTGAAGAAAGGATGGGGCTGGTGAGAATTCAGAGATTAGGAACAGAGGAATAAACAGGTTGAGGACATGTTTATTCAGATATTTCTCACGTGTGCTGTTCCAAATGATTATTGAAGAATTCCATAAACTTAGTCTGTGTAAATTACTTTTTTTTTGGTGCCAAAATCTGTTGACCAGACTCATCCTCCATTTCTTCTCACTGCTGGGAGCCCTGTATCAACCACACAAAATTCTTTCACATCCCCCCATTTGCCTTCCCTACCCAACCCTTTCATCTCTTTATTCTCCTTTACCTGCTTCCTATACTAGATCTGCTCCTCTAAAAATAATCCCAACTTTGCAGGCGTTGGTGACATTGGGTTAAACTGCTGGGGCAGTTCCTCTCAGGAAAAAAATAACCTGCTGATGGTGGTGGGAAGCAAGTTCAGGCCAAAATCCTACCTGGCAGGGGCTGGTGGTGGTGGAGAAAGTGGCTTGCCATTCTCCAAGGCTAAAATGAAGCCTTCTTGGGGATCAGTCATGCCACAAAAGGAGCTACCTGGTGGAATTTGACAAAGCTGCTTGTTTTGTTCCTTTGGAAAACCAAAACTGTATGGCCTTGTGAAGACAAAAGTGGAAGGTGAATTATTGGGCAAGAGCAAGAAAGGCTAGATTCTGATTTAGTTTAAATCTTCTACATACAGGTTTCCTATTTTCCCAGTTTTTCTGAGCTGTTAAAATTTTAGGGGAAAAAAATTCAAGCTAGAAAAAGAAGAAAGTGTCTGTAGCCTTTGCTTTGCTCAGGACCTAACCATTCTTGAAAGATCTATTCCTACATTAAAAAAAAATCAACAAGCACTTAGGCCCCATTCCAGTTATGACTTCTTTTTGTGCTCTCTTCCCAAAACAAGAAAATTAAAAAAAAAAAGGAAAAGAAGAACAACTAGGTGGAGAACTACTCCCAGATGATAATAAACTGGCTCAAAAAAGTTGAGAACATGCTGGATCAACCCTCTAACAGATGGGAGTCTTTACTGTTTTGCTCTTAAGAGACACTGGTAAATCACTTGGCATTATTAAGGATACCAACCACAAAAAGGATCTGTAAAAATACATGCTTCCAACTTTTCATCATCTGGGATTCTGTAGTTGTTAGTGGTCCGTGAGTCACTGCTGATATTTAAATGTTATATATTCATTTGGATAGGTGCACAGCAGCAACCTCCAAGAATGAAATAATTGCCACCCATGTGAAAAAAAAAAAAAAAAAAAAAAAAAAAAAAGATGGTTTCCTGTGCTGACATATGCAATCGAAACATCTTTCTTACTTGAAGCAGACCCTTTAGGCTGTAATCAGAGACACAAAGCACAGTAGAAGCATCAGATCTGCCTCACCACTGTGTTGGCCTGGCTTTATTCAAGTGCAACTCAGCTGAGAAAAGCTGGAGTTACACCAGCATGAAAGGGAATATTTTGCCCACTGAGGCAGCTCTGCATTGCCTCCTGCCCTGCTTAGTCATTTGCAGCACACCAGGGAGATGCACGGAGCTCTGTGTCTGATTTTGATTGTGGGTTTTTGGTAGATGTTTGTGGTACTTTAAAAGACTCCTCAGCGTGGTGGCAGCAGAGAACCCATCCCACCATCTCTGTCGGATGCTGGAGCTGCTGGAGGGTAATTTGCTGTCTAAAAGTGGTATTTACTAGTGGAGATGGACTAGGATTACTTAGAGAAATCCAGGTACTTTCCTACATGTCTCTCCTGATCAGCATCCGGAATTCAGGACTGAGACAGGTCTAAAGGCAGCTGTGGCATTAGAAAACGTGATATTATCGTTTCTTGTTTTGTGACTTTTGGAATCAGAAGTTAATAGGCAAGAGACATAATTTTAAATAATAATTCTGGTTCAAATTCTGATGAGTAACATTTTACATGCTTTTGCCAAGCAAAGGAGGAGTAGGTTCCTTCCCACAAAACTCCGTGTCTCCCAGTTTCTTTACATATGGGTGCCATCTGTATTTGCTCCCAAGCAAATGGGCAGAATGGCATTTCAGTGGCTTCCTGCAAATGTCCAAAGTTCCCAAGCAAATACTTGAACCTCAAAAAAGAAAAAAACAAAACAAAAAGAATGGACAGCTGAAAAACAAATGAGATGTCTAGAAAGTCAGAAGTTGATTCAACATTTCCTATTTATGCACACAAAAATGACAGCTTAATACATTTTTTCCCTAAAGAGGCAAGGGTTTAGTGTGCAGTATCCCCCTAACCACTCAGCACTCTCCAAGCATAAACTCAGCAAAGCTTATATAAACCAACTACAGAACCTCACAGCTGCTGCAAAATTTTGTGGGACAAACTCATTTGGTTTAAGTGGGACAAAAAATATGAAGGTCAAAGCAGAGGCTCAGTCTGACCCTTCCTTTTTCCGGATAATGTATGGAGCCTTTCTATTTGCCTGATGCACTCCGAGTCTTCACAATGAGAGTGCACCTCATCCCCACCAAGTTAAGTGGTTTATAAACAGAGAAACGCACCATTTTATCACTGGAGTGAAAATGTATGGGGGAATAACTGTTTTGAGTTACTTCTAAGCTGTGAGATTCCTGGCTGATTCTTTTAGTCTGAGCTGGAGTTGTCAGCAGGTTGTCTTATTGTTCCTTTTGCTATTTAGCTTGAGAGACTCCGTCTAAAATGCAGTGCCTGTGTGTGTGCATAAGCTAGACGAATAAATATCAATCATCTCCCAGATGGTGATAATATGCCCCATGGGAACGGAGCATAGACTCGCTCTGACACTTCTGCCTGTGCTCATCGCATTTCTGAGCTCTCCAAAATCCAGCACCCTTTGCTCATCTCGAGTTGTGCGCTCGGTTGCACTTTTTTGCTGGTTCATTTCCTGAACGTGGCCCCTTGTTTGGTCCCTTGGTGTCTCGGACACAAGAGCCAGGTCCTTCAGGTTTTGGAGCTTGCTGGTTTATTTGATTCCGTTTTCAGGCAGATTTTATGCATCTAATTTTGAGCCTGTAATCCAGAACTTTGAATTAGGCATCCCTGCTCCTTGTAAAATGAGTGAGGAAAGTGAACTGCCTCAGCCTGGGCCTCATGGTGGTGAGATCCCTGAGCAGAGAGAACTCCTTTGCTGGTCAGTAGGAAATGACTTCAACTCTGCAGCTCCTTCTCCTGCCTTTAAGTGCTTGACTGGGAGCTGCAGCGAGGTATTTCCCTGAAACCTTTCCGGGAATAAGGTACTTATGTCATTTTCTTGGAAACTACTGTGGAGATCATTCCTTGCTTTTAAAGTATAGCCAAGAAAGCACTGCCAAACCCTTTCACGCCGTGCTCACAACCCCAGAATATGAATAGGCCGTTCCCTGTTCTCTTCGCTGGATTTCGGGCCCATATGTCCCGAGCGCCCTGAAGATCCCTTAACCACTAAACCACACTTGGAGCAGGGAGCAGCTTTTATCCCTTCCGTTGAAGCCATTCTGCTTTGCAGAAAAACCTGATGAATTTTCTGGGCTCGATAAGCCAAGAGAAGGCGTGCTAATGATGAAAGTGGGTCCTGCATTGTCGGCTCTCAAGAGGCCACAGGTCCCTGCACTCCTGCACTGGTGACTATTCCCACAGCTCATAATGAATAGCTGTTGGATGGGAATTCACTGAATTATAGGCCACTTTTCTCTTAGACAGAGTCCTAATCCTGCACAGGAAACTGTCCCCATATTTTGGCCTCTCGAAATAGTCTCAACAGAAAAGTCCAGAGTTTCAACACACAAAGCTTTGTAGGTGGCCCTCATGGCCAGAAAGGTCATGGAAGAGTTCATCTTTTGCCAGCTTTCAGGAAATTCTGCATTTGTGCTTAGTAAGATTGACCCTGAGATCTATTTCTAACATGTAAGAGGTAGTTCCTCCAGTTATTCTCCTCTAACTTTCTAATGAAACTCCAGTATTTCCATAAAATTATGGTTCATAGATACGAAGTGGAGATCAAACATCAAAAGTGTGAGACAAGTGGGCATGGAGAAGCAGTGAAATTTTTTCCTTTATCTTTTTTTTTTTGAGAATACAAGGCTGGGAGCAATATATGCTTCAGCTGATTATTGTTTGTATGTGACAATTGACTGCACAGGCAGGAACACACCTGGAAAATTCACTGATGCATCCATTGCATGGATGTTTCTGTAACTTGAAGATTGATGTCTAAAATGCCGTTTTCCATAAGGAGGAAGACAGCAATTCTTTTTCTCTGTCTTCAATAAAATCCAGGCTTTTGGATTATACAGAAAAGAAATATGTTTTTCACAGTTTTTATGAGAGATTAGGAAATGTATTTCCCATTATCTAGATCATTCAGCCATCCTGTATTTTTGCAGGAAGATGAAAATGGAAGATTAATCAGTGAATGTAAAGATACTCAGTCAACAAACCTTGAGGTTTAGATCTGTGTTAGTAGCTCTGCTACCAGCTACCAGATTTCTTTTTCTGTTGTATTTTCTCATTTAGAGGAAACAAGATAGTGTGATGGCTAATGATTATTTTAAGAGAAAACCAGAACTAGTTGATTATTAATATAAAACAAGCAGCACTACCTTTTAATTTTCATTGATGGGTGCATCCTTCAATGCGTGTAAATGACACAGCTCAAGAGTGAAGCTGTCCTAATTTCTATCAGCTGAGGACCTGGCTTATCACACATAACAAGTTACTTGCATTACAACTTCAAATGAACAGAGCTTGTTTTTTTTTTCTTTTCCAGTTTGCCCGATAATTTCAGTGCAAAATATGAACAGAAAACTTGCAAAGAAGAAAGAAGGGGTGGCCAGGAACTGCACTCAGAAAGAGATTGCAGGTAATAAAAGTAGAAAAATAGAAAATAAATTTGCTTTGAAGTTTCTGCTCAAACACCTCCTGGAATAAGAAAAATGGTATCTAGCTCACTTAGAAAAATAATAGAAAGCACTGAGAATTTGTTGCTGTTATTATTATCATCGTTATTTGGAGAACATTGATAGTTTTTAGTTGCTTTGGCCTTGCATTTCTTTTGCTCTAGAAGGTGAAAGGCTGAACAGATCCCTTAGGATAAAGTGCATTTATTCTGCTACTTCCGAGCAACCAAAGCATTCTGAATCCAGTGGAAGCTGGCAAAATGAGCACAGGAGGAGACTCCTAAAAGCATAATAAGCCAGTGGATGAAGCTGGTAGTTGAGCTGCATGTAAAACAATGGATGTTTTTACTGGCACAGTATTTGTATCTACCATGCAAGGGCTACTGAACCTTAAGGCATCAGGATGTTAGACCTCTCTAGGTGTTCTACCAAAGGCTCTTATTCCTGGGAGGGCTGGCTCAGAGAGGATCATGAGTGGGGTTCATGTCCCAGCCATTTATTCTCTTTCTCTTCCCTGCTTTCCATATTACAGGCCACTGGTTTGCACCTCAGCCTACTACAGAATAGTACAGATATAATATTTTAATGGGTCAAGTGGACCACAATTAACCCTTGCCCTGGAGTTTTTCAGTGCAAATGACCTTCATTTTATTCTGTTAGCCTTTACTGGCCATACAAGGTGGCTGTGTTTGCTTTGTTTTCATTTTAATGTGAATTAAAAAAATATTAATACAAAAACACTGAAAAGCTTTGGTCATGGGGGAACCCCCTAAAATACTATCAGGCCAATTGTGATTCCCCACTGATGGATTTTCAAAAAAAGCACTCATCCCATTCTTAATGCTTTTAACGTGTACTTTGTCATCATGTGGCACTATTTTTAACCACACTGTCATACATCACATCTGCAGAATTGTAGCAATCCACATTGAGAACGAAACCAGGTTTGTCTGTCACAACCTGTTTCCTGTTAAACACACTGAATGACAGGAATTCTCTTTCCTCTCTTTTTTTCCCTCTTAGTTGACTCCTGCAGCAAGTGAATCATTCTTTCACCCAAGACCCAGGTCAGCCTCACTGACCTGGTGCTGGCCTGTGTCATCCTGCATGCCCTTTTTAGACATAGTGCTCTTGTGTTTCATGGGAATCTTCCTGCTCTTCCAAGAGACATCAAAAATGTGCCAGAGATTTTCTTCAGACAGATCTTTTGGATTGTTTGGGACAAAATCTACGGCCTGCCAGGTTTAAAGTACTTATCAGTAATTGATGTTCTTTACCTTCCTTTACAGTTACTATCAGACTGGGAAGTACTTTGTCATCCTCAAGTGAAAAAAAGTACTTTATCCTTTTTCATTCCAGTATTTACTAAGTGTTTACCTCCTCTCCATCACTAACCATGTTATCTTCTTCAAAAAAAATGGAACCATTGGAAGCTTTCTCAGTTTCTGAAATACTTCAGAATTTTTTTTTTTTTTTTTCATGTTAGTCACATTTCTCTCAGGTATAGAAATGTCTCTGATGCTTTATCTTCCCTTTTTCTCTTTCTGGTTTTCATTTTTTAAAATATACATGTTGATTGCTGCTATCTAATCTCTGCTTCCTCTATTTCATCCCTTTGGAAGCTACATTATAAATGTGCAAAAAGAAGCTCTACATATCTACATATATTTGAATAAGGTCTCCTTGCTCCGTTTGAATGTTGCCTGAGTTGAAACACTGAAAGTCTTCACGTTTTGCTGAAGGCATGCAAAAATTGGGAAGCTTCTGATCCACAGCAGTTACTGTGGGCCATTGAGGAATGGAGAATAAGCCTATCTCCTGAATGTGAGTGGAAGGCATGAAGGATATGAGAAGGGAAGGTAGCACTGGAGCTTGCCTGTAAGAGAACCACAATTGCTCCAGCTCGGTGATTTTGGAGTAAGTTACTTAGATTTTGCTTGTAGAGTGAGACAGCTACTGTTTCATGTATCTGCTTCATTAAGTTTAGACTATATTTGCCTCTGTTTGCTTTCCTACTTGTGCTTGGAGTGTGTCTATCTGTGCTCTGTTTCACAGAGCCTGGAGTTTATTTGCCTAAGTTTGCTTTCCACTGCCTTTGGACTGTGTTTGCACTGAACTCTGCTTCATTCAGCCTGGACTTATGGGCCCAGGTTTGTTCCACAGCGTTTGGGCTGTGTTTGTTTTACTTTCCAGAGCCTGGGAATGTGGCTGTGCCCAGCCTGACACTGCCCCAGAGCATCTCTGTCTGTCCTGTGCTTGGCCTGAGAGCTGTCCTGGGCTGCCTTGTCCCTCACTCACCTGCCTTGCCCAGCGCCTTGATTCTGGAGTCTCCCAGTTTGCAGTAAGGAAGGATCTGACATAAACTGAGTTGCCTGGCATGAGATGTTACGTCAGAGCAAAATTTGTCCCAGACCTGTTACAGGCAAATCAAATTTATGCGGGGCCAGGGAGGGAGAGCCACCAAATTCCCAGCCAAACACAGACAGGCTCAGCTCGTGCTGCTTTTAATTAAAAGAGAAAGAGGAAAAAAAATAACCATGTCCTGTAATGCTTACTTTTTGAGAATGATGTTAACTACAAATGCAAATGCTTCTCTTATTTTTCAGTGTTTTTGATTGATTGGGGTTTTTTCCTAAATCTGTTTTTCTGCATCTTGACCAGTGTGTTCTCCAGTGATCCACATTTCCACATCCTCTGGAGATGAGTGTTTGACACAAACACAGGTGTCCTTTGAGAATGCTGTCTGGAGCACCTTTGGGTAAAGACAATTTCTTACCCTCCCCAAAGAGCTGCTGTTTGCTTTTCAGCCAGCATGAACTGACTCCTTCCAGGGCTGGAATGAACTGGAATTCCATGAACAGAATTCCACAGAAGTATATGACAATAATTTCAAGCATTTTGTTGGCTTATTAGTTATAACCTTATATGATTTTCCCAATGTATGAGTTCACGTAAAGTGATAGTTTCTCGTGTGGTGTCTGCTTTGTGCAAACACTAAACACCATTTAAAAAAGGAAAGACTGGGAACCAGTTTGGCTGCAGACATCTGTGGGGCAAAGCACCAGCACCACCCTTCAGCCTCCCACCTCCCTCGTTTTGGTCTTCCATGACAGAGCAACAAATATCTCAAACACCATGTCGAATTCAAATTCCATGTCAAAAAGGAATGTTCTCCACCTCCTGTGATGTGGAGAACATCACTCTCTGCCCCCACATTTAATTTCTCGCAGTGGTGACAACTGCTGAACTGGTGCTGAACACTTGAGCTATTCCTCCTACCCCATCAGAAATGGAATATGCACACAAATTTGAAGTGAAGGCATAAAATTAAATATGCAAACCCCATTTTTTTTTTTTTTTCTCATCAGTGCAGCTATTTACCCAGCAACAGCAGGGGATGGATTAGTCAAAGCCTGCTTCAACAAAACTATTTTTTGGTCTATAATCACAGGAAGATAGGCGTGCTCAGTTTTATTTGAACTGTTGTGTTGTGACTGGCGTCCCCAGAGCCGACACCATCCTTGGGTGTTTCTCCTGCATCTTTTCTGTGGCTGAGCCAGTGGCAAGCACAGGGCTCTGTCTGTTGTGCCATCTGTGTGGGGACACTGCAGAAGGCTCCCTGTTCATGGGCACCACTGGTGTTAATTCAGCTTCTCACACCAGCCATCCCAGGGATCAGCCCCTTATCTAGCAAGTGGCAAAATGCCATCAAATGACAGAAAATGAGGAATTGAGAGTGGGGGAAATCAATGTTCATGAGAATGTGCAATACTCAGGGTGTGTTTTTCAGTAGTTTCTTGTGCAAAGAGCTTTACAAACACATATTAAGACATGTTCCCTCTCTGAGTGCTTAAAAGGCAAACAAAGACAATTATGATACCCATTCTGCACAGAAGCACTGAGGGATTAGCAGAGAGATTAAGAGAGCATGTGCCCAAGAGCATGAAGAAGGTCTGAAAACATGGGCAGAATCTCCAGTCCAATGCCTCGGCCATGATATTTTTTCCTTAGCAGCTATGCTTTGTTTATAATCAGATTTGGGATTTTATATATGCTTTATTCATAATCTGATTCCCCAACCTCGAAACCCCAGGAAAGGTTTCACTGTGGGTGTTTGCTATTCCGCTGAAAACTCATCTGATTTCTGGCGTTCAGATAGAGAGCAAGTGCTGCCTAATGGTTTTTGTATTAGGAGGATATTCCAGTTTTCCACATGCTGTCTGGCTCTGATTGCTGAGATGTTTAGACAGTGTTCTTCGGAATAAGAAGAAAGGAAGAAAAAGCATCAGAGGGGGCTGAACCTGATGACACGTAAGACTCAGTGTGATATATGGCTTTTTTATGGCATATATGGCGATATATGCCTTTTTCAACAGCAAGGAAACGAGTTAGGTGAGATACTAACTTTTTAGAGACCCTTGGCCAAAACTCTGAGAGCTGCAGTTTGTTCTGTGGGAAGCTGGAGCTGGGAGACATGTCCAGGGGCAGCTCCTGTAGACCAGGGGTCACTTCTGCTGTCTCCTAACAGTCTTGGTGTTTGCAGTTAAATTATTATTAAGTAGGATTTGCTGCTTAGGTATGCAAACCCCCTTGGTCTGAGCAGAAAACAGTGGCTGAACATCCAACAGACGAGTTGGGTAAAGGGCATACACACAGCACAGACTTTAAATGTCAGTGACATTACCCTGTTCCTGTAGCCCATGTTAGTTTAATCTTACTTTCTCTTGGTAAGATCAAGTAGGCATCTTGACTGAACAGACAGAATGGAACAACCTATGCACTTTCCAGATTTCACAGGAGAAAAAAAACCCCTTTAACTGCTTATTTTTATTCCTTTTGTTTAGTAATTTATTTTTATTGCCACCTTTCTTTATACCCTTAGATTAGAATAGCTATTGGTTGGGTTAGGTGAACTAATGGTCTAATGGGTCAGAGGATCAGAGACCTTCTAAAGGGCTCAGACCACCCACCCTTCTCCTTTCAGATCTCACAAATTTTAAAAAGACATATTTCTTCAGGCTTTGGAAGGTTGTTTTCTCAGCTCCTGAAGCTAGGAAGGTCCTCCTTCCACTGACACAAATTATATCCAAAAATCCATTGAAGAATCCTGGAAAACCTGAAACATTCAAGTATTTTTTCTTGTCATATCTGATGTGTGCTGAATATATTACTTTGTGTGTGCCAATGTAACTAGGTAAGGGAAACCGTGAAAATACCCCTTCAACTGGTAAAGATATTCAAAGAGCTGTGCAAACTAAACTGAAATCCTAGATAGTAAAATTCCTGCTGTTTGGAGTGGAAGAGATTCAGTCTAAGTTCTTTTTGTCTAGAGAATGTTAGGAACTTACTGAGGGTACCTAATACAACTTTAATTCCTGGAGAGAGAAAGACATATCTAGAGAGTTAATTTTTTAATATATATATATATTTATATATATATTTTTATATATATGTGTGTGTGTGTGTCGACGTTAAGTCCACAGAAAACCTCTGTAAGTGCCCATCATGAGATATGAACAGTGCTTTTAAATGTCCAGCCCTGGAAATGTAGATAAACTGTTTACTTAGGGAGGCAAGACCACATCTTACAGGCCTTGACTCTTTTATTTCACATGATGTTTCACATTCAAAGATAAATCTCCAAAATACAGTTCTGGGCTTTACAGATGTTTTAAATTCTATGCTTTACAAGTTCCTGTAAGGAGTAATCTTTTTGTTAGGGGGAAAATTATTTGCTCATCCATGAAGCAGAGAGGAAGAGAAGCAGTGGCCTTGAGATACGGGAAAATGATGACGGAGTTTTTCAACTTCTTGATTTAGAGGATTGGGCTTGCCCACATATCATAAACACTTCTATTTGCTTCCCTGAATGAATTAAATGCCAAATACTCAACCTTGAGAGTCCACAGGAATCACAACCAACCAAGACATAGAGCTCCTCTTGCAGAGTAGCAGTGTGGCTGCATTTAGCCTTACTCATGTCCATTTGCTCAATCTATAAAACCTATATATGGATATATGTAAGCTGTAAACTCTCTCTATATAATGTTTTTGGTGTTCTTGAGGCTTTTTCAGACATTAAAGCATTTGGAGCAGCTGCCCATCAACACAGGGGGAGATACAAAACGAGCACAGGTTTTCTGCTGGAAGCAGTCATTTACAGGAGAAATTTCAGAGAAACACAGGCCGGTGCTGAGATCACACTTGGGGCTAAGATTTACTCCATCGTGGATTTAGAAGGTTTTAATCCAAATGGACAGCGCTGAATCGCTGCTTTAGAGCCTTCCCTGGTGTATCAGTAGGTCAGGGCAGCTTCGTTGCTGCAGCGTGCACAGCCCCTTTCCTGACTGGAGGACAGCAGGTGACTTCATTGCCTCCAGAGAAGCATCAGATTCACCACCTGCCCACCCAGTTATGTATCCAAACCAGCAACCAAATGAGGGAAATCTGAGGCTGACTCCCACTGCTCTCCCCTCTTTTGGCTGGGAGCTGCCATTTTCTTCCTAACCCCTTGTGTAGGGCAGAGTACAGCAAGAGTGAGGGTCTTGCTTTCCTTTCGGCAGCTGTACCATGTCACCTCAGAGCGCAGGAAGGAAAGACGTTGTTAACAAACTTAGAAAGGGTTGGAAATTCAGATTGCAGGAGTAGATGATTGAAGAAGCAAGATGGGGAGGTTTCTTCCACACCAGATAATAAACATCACCCCTTGAAATAGATCACTTGATCTGTATCACATGGTATTTTCTAGCTTTTTTAGTCAGACGTTATTACTCATAAACTAAATAGTATGGCCATTTTTTAGGAGCTGAGATCATGCCTAGAAATTGGTCCAAACATGACTAGACATTATAATTCATTTTTTCAAGGTTTTTGCCAGCCAAGAGCCAGCATCTGTACTGAAGTGGAAAGGATTTTAGACAGGATGGGTTGTTCCTACAGAAACTGTTGTGTCATTTTCAGAATGCTGCTGAAATTAATGAAGGTGTGCACAGCCTCCTTTCTTTCAAAGGAGATCATCAGCCTGTGCTTTCCAGTGTGAAGTGTAAGGATGTAAGTATGGGGGGCTAGCTATATTTTATGAGGAAAAAACAGAGCTACCTGGTGAATTAAAGCAACGTAAATTCTTCATGATGGGCTTTTTTGTGCTGGAGGCCTTTGGCACTGCAGACAGCACCTCTCAGCCTTCCTAACCCTGAGCACAGTTGAGGTTTGGGTCATTTGTATGCCACTGAAATGCTTTTGTGGTGAATTAGGGTGGTTTTCTTTAATAAATGTGTGGACCTCCTGTTTCCCTCTGACCAGCACTGCTGGGTTTGGAACCAAACCGGATTTGTGCGTGCACAGCCAGGGGACTGGAGCTACTCCAGCACCGGGTCTGGAGCCCTTCTAACTCAGGCCTGGCTTTTCCAATATGTTTTTATAATCATGCTTAATTATGGGCATGAGAAATAACTAATTACCGAAGTGCACGGCTTTCTTCCTCCAAGAAAACGTGCCACGGCTATTTTGCTTATCAGATTTTGCAACCCACGCAACCCCTGCCAGCAGAGAAGGTGCCGAACATCGAAAATATGATTTCCTTCTCCCGAGTGTTTAGTATAACAATATCAGCATTGACCGTTGTGTACTTTGGTATTATTTTCCTTTCCTGCTTATAGTCCCTTCTCATGTTTCTCCATCATTTTAGGCCCCTAATAGGGATAGGATGAACCCATTGATGTCGGCACATGGAGGCCTGCTAGTGGCATGCCTTTGGTTTTAGTCTCCTAGCAGCAGCCATTCATGTTATGTGGGCTTTCTTTTTTGGGCATTGCCCACCCCTGAATCTGACTTCAGGCATTTTTCACTGCCTGTTCTGCATGAATAGCCACAGGCCTCTTGCCAATTGTCCCCCCTCCTTGAAAGCCAGCCTCAGCCAAAGGCCTTTTCAAGTGTGATCCCAGAGTGCCACACAGGCTTTCAGGGTATTGTTGTCGAGATGAGGGCCCTGCACTGGAAAGTGGGGTCAGAAGAGAAAGCACAATAAGGGGTGATGGAGGCTTCATGCAGTCCTCAGATGCTGGCCTGTTTATTAATTTACAAAACTAATGTCACTGTCTTTAGAGGAGAGATTGAGTGAAAAAGATGCCCTTTGAAGAGAAGAACTGCTTTTGATGCATTACCAAAACACTGCTCCCCTTATTAAATTGATTTTATGGAAGAAAGTACAGCTAATAAAAGTTCTGAAACACCAATAAAATATTGAAGGTCTGGATTCAGTGTTTTCTTTTTTCCTCATCAGCTCAGACACAATTCATGTTAATGGGTTTTACAAGCTGTCCTTGGGCAATGAAAAAATCCCTAAATTTGCAAATATCTGGTCTTCCTTATGCATGTCACACAGACTATTAGTCAAGACAGTACAATAGTGCAAGCCCCTTAGCAGAGCTCTCCTCATACAGAATGCAATGAAATATTCAAGCAGAATTTGTTTACCTCTTGGTGTTTTTGGGGAGGATCTAAAAGGGTAGGGGTCCATGAATCTCGAATATGACATGCAAAAGTGGCGCGACTTGTGAGAAGATTTGGAGCTGGGCTTGAATGTTGCTCCTGCAGTCAGTGTTGGTGCAGATTAGTGGATCTGGGCAAGCAGTTCTCTGATCTGTCTCTGTCATGTGAGAATGGAGTCCTGGTGTCTGGTGGGATTTAAGGTTTGCCTTGCAGGTTTTAATCTAAGAGCAACCTTGGGAGTAAATGTGATTTCTTGATTCCTTATTCACTCCTTTACCCTTCCTTCACCTGGTCAAAGGTGAGGCTGGCTGCATCCCCCTACAGACATGCTCATGATGGTTTCATTTTGCTGACCAGTGCCGCTTCATCTCCTGCCTCCCAAAAAAAGAAGGGAGATGCTGCTCTCTCCATCTCAGACTGGCTCAGGAAGCAGTGGCTCATACCCAGCTGAATCCTGTTCTCTTATTACCTTGAGAAACCAAACCAGGAACAAGTGGCTTTGTCTGCAGAGGCCTTGTCACTTCCCCAAGTGGTTGCTGCCATGAGCTGCCGGAGACCTGGGATCATCATCATTGAGGATGCTACTCAGGACTGAGGTCAGGGAATTCTGAGGCCACCACCATGAAACTCTCCAGCTGGAACTAAAGACATTGGACCTGTGTCCTCTGCAGGCTAGATGCAGAAGGAAGGCATTCCAGTCTGACCAGTGAGTTACAGATCGATGAGAGATTAGGAGTTGGTTTTAAACCTGTGGCTGTAAACGTGCGATTGAATTTTAACTGCTTTCAATTAAGGTAGATCAAAAGAGACTTCTGTAGTTGGACAGTCCTTCAAAAGTACCAGACTTCAAGCATAAATCTGTCCAGTCTGCCTTTGTTTTTCATAACTTGTCTTGCCATGTTTGTTAATTATGCGAGACATTTAGGACTTGCTCTGTCTCATCCAGTTTCTTCTCTTCTGCAGTGCTCCAGCAGTGAAGTCAGCAGTTTTACAATCCACTGCCTTGGACCTGGAAAGTCATTTATGACCTGCAAGTGGGTGTAAGTTGCTAATGGTAACATTTTAAGTCTGCCCTGTATGCAAAGCAATGGAGACTGATCCATGGAACAAAAATAGTTATAATCTACTCACCTTCCTAGCAGCAGAAAATAATTCAAAAGCTTCTTATCTCTTCTGTAAATGATAACCCAGGAGAAATAAGTTTATGATGAGGAATGTTCTTACCTGAAAGCAAATACCAGAATATCACCCTGTATGATAAGCACTAGTAACACTTAATTGTATGTTTATTTTGGTTTTCAGCTCTGCTGCAGAGACATTCACAGATTAATATGAGTTCAGCATTACTCACCATGCTTCTACCAAATATGTGTTCTCAGATTGATATATCTGGTTATAAATATAATCATTTGAAGCATAAAAGTGCAGGGTTTTTCTTGAATAGGACACTAATATTTGGTGTGTATATATATATTGATAGCTAATTCTTTGCAAAATATTTTTGTCTGAGAAAGACTTGGTGGATTTTCAAACACAGAATTCAGTGAAGAATTAGGAGACTGGTTAGTGAATTACTCCATGACTTTTTAAATAAAGAATTTCATATCCTTTTGTACTTGCAATTGTCTGGTATGAAGATACTGCACACCTTAATAGAAAGATGTGAAGGGCTTTTGCAAGCTCAATCCTCTCATTAAAATGAGCTAATTTGAAAATGGCTCCTTGAATTAGGTTAAGAAGTCAGATCACCCAGCCTTTTACAGTGCTTTTCAGTCTCACAGTCAAGATAGGTGAATAGGCCAAATATCTTCTTTTAACGTTGTCATGTCTTTCTTCTCTTTATTAAGAATGTGAAAAATAAAAGGCTTCTAAATTGACATTGCTTCAGTCAAGGCTGAAAGCTACTAACTGTGCCTGAAGATTCACTAGGAAATACAGCATCTTTGCAAAAAAAAGCATACCTGGGGTGCAGGAATAGGCATTCAACAGCTCTGCAGCCTGTGGTGATAAATCCAACACCCCCGAACAATCTGGAACTTGCCTGTGCAAGATCTGTTTATTTTGGCTTCGAGTGGAGGAGAGGTTTTGTCCTCCATATGTAAACAACCACAGACAATAGGATGTCAATGAATGTATTTCAATATTTACCTTTTTAAAATTATTCAGATTAACCACAGAAAAGGACTGGGGGAGAAATATGACAAGTACCAGTAAGGTTTTCATTAACTACTTCCCTTCTCCTTCCTTATGAACAATAAGCAGTCACAGTACCCAAGAAAGCTACTCTGGCAAACTTGCCACTTCCATGGCAAGAATAAACACAGCCATGACCAGGTCAAGAAAATTCCCAGTGTGGGGAGAGGTTTTATGATGGCTTAGAGGCAGCAATGGGTAAAAAAAAAGGTGTCTGGTAAAGATAGGGCGTGGAGTAATCCTCAAATGTTCAGCATTTTGGTTCAGATAACAAGCTGAATAGTTTATCTGCAGTTTTCTGAACCTCACCGAGGTAAAGGTCAAGCGACAATCCTGTGAAAGCAAGGCTTAATGTGACATTTCAAACTTCTGCTTCTGGTCCATTTAAAAATTAAATAGGAAGTGCAAGAACTAAATACTTCCTTAAAATAGAAGTTAATTAAACATGTTTTTAGAGTTAACTGAGTTTTGAATTGATTAAGTTCAGATTTAGGTGTGATTTTGGACTATTTAATGCTTATTTTAAACTATTATCTCTTCTCTAAATAGTTGGGGGAATTTTTGTAGCTACTTGGTCAGTATCTATATCAGATTCCAAACACAACATGAAGTTAGCATTAAGTGAAGCTAATAATGACAATTTCCACAACCTTTTATTTTTTTCTCCTTTTGTTGCTCTCTTATTTGCTTCACAGCTATTTACAATCTGAAGGATAAAGGAAAAGAGAGAATGGGCAAATCAAAATAAATTTTTAGAAAACAAAACCAAACAAATCTGTCTTCCCTAATCACTGCTTTCTTTTCACTCTAGAAAATAGATAAACTGCCTGAAAAAATCAGGCTAAATGAAGGGCAGTGACACTGTGATAACTATGCACAGAGACTTCAAACAAAGTGGTCAAGCTATGAGGAAAAGACACTTGGTGGTGTTTTGCAATGGAAAGAACACAGTGTTGCTGAGCTTGGTTTTGGAGACCACGTGAAACCCTCCTGCAACTTTCTCTGCGGAGATCCTGCTTTTGCTAACTAAAAGTTGTGCTGTTTTATCCTGGATGTAATGCATGTGAAACCAACAGTGAACAGGGAATGTCCAGGTCTCGCCACAACACATGGCCTTGCTGCAGATGTGGAGTAGCTGCTTCTCCACTCGCAGATTATCTGGTATGGGTTGTGACGGCTCAAAGTTCTCTGTAGCATTTCTTTGTCTTTCTGCCTCTTTTCAGCAATTTTAGAAAGGCTTGTGATTTTAGCACAGGGCTTTTGGAAAGGCTTGGCTTCCCAAAAAACCCCTCAAGAGGCAGATGAATTTTCAGAGGGAAATCTGGCTCTGTATCTTGCAGTGGGAGGTCACAGATATAGACTGGGCTGTAAAATTTAGTTTCTCCAATGAGAACTGTATTGTTTTGAAATCCTCACCTTAACTGTAATGCCTGGGAGTCTGAAAAAAAAATCTTAATTCTGCTTTTGAGTCCCTTAAATTTGCTTCTACTCATGGATGTCATCTCCTGAGTCCTGCCTATGTCCTTCTGTCTGCCTTGCTCCCACTGAGGGAGTGCCTGAGCCTGGGTCTGGCAGAGTTTTGTTACCTCAGAATCCCTCATGCATGAATTGATTTCACTGCTTGAAATTGCAACAGCAAGTTGCTTCACCTCAAAGAGACTTTGTTTTCTGTTCTTTCTCTTTGCAGAGTAAAGACTGCAAAATGACTGGAGGATCCACAGGGATGGAAGTGCTCTGAAGGTAGGATGATATGGTTTCAATTAATATTCAACTTTGGCAGAGCCCAAACGTTTCACAAAACCTCACTAATTTTGACAGGATTCAGGCTTTTAAGTTCAGTTTTGGTTCTAGCCTGGGAGAAATATGACATGAAAACCTGTGGGATTTTTTTTAAAGGATACAAATCAAATTTTCAAACGTCTGAAAAATTTTGGTTTTACTTTATGGCGCAACAAAAGCAATGCTGGGGATTCAGAAATAGTGTAGAAACAAATATAGCATTCACTGGCTATTTCCTTGAAATATAAACACGGAAACCAAAGAACCCATCTGATTACCTTGGTATTATTGCTGTCTTCCAAGCTCTTCCTCTCTGGAAGTGTGACTGATCTGTAATGCTTTAAATGGCAATAAAGTGTTAGGAGCAAGATTTCTGTGTGGTCCCCGTGCCAGTATCAGAGAAAAGATCCAATGCAGCTAATCTGTTCAAGTTTAATGAATGTCCTGCTGACTTTTAAGGGAGCTGGCTGCCTGACTGCCCTCTGAGACTTTAAAAATCTCCTCCTATTTTTGTAGAATTTTGTCAGGAAACCAGATTGAGCAAGCCCATATAGAAAATGCCATTGCCGTTCCTACAGGTTTCCACAAGACATTTGACCCCTCCCCTCCCTTTCTTTCTTCTTTTTATACCTCTCTGGAATGCAGAAATTTTGGTTAATTTTCTCCAGCTGTCACAGAGTCCCACAGGAAAATGACCTCGCAGAGTGACCACTTCCCCTATTCCTTGACTTAAGTAGATTTTTTTTTTCTTCTGAGCTTTCACCACATCATCTGCATCACTGTCTGGTGTCTTTCATGAGTCAGGAAAAAAGAAAAAAAAAAAAAATTCCACCCTCTCGGAGGAAAAAAAAATGGAGGGGAACCAAATCAGATCAATTTGGGTTGGTTTTATCAATTTACATTCGTGTTTCAGAGCAGTCAGTGCAGCAGAAATTTGACATTACCCATTCCTACTAAAAAGTAAGGAGATACTAATATTTGGATATTTTTTTTCTAAGAGTGATTTTCATCACAAAATTACTTTGTTCATTTAGTAATGACAGTAGTCTCAGAAAGTCGGAGAGTCAGATCTCTCAGTCCTTTTGTTCTTTTCAATATATGGCTCAGAGGGGAAAATTTTATTGCAGAAACCCTGTCCTAAATTTAGTTTTCTGAAATACTATTATGGGAAAAGAAAACCCAGGAAAGACCTGTATGCTAAATACCTATGGCTCATGAAATATGTAAATATGTACATAAGATGTATATGTCTCAAAAGCTATTAGTTTATTAAGTACCAAGGACCAAGTACCATTGTTAAGCATGACTTTCTTCTTCCTTCAAGTTCCTCCTCTGTTTTTGTGAATATCTGGTTGGGGCTTGTAGAACACCAAGGATTTCCAAGCACAAATTTTTCTTCACTCTAACATCTCTTCATACCCTCGATCTTATGTTTTGGATGAGTATCCCAAAATCTTGGTGTAGCAGTCTGAGAATTTTCCTCCAGGAAATTGTAATGAATGTGTTCTTTTTGAGTGTCCTTGTGTTTACATGGCTGCTTCATCCAGACTGTCCAAGGTGAGCAGGTTGTAGCTGTGCCTCATTTCTCTAATCTTCCAAAGCTATGTTATTTTTGAAACATAGATTTTGCAATTGTTTCATTTCAGAATTTTGGGACCGATTGCTTGGTACAAGCCCCAGCAATTTGGATGTTTTATAAAGAAATCCAAGATAGATTTTCGTGGTTTGTAGCGTTAAGTAGGCCATGTGGTAAAAATATATGCCTGATAAAGGTCCAAAAGCAGGTTACTCTTGTGCAGTGACAAGATTTTGAATTTTTCTGTCCTGTGTGCAGAATATACACATGGCAGAGTAATGACCTGACAGATTTGAAAGAGCAGCCCGAGGTGCAAAGAGCCGAGTGTGGATTGTGGAGGTCACTGCAGCATGAGCCTGGTATGTATCTCATGGAGTTGGGGTGAATGGGAGCTAGAAAATAGGATTTCATCTTGTCTCAAAGGCTGGCATGAAGGGCCTGACTTTGGTTGAATTAAATGAGCAAAATCATGATGAGCGCTTGGTTTACAACACTATTGATGGCCCTGCTGTTGTGTAAGAACTATAAATCCTTATTCTCTCTCTGTGTTTGTGACTATGCACTTCAGGGATGCCCCAGCCCTAAATGGGATCAGCCTAGCTTGGAATGGGGCTGTGTAGTCCTCCTCTTCATAGCTGCTGACATATGGGAGAAGCAGCTTTGAAGATGCCCTCAGCTGGATCCCACACAGGAGAATTCCAGCACTGCTACCCAGGTTCTGGGTGTGGGCAGATGTGCTGCCTCAGCTGCTGCTGATCCAGGTTACCCTCCCTGTCCATCCCAACCACCTCACTCATGCCCTAAAACCTCCAGCTTTCTGCCAAAAGATGTGGCAAATCTGAGGAAGAGGGGTGCAGGAACATGAGTCTCTGCAGGAATGACGTAGCCATGGCCCGGGCTCTGCGTCCAGCTGTTCTCTTGGAGGTGCTCAGCCATGTGCTGATCCCACTTTCTGGTGATCCCATGTCAGCTGGGAATGCACTTTTGGAGCAGCACTGCAAGCTATGAGTCTGAAAACTGAAGTGGCCATCTTGACTGTATTGTAACTTGGGAGTAAGGGAGTAGGAAAATGCCTCAAAATTGCGTGCCGCATTCTTTCGCCTGTATGTATGCGCGAAGACTCGACTTTGTGAACAGTCCCATTTATTTCAGTGGAAAATCCTTCAGAATAAGCTTTGGCTGAGATTAGGAAAAATGATGGCATCTTTTCCTAAATGATTCCTTTTTGCCAGAGCTGAATTTTTACAGCTGAAACTTTTGGAATTTAAGAAATCTGATAAACAGGTTTCCCAAGTCTTTCTAATCTTAATCACAGAAGTAAAGGAGGATGGTCCTAACAGTATAATAATCTTATATCCATGCCCCATTTCAAATGCTTGCTTTGCACAGGATGGAAAACACTGATAACAATAACAATAGCAATAACAATAACAGCATAAATGATATGGATGATTGGTGTAGCATCTATTTTCTTGGAATTACTACCTGTCAGATAGTATGGCTTGATTATTTAGCTTCACCTCCCAGAGAGAGACACAGAATTTCCAACTTGTGGGGTTTTTTAAAGGTTTGCCAATAGAAGAACAAGTGATCTTAGTAAATTTTTAGTCTGCAAGATGACCATCATGTTTGTTGTATTAAAATGGGTTCTTTGTACCTGCTGTACACATATAACTACATAAACACCTCCCTATTAACTTAGATGGATTCTTTACATTTCAAACTCTGGAAATTCTAGGAGGAAAAGAGGGGATGAACCAGAGAATGAGTCCCACATTCCAACTGATCAGTGTTTCCTCACATGTATCTGTTTCAGGAAAAGAACTTCAGCATATGTTTAGCTTTAAGCCTGTGCTCAGGTCTCACTGGGTTTAAACATGCACTGGTCGAGGATGCTTTCTTAAATGGAAGCAATATGTTATCCCACTGAAATCCTCTTGATTTGCCAGCTACATCCCTCTTTTGCACAGAGGTGATTTCTACAGGCATCTGTAAAGACAAGCGAAGCTGAGGTCTTTAGGGCAGCTCCTACCTCCAGAATGGATTTAGATCTCTCTGGTGCAAAGTGCAGTCTTCTTCCAGTGCCAAAACTTTTTCCTATCAAAATAAACTTAATGTAGGTAGCATAAAGGAACTTCAGGCTTCTTTTTAGTCTATGGGAAAAACAATAAATCACTTATTAGGGTATTTTTGCACTGTTTTTTTTTTTTTTCTTGTCTTTACCATCTGACCATTCTCTCTAAAGACCAAAGCTGCACAAATGCAGAAGTTGCCTTATTTTGAAGGGGGAGAACCAAAGGTGTTGAGAGTGACCAGGTCATATTCCCATCGGTCTCCTGCGTTTAGACTCCTTTCAGCTTGGTTTTTGGTGACAAACTGCACAGCTGCAAGGCCTTACATTTACCAGCCTGCAAGTATGAAGGATGTGTAATGTTAACTAAGCCCTTTCCCCTCCCTCATGGAAGACCACCCGGCCTGCAAAATCTCCAGAGGAAAGCACGGCATGTCCTGATCAGAAACTGCCTTTGTTGGCAGAAGTACAGTATGTTGCATTAACCAAAACAGCATTTTTAAAAACATATTTGATGGTGGCTGCTTTCTATTTAAATATCCATTTTGCTTGTATAAACGGATCTCGTTCGCTCTTTACATCCCAACATCCCAAGACTATCTGAAAGGCTTGTTAATGTTTAGCACTGGAAATTGTTTCAAGCCTCGCACACAATCCTCACAACCTGATATGCTCAGGGCAGAAAAAGGACCGGATTCTCCTTTGCGGTTCCCTAGACAGCAATTTTCTCTGGGACAACCTTTCTGGTGATGCAAGTTTTCCCTAATCGCTCCTCACCACTGACAGTGCAGTTTTTCTGTTGGGTGGGAGCTGTTATTAAGCAAAAGTCACTTTCAAAACTCATTTTGCTTCTCTCATGTCGGTTTGTCTGTGACTTCACCAGTTGCTGTATATTCCCTGGCTGTGAATTTATCACTTGTCTTCTGAACATAGAGTAACACGGCCCCCAAAAACTGCATTTACTGTAGCAACGAGTCACATTGTGCTGGACACAGCCACTCACTGGCTGTGAACACAACTGGGACAAAATCGTTTGGCCTCTAACTGGACACTGAAAGTGAACACCTGGGATATTTGAGTCCAGGGGCGTCACTTTTCATTTGGGCACAACTGCAGTTAGAACCTGGCCCTGGGAAAACCATACTGGCACCATCAGCATATCTGAGGATATAACAAAAATACCTGAACAGTATCCTTCTTGTTCCTGCTCAAATCATGGATGTGAGGCTTCTTGCTTCAACTGCTCCTCTATATACATGTCAGCACAGCATAAAACACGCTGTCTAGACGGGCTACTTGAACTTGCAAGGTGCAAGATTCGTAGAACTAAACCCTTCTCTCTTCAACTCCATTTCAGCAGTGTAATTTCACTCCAAACAAATAAAACAAACCCTGGTTTACCTCTGGATAACCTCAGGGACTCTTGGCTAATCTCAGGGTGTTGGGCTGAATCCTATGTTAGGAAACTAAAACTTGAATTGGAGTTTTCTGACAAGTGATTTACCCATCAGAAAGGTCTGGGCTGTAGGGCCAGTGGTGACAATGGGCTGCTTTTTTGCTGGGTCCCAGTTTTCTCAAGTGTGTGATGGTTGTAATTAAGTTAATTTACCTGTCTTGGAAACTGTGACAAGTAAATTGCAGGAGGGCTTATAAAGGGGTATCATATGTGTGGTTCTAGATGTGAAGTCTCCAGGTTTAGACAGCTACTTTTGTAGGTCCCAGGAGAAGTGTCTATCTTTTCCTGCCCACAATTCCTTCATTCCACAGCGCATGGAGCAGAGGCCATCCTACATTAAAATCTTGACTTTTTGTTGTGCATCTGTCTGGGGTTTCTCCATGGTGAGGGGCAGTGCTGTCATTTCTCTAACTCTAAAATCCTTTTCTGCAAGAAAGGCGAATATTGGTCTGTGCAATTTGCAGATGAAAAGACTGAGCAGGGAGGTCAACTCCTGTAGTTTAATAACAGGTGGAGATAAGAAGCATGGGAACAATACAGATGGGCAGAAATTTCAGGCCTCTGGGAGGGTTCAGGATCACCCTGCAAATTCACCTCAAGGATGAATACTGCATTCCTGTGCATCCAGAGGTGTCTGCCTCCCTGTGTGTCTCCTTATAAGCTGGTGTAAATCCTCACAAAGCCAGGTGCAGATGTCATTATGGCAATAATGTTACGGGGCTTTATTAGAGCACGTTTTCCATCCTGATTCTAACCCACTCAAATGTCCATGGAATGTTACCCCAAATTTTCTTTCTTGTGGTATATCATCTCCCTCGTCCTCCTGTGAGATTTAGGACCAGTTTTTGGATCTATAGAGGAGGTAGCTGGCATCGTCACCTCACAGTTCCACCAGCTTATATCTTCACCGGGAATGGAAAGGCCAACATCTGCCAAGTTTCACAAAATTTTTGTGGACTACGAGGATTTTGGCTTTTTAATGGTGTTGGTGACTGTCAGGAAGGCTGCTCATAGGTCACCTCCATGTCCTTCTGTGTGCAAAGCACAAGAGATTTTTTTCCATTTTGGTAAAAAAAAAAAAAATATATATATATATATCATACATATTTATTTAATCTACTTCCTGTGGTAATGTTGAGTATTAATGAAGCTAAAGAGAGACTCAGAGCTGGGATGACTTTCATTCACTTGGCAAACAAGGGGAATAAAACTTCATTAGCATAGCACACTCTGTTAGGTTCCATCCTTTTACCCCCCAAAGCTCTTCCTGTTTCCTTGTGTTTTGATAAAATGGCTGATACGCTGGTAAATTGCTGGGAAAGTTAGGAATAACATTAATTTAATGAGGGAGTTAGATTAAAAAATACGCCATAGAGCTGGACTGCTGCTTTTTTAAACTGCTTGGCATTCCTGATGCTGGGTCTTGGTTTCTGTAGCCATGCAGCATATGAATCAGAGAGAACCCACCCTGTGCTTTGGCATAACTCTTAAAAGACTGACAGTTCCTCTTTCTTCGGCAGCAATTAAACAAGTAAAAACTGGTTAGTTTGGTTAGCAAATATAAATGTGGAAAATGTTCACAAATACATATCACTGGGCGTGTGTGTCTAAGGAATCTGGATGAGCTGTGGTTGGACTCTCCTTTCCCACATTCTTACAACAAAGGTGCTTTATCCAACAAAGCAATCTGGCCAAGGTCTTTTATTTCACCTAATTCATGTTCTCTTTTTCCTTTGTAAGGGCTGAAGGTTTGCTGATAGTGCAGCTCAGTGCTGCCCTTGACGACAGGAGGCACTGTTGGGGATCGGAGTCTGCAGGGGGAAAAGTCGGTTAAAACCAGGATGAGACAGCCCCTAAAACTAAGGCCAAGCTTTTCTTTAAATTTTTATTTAAATATTTATTTATTTATTTATTTATTTATTTATCCTGCTGATTTGACTCTCCCAGTGAGCCTGGCTACCACAGCCCCTAAAACTAAGGCCAAGTTTTTCTTTAAATTTTTATTTAAATATTTATTTATTTATTTATTTATCCTGCTGATTTGACTCTCCCAGTGAGCCTGGCTACCACAGCCCATAGTCTGGGTGCAATTGTAACCAACAAAAAGTTCCCCTCATTAAAATCAGTCCTGGAGTAGATAACCGTGGTCAGTGTGCTCCTGGTGTCACGGGGAGGTGGTGTGCTCTGGCTGCAGAGGCAGGCACCTTTCAGAACACAGCTCAGATGAGTGCAGTCAGACCCCAGCCGGCTGCTTAAACACCTCCAGCTTTTGGGAGGAAGCCTGAGCTAAGGACGAAGCATTAGCAGAATTTCAGGGGCAGTGTGCTTAACAAGGAGCCTCCATTCACAGTCACAGGACAAAACCTCTCCCTTTGCCTTGGTGACTCCTCCATAAAATGGGAATAATAAAACCACGGTTTATAAATCCAGATATCCTGCATATGATGACGCTTCGTGTTCACCTTTGCTACCCGCTTTGTAGTGGAAAATACAGACCTTCCTTGGATTAGCTCCTGTCAGAAATATTTAGGAGCAATGTATTTTACTGATTTTAGCATTGCTGCTAGAACAGTTGAGAAGCTGACAATATTTAAAGTAATAACATGAGCATGACCCTGATCTAAAAGAGGCAGCCTGTGACACGATATAATATAATTAATACAATATCATATAATTGATATAATATACCAGCTGTCAATACTGGGATGAGGGGACAGGACCTAATACTTAATAATTGAAATGCAGGCTTGTCTTTTTAGTCCACTGCTGTTTCACTTCCGATTCCAGAAATACCTGTGGCAGTCACCTTGATGATCTGCCTGTTGCTTCTTCTGTTTCCCACATTTACTTCCCCCTAACCTTCTCCTTGTTAGGTAGATGATGCACTTTCCTGATTTTGTACTTTTCAGTTCATCTTGTGGCTCTTTTCCCGACGTCTACTCTCTGAAACTCTTGGTACCTTAACCAGCACCTTATCTGTGCACAATTTCTAGGGATCCTGCCTGGATCAGGCACACGAAGACAGAGGTGGATGAAGTTGCTCAGCACATTGGCAGGAAAGTCTTGTTAGGCTCCTCACCTGATTCAAAAGTTTGCAGAATTCATCAGGCTTCAAACATCATAGTCCTAGACTGAGTAAGGGCAGTTTTAGTAATTTTTTTCTTTCTTTTTTTTTTTTTTTCCGTTTTTTTAGCAAAGTAGCTTCAGTTTATCCCCTTAAGTTATTTTATTTTTCTCAAATTACCCAATTCATATTTGCCTCCCGCAGGGGTCTCTTTTCTTGCCCCTGTTTATTATATGCTGAGTTGCCTCACCTCTAATCTACCCTCACAGTACAACTCTACTGACTAAAAAGGAGAAATTCCTGCTTTATACCAAAATAAGCAAAAGCAGAATTGGTGCCAGATTTCGACTTTGGTGAGCAAAGCTTTCTTCTTCTTGCCTGGAATCATCCAGCGATACCACAACTGGGAGCTGCAGCCAGACATCCAAATATAACAAATATTTCTGGGTTTGCATGTTACACTTTCCTGCTCCTCAGATTCAGGCTGGGAGGAAGAAGAAGAGTAGGAAAGAAAATGTATGCACGAATATTTCAGCAATCTGCTGTGTTAGGAAGGAAAAAATGTAGAGAGCAGATGACTGATTCATGGTGTTTTAGTTGAAAACGTTGTAGCTTTTAAACATTGCCTCAGTGTGGTCGGGGTGCTTACGGTAAATACATTTCACACCAGATGTGGCCTCAACTGTACTCGACTCAGAATTTCCCTGCACACAGTAGCTGCCAGTTTCGGGAGCCTGAGGAGTCCCAGGTTTCAGAAAGACTGTTCTTGTTGTAGCTCTCCTGCCAGAAAAATGAGCACAGGGGTTGGGGAGGCTGCTGACCCCTAAAAATCTCAGGCTTCAAATAGTCCATAAAACATAGATGCCAGTGTTCTGCTCCTGGGGGCTGAATAATGCCTTTTGTTCCCAAACCTCGTGTCTTTGCACTAGGAGGAGCGGGCACCATCAGAAAACGTAATCTTCCATCGACCCCACAACATGCAAGCTCAGCAGAAGCAGAAGGGCCCATAGGACATTTTCCTTTCTGGGAAAAAAAAAAAAAAAAAAATAGTACATACATTGGTTGTGTCTTTATTGGCTGCAGAAGTAGAATGGAGACTCCAGCTAAAAAGATATTGGCTGCCTACTATGCGTCTGTGGAATCCCTGCAAGTGATTTGGGCCAGAAAAACATATATTATGATTTCTGCCATTCACCTGGTGCCATATATCTGCATGATTCCTAGGAAAAAATTCAAAGAAGTGAAAAAAAAAAAATTAAAAAATAGGAGATTGTTGACGAGTTGGATGTGGGTATGGAGATATATGAAGATGCAGAGTCCATTAGTATCAGCAGTGTTTTGCCAAGGGTGTATTGCTTTTGGAACCAAAGCTGGAATTAGGCTTGAATGGGGCAAACACGAAGGTGATCTTGTGCACATGAACGGGCAGCTCCAATGAGACCTGAGGAGTCTGGATGGAGCTGCTGCTGCTGCAGATGTGGGACTCATTCAGTGCATCTGCACCGAACCAATTTAAATGCTAGCAATATAAGAATCTGAGGAATACAGGAGTATTATTTCATAATATTTAGCATATAAATCCCACTTTTTATCCCAGCAGGACTGGGATAGTTTCTGGCAGTCAGGTGTGGCATTTCAGAGCCAACGTGGCTTTTGAAGCAGGAAAGCTGCAACGCCTTGGGCTTTGGGTAAGACACAAATGGTATTCCCTACCTGAAACCAGGAGCCTCTTTACCAGATGAAGCCCGTGCTGCTCTGACCTCACTGCTTCGAGCACTTAGACCGAGTGTGCAGCCAGGCTGAGATCCCTGCAGCCGTGCCTTGCTGGTGCTGAGTGGATAGTCCAGAGGCTTTGCATCATTCTGTGACAAGAGTCAGGCCCAAACCTAGATGTGAGGCTGCCCAGGTCCCAGAGCCAAATTTGTGTTGCCGAGTCTTCACAAAGCCGTACGGATGGAAGGATTTAATCATGCCTGAATGCGATTTTGGGTAACTGAGTAATTGACGTAATACCGGTCACAATATGTTGGCTGGTGAAGACCGCAATAAACTCTGCATGTCAGCTAATCACGATTAAACACTGATGAGGCCAGGCTGAAACTGCACTTAGCTGACATGTGCTGAATGCTATTTGTTCTTGTCTACACCGATTCACATCGCATTCAATGCGGCACAATATAGATAAGCCCTTTGGGGAAAGTGTAGCTCTGGTCAGGCCTCAGTGTTCCCTGACTGGCCAACAGCTGCTCCGAGCAGGTTTATAAAGGGACCACTTACCCATCCTTTGATGGAGAGATAAGCCACTGTAATGTAATTACAACCAGGGAGATGGGAGAGGGGAAAGAAAAAAATATGCCAATCATGAAGGGGGTACACGGAGAGCCTCAGATTCCTTCCAACCTAAACATTGTGGCAAGGAAAGAAGTCTTAATTAGGAAACGTGTAGGCATAGAACAGGAGCCCATCCTAAATGAATTGGGGTGTGATGAGCATAAAGAAAATGCTCTTTAAAAAGATCTTTGACTCCCACTGAGTGCTTGTTTCTTAGACTTCCTTGCCTAATAATGTCAGCATTTAAATGGCCCCAACTCCCAAATAACAAGGCTTTGAAGTTAACACCTCATTGAGGTATAGAGTTCATACGTTTGCTATTCCTATTATTTGGCTAGAAACCGCTTTCTGCATGGCTAGCTTAATAGGGCAACAGAATATTAAGTTGTATAGGGATTGAGAAAGCTATTCACACAAAGGAAAGAGCTACAGACTTCATGTATTTGAACAGAACCTGACAATTAAGAGAAAAGAGCAAAAGTCTGGGAAGTGCCCCAAATCACATAATTGCATGAAATTTTTTCATACCTGTGATATTTCCAGCCAGGCACAAACACAAGGGATTTTCGGCTTGGACTGTGTTAGAGAGTTGTAGTTGTAATTAAGAGAGGAGACAAGGTGTTTTTTCCTGTCCTGCCAAAGTTCTAAAGCCTCAGAAAGTATTCCTTTCTTTAGCAGGACAGGATCAAAATGGCTTGGATTTTTTCTCCCTGAAAGAGGCAAAAGGGTGCTGAAAAATGATCTGGTGCTTGTTGGACCAGTTATTTAGGGGATTGGTGATCCAGATTCAAGTCTCCCTCTGTTGTTTTCCACCATTACAGAGGAACACCTCAGCCATCAGGCTATCACCTATTTTAGAAACTTTTTCTTTTGGTTTTAGCCCCAGCATCCAGCAGAGCTCTAAAAATGCCTTTTTCAAACTGCATCTTCTCGAGTACCAAAAAATGGCTTTTTGTTCATCTGCATGTTCATCATGCATTTTTGGACCGGTTGTCTCCACTCCTGGTAATTCCCAGTGGCAGAACAATTATCCCCGCGCCAAAACAGCCATTCTAAGTCAGAGCTATCTGTGCCATAGAAAAGCCCAGAGCCTGCAGTTAAAGACAGGGCTCTTTGGTACTTGCTGCCATATGGCAGATGTTTTCTTACCCTGAAAAATTCATGAATAATTTGAACGGCGCAATGGAGAGAGTAAATGATGTTATTATGCTCATTTTCAGGAGTAGGGGGCTGTGACATTCTGTGATGTGACATTCCACCAAGGCCTTGCAGGAAACCTCACAGTGCAAGGATTAAACTAAATTGATGGGATGTCCCAGGCTTTGACCACAAATAAAGGTGTCCTCTAAGTGCACCTTTGCAGGGCATAAATTAGGCATTAGAATGATTACAGAAGTTGAAACGGTTCAGAAAAGATCCTCTTGTTCCAGTGTCCAGCTGAATAACAGCTTCTCCTTTTTTTTTTTTTTTTTTTTTTTTTTTTTTCCTTTTCCCTATGGATTTTGCAGTTTAGAAAATGCTGGTGATAAAAACATCTTGTGTCTGGGATTCAGGAGATTTCTGGTCATTCATTGACACAGGCTAAGCTTGTGCTTCAGTTATTTCTCTGAATATAGCTATAAAACCATCTGCTTCTTCCAGACTTAGTGACTGAAGGATTCCACCTTCATTCCTACCTGGTGCAGTTATGTCACGTCCATTCCACTGCAAACACCACAGCAAAAGCCACGTTTGGCATTCAGCTACAAGCAACTGGCACTCGTGATTAAATTAGGCAAATTATTCTGTGTGTGCAGCCAGAAGAATCTGCTGCAAAAATCCCTTTTTTTGACTCTGTGAGCCCTTTCAGGGCTTGGGAAGCAGATTGGAGGCAGTCTCATGTGTTTATATTAACTTGCTGCTGAGGATGAATCACAGTTTCCGCACAAATCCACTGAAGTGTTAATAGCATCTGTTCATTTTATAGCAATTTATGGATTTAAAAATGGATGAACAGAGAGGAAAAGCAGCCCCATCGCCCTGGTGGTCCTGTGTCCAAATGCCACGTTGTGCTGAAGAGCAATACCTTTTTTTTCATGCTGCTTCTTCAAAGAAAAACACCCTTTTGCACGTGTAATCATTGTTCCCTAAGCACTGTGTCCTTCTGCAGTGTAAAATCACAGTGACAATAATTGCATGAGAAACAAAAGCGTCAGACTCCTCCTCTGTTGTCTGACAAAGTGGGAGATTGACAGGGTGGGCAGCCCAGGTGCCTAAAGGCTCTGTGCCCTCCACAGCTGAAAACTTAGGTTCTCAAAATCCCTCTTTATCTGCAGGCAGACTTAAACTGCTTAGAGATTTTAAGTCCCTTCAGCCCATAGCCCACTGAGCTGATCTTAAATTTGGGAAGCAGGAGATGTATTTCAAGGAAGAGTTGTATGTAACCTTGCAGTGATGGGAGGGGGAAGGAGAGGGGCACACACTGGAGTTCCAGTCCCTACACCAAAGAATGGAAAAGATACAATTGTTGGCTAACAGGAAGAAGCTCTCTCTCCATCCTGGTAGAGATTGAGAGAGATTCAGGATGTGATTTTTATCATCGGATTGGACACATCTGTGACGGGAAAGATGAGGTCTTCAGCCTCTCCATCAGCTCCTGTGAGAAATATAAACCATGGCATTGTGTCATGAGGAGAGACTGGGCTCCCAGTTTAGTGTCAGTGACAGCCACTCCTGCCACTGGTGCCTCATTTTTATTATCTCCTGCACTTAAAATCACCAGTGTTCCCATGTGAGTGTGACAGCTTCTCCCTTGACTGGCACAGGGAAGTTGGAGAGGGACAGGAGTGTGTTGGTGCTGGAGCTGGAAGAAAATGCAGTAAAAATTAAAGAATAGGAGCCTTGTTCCCCTATATGTATTTCTGGGTCTGAGAAATGTTACTTAAAGGTGGGAATAAAATCTGGCTTGCATCCCCTGTGTCAGAGGCACAGGCTACCTTCTCAACAGCCAAGTGCTCCCTCCCTCTCCAGCCCTGATCCCAGTCACTGTCTCCTGCAGGTCCTGCTTCCCTCTGACCACATGCTGAGGCATTTAACCCACTAATCTTGCGGAAAACTGTATTTTGATGGATCAGTTTTTCATTGGGTTTGTGAGCTGAGGCTCTCACCATCCAGTCGAATGAGCTTTAGAGCTGAGGGGAGGGACTGGAGCAAGAGGAAATAAGGAGGAAGGAGTAAAGGGAGAATTGTCCCCTTCTGGCAGTAGGGATGCTTTAGATTAGCTCAGCCATATCATCTGTCTGCACTGTGAGAGTAAATTCTGCTCTGTTTTCTGTTATTGCTTGCTTTACGCTTTGTTTGTTTTCATTTTTGATAGGAAGAAATGTAGCTGTATATATTTGGGAGAGGGTTTTGGGCAAACATCCTGGTCTGACATCTGTTCAGTGCAGCCTGGATGGGGATTTCTAGACCCCAACCCCCCCAAAATTTGGGTTTAAAATACTTCCCTGTCCAGCACATCACAATTGCCAGTGGCCCCAGGCTATTTCAAGAACACTGAGACATTTAATTCAGCCCAGGCTGTGTGCAGGTCGCCCTGCTTGTGGCTTCTTCCCACGGTGCCAGCTACTGCTCCTAGTCCCTTTGAGGAGTAGCTCCAGGTCACACAGAAAACTAGGGCAAAGCCAGGAATGGCATTCTCCTTTCCTGTGTCACAATCTGCTATCTTAATTATTATTTCAGTTCTTCCTGTTCAGTGTGAGGGTCCCTCCCCTCCTCTCCTGTACTAGAGTGTATCTTCTAAGTGTCAGCAACAGAGGAAAATCATCTGCAGAAATTCAGCTCTAAGGAAAAAGAGAAAAAACCCCACCACACTTATAAGCATTCATTCATTCATATTTAAGGATGAATTTTCTCCAGCTGTGCTGTGACTTCACTCATACTGTCAGGAGAACTGCTAGATGAACTTTAAATTACACTTTTTAAGTTGCCTTGTAAAATTTTGGGGTCTTGTTCAAACCGTTATTTTGTTCAGCCAAAGAATGGAAAGGGGTTAAAATATTTCATCATATGAGTCCTTGTGGTCTGCTGGAAAAAATGATCCCAGCTATTGCTATCTGTGTGAATACAATATTTCCCTCATTTCAGCTCATTTTCCTAATTCCTGCCATGTTTTGGGGAACCAAAGCTGAATAGACAGATTGTGATTTGTGATATTTGTGCCAGAGGATCAGGCCCTGAACTATTCTTTGTTTCTGAACTATCAAGTTATAACTGTGGAAAGGTGCCACCCAAATATAGAAGAGGAATCTTGTCAGCCTTCCTGTCATAGAAGTTTCTTGTTTTGTCTTGATTTAAAAATGTTTCAATATAAAATTCTCCTCGGTCCTTATTTCTTAAAAGCTTCTCTAATAACAGCACTTGGCTTGTGCTCCCCACCTTAAACCCATGGAAAACAGCAAACCTGACATCATATTTAATGTGCTTCCAGAATTTCTTGGTCGGAGCTTAACTGCTGTAGGATAACAGCAACCACCACCGCCACCGCCACCAAATAATGAGAACCAAACAAGCCAGAGCACCGCGGGGACCTTACACGCGGTGGGTTTTGTGAAGAGAATTAACATGAAAGAGGGTTCACTTTGGGGGTAGAGGTCAGGGCAGATAAACTCCTGTGTTCTGATACATTTCCTTAAAGTGGGAAGTGCTTTAGAGAGCGGGGCTGTGGGAAGAAGCTGTCAGCAACGGGGTGGTCAGCGGTGTCAAGGGTGGTGGCCTATGTTTTTCTTCTGTTGCAGCCTTTCATCCTCCATCTGTCAAGCTCCATAATTTTCAAGCCAGGCAGTCAATTTTTAATACAAACCCTTAACTTCTCCCACGTCTAAAGTGCCCCTTTTATCTCAGATTCAGGCAAGAACGGCAATGAGTAGGAGATGGCTGAAAGATGGCTCTCCTCGGGATGGCACCTGGGCAGTGTGCCACCCGGGCAGTGGGGTGTGCCCTGCCGTGGCTTCTCCCTCCACAGCGTTTGCTGCCACGCAGGCAGCTCCACACGGAGCTGTAAGGAAGGGCGGTCAGCCCGGGAAACGCCTGGCACGGACATCCCGGCAGAGGCCCGGCACACACCGCAGTGGGAGCAGCGTGGCCCTACACGCCCTGCTGACCCGCTGGCCCCACTGCTGGCTTGTTTGCCCACTGCTGGCCACAGGGACTGATGTCCTCAGGCAGGCACGAAGCTGAGCTCGGGCTAAGGACCAGCACAAGCCCAGGCTCTCTTCACGCCCCGCTGCCTTCTAGCGCGTAGCTCGAGCTGACATCTTAGCACGGCTCGTGTCATATAATTTCAGCATGAACAAGACTTGGCCCACACTCAAAATACACCATGGTTAAGTGTTCAAATTAAGGTTTAACTGACTCAGACACTGAATCTAGCTCCAGCTACTGTGTTGCCGTGCCATTAAATGCTACAGCTACAAATTAAACTACAAATGGAGCTCCTCCATTCATCTGCAAGGATTATCACAGTAGAACTGGCAATAAGTGAAGCATCCAGATGAGTTAACAAGGTGAAACCCAGTGAAATCGGTAGGAAACTTCCAAGTGGCTGGTTTGAGACCTAAGTTTCATCCAACCACCCCAGCTGAAGTTCTCCCAAGGAGGAAGCTGTGCATATTCCTTTATTCATTTCCCAACACGAACACACCCCTTAAATGTCCAAGGCACAGCACTGAAATACTTTCAATAAATGGATGCATGTTAAGAAATCACGACTTCTTAGCCTGGAAACATGGGGAAAAAATCCACTTTTATACACATAATATAAGTCCACTAATAGGGATCATCTTACTTCTTTGTATGTCAAGACATAGCTGCCAGTTGGATTTGTGAGTTCGGCTTTTCTGTGTTTTAACAGAAAAAATCCGTCCTGTTCTGTTCTATACTTGGTCACAAGTGAATAATGACTGAAGATGCTTGGAGAAAGATCAGGATTCCCCTTGGCAGCTGGAAGTGCTTGGATGTGAGGATATTATCTCAGGGCGTGAGTCTAGAAAGACATGGAAGAGCCCACACAGCTTCCTCTGGGACAGCAGGATGAGGAAGCTCTCTGCACAGAACTGACTTTGCCCTGACAATGTCTTTGGCCATCAGCGTTTTCACATGCAATCGACTGCTGCCTTCTGCATTTATGTTGGGGAGCAGAGCCTCAGAAACATGGGAAAACAATCCCAACAGTGTGCTTCAGAGCAGGACTGCAAACTTTTAGGGGCTAAGCTTCCTAATCACTACCGTATGGCTCATAAAAGGAGCAACCCGATACCAAGTACCAAGAGGTTGTTATTCCTCCTCTCTCCCCTATCCCACTCCAAATGTTAGAACAATAAATACATTTACCTCTTGTTTAAGATCACTTAAAATAAGTTGTTTTAATTAAACCTCCTGGCAATCTATCTGCACTAAGTGATTAAGTGCCTCTTCTTTCAGTGGAAGGAGAAAGGATTATCACAAGGCAAGACAGACTGACTTGTGGACAGAACTAGGGCTGGGTAAAGCTGCTGAATATTTTCTATCTAAATTCATGTGAAAATACTGTGAACTTTCAATCAGTGTGATGTTGTTTGACTCAAATATTTCCCCTCCTTTCAGACCTGCCTTCCCTCCCCACTGTCCCAGAGTCAATGAAATAGTTATTTCCCTCAGGTTAAAGTTCAGCTTTGAATATCAACTTTAAAAGCAGCCCAAGAAGAGAGCTTTCTTTTCTCAATGGGCATCATTTTCAGGGAATCAGCTTAAAGATGGAAAAATAGCAATTGTGTTGATGAATTATAGATATTTAGAGTTGTAAAGAAATCAAGTTTGCATAGCAATCAGTTCTTTGCAGCTGCACCATAAAAAGTGTTTGCATGCGTTGTTATGCTGTTTTTACATTTTTAAACTTGAAATATCTTGTGCAAATTAAAATTGGGTGATTGTTCTCTCAAACCAAGCTTTTTACATCGCTCTCGGCTCAGGAATCACGCTGGTGGGTTTGTTGTTTTATTGCTGGCCATATCACTTTCAGGGTGGAGAAGAGTCGCAGTAAAAGGCTCTTTTATGTCTTGTGGTGTGTCTTGAGATGGCAGTGGCAGCATCTCTCTTTTAGCCTCCCTGCTCTCAGTTTTGTCCTCCAGTTCCCATCTTTCCCTGCTTTAGCCCTGCTCTGGTTCCTGAACCTGGTGGATTGAATGGGAAGCTGAAGCAAAGTCTGGATCCTGGCACGGCCCGGGCAGGCAGGCACTCCGGACAAACCGCTCTGCTAATTTATTTGGATTCTTTACCTGCATCCTCCCCGCTGTTTTAGTGCTGGGGCCTCTCTTGGGCAGGGCCAGGCCAGTGTGCTGTGTGGTGCTTTTACTGCCGTGGGGACAAACGATCATTAGGGACCGGCTGGAAGCCCTTGGATATACGGGCGGGCAGGGGTGGGATTTAAAGGTAAATGCATTAACAGCACGCTGCCACCTCCTTTTATCTCAGCCACCAGCACACTCCGGGCCAGGCAGGCAGGATGCCACCTCGGGGACTAGTTGCTGCCGTTTGCATTTTATAACCCATCTATCTCCAAGTGGGAGAGAGAGGGAAAAAGCAGCCCAAATGTGGGAGTTCAGCTGTAGCTGCAGAGTTGTCCCTCGTTTTTAATTTCTCCCATTAGCTGGGGAGGGCTGTGGTGTGTTGAGCTGAGTGGCTTAGGCTCTGACTTTCACTGATGAGCAAAGGAAAGCCACAGGGTAAAATGTTATTTTCAGTCTCCTTCCACTGGGTGGGAATTGGCTCCAAGCTTTAAAGTTTTCTGAGGTGAACAAGACGCAGCATCAGTCACAAACGTTATTTATTTGTTGTTGTTGTTGTTCTTTGTCCTAATACATGGCATTGCCGGTGCTGGTGCGATCTCTTTCCGTGTCTAAAAATAAAAAATAAATTAACAGAGAGACTTTTTACTGTTTGGCATCTCAGAATGTATGCGCATATGGAAAGAGGGACATGTCACTACTCTGCGAGATTCAGCAGGGACTTGAGCAACTGAGAGAATCTGCTGTCTGCCCTCCTGACCAGCTAAAATTAATCTTGCCTTTTTCAGCAGAGGATCGTGTCCATTCTGCCTTTTAATCACACGGTATGAAGTTTGTGTCTTGCATAATTACAGCCAAAACTTTGGTCTTTTCAGGTTAGGTACACAGCTATACTTTGCTAGAATGTTCTGCAGTATAAAAAAAAAAAAAAATCCACTTATGACAGTCTCCCTTGCAAATAAGACTTACTTTTTTTTTGATAATTGCAAAGAATTAAACTTTTATTTAGCTGTGCCAACAGGGTTTTATGTTTTTAAAAGGAAAGGAATGCCCGAAGGGATGTTTCATCAGGAGAGTGAATTAATACAGAAAAAGACAAAAAAGAAAAGAAAAAAAAATTGAACAATTCCTCACGCATATTTTCCAGTTCAGTTGTCTAAAATACATGTGATCTTCCAGCTACATTTTCCTCTTGCAAATCATAGTGGGTTTTATTAGGAGAAGTTTCATTTTATTGCCTTGTTTTCCTGTAAAGTCAACAAGTTAAGCCAACAGGATTTAATTTTGGGTTGGCAGGCCAGCTAAGAGATAACACATCATGTGCCCCTGCTTTTATCTTTTTCTTTTCCTTCCTCCTCCTGCTTCCTGGTCTCCTTGAGGTGCTCCACTCTGCTGCTCAACTTATTGGCCTAAAGAAGAAAAAAAAAATCTTTGCAGGTGATTTATAGAACCCAATGGTTATTGTATGGCTAATGATTCATGGAACTTCATTAAATACCAAGTATGTGCCTGCTTACTGTCTGTGCACACTGCATATTAGAACCTTTGCACTCCCCTTTGCAAATTGCCCCCATTAAATTCGCAGACAAAAGGTCCTCTCAGTAGCTTACATATTTTCCCACATGTGAGAGAGCAATTGGAAACTTCCTCTTGATAACTAAAAACTTTTGAATTAGAATTTATGAGAAGGGTCTTTTGGTCTCATTGCCTAAGGGCTGAAACAGATCCCAGTGTGTACAAGCGCTCCTTTGATGCGTGGAGCTGCACAGGGTAACATTTTTTAACAGGATCAAAAAGCGTAATGCAGGGACAATGTGTGGAGGCCCTTGCTCTGACACGAGGAGTCGTAGCCTGTGTTTTTCCAAGGCTAAAAATCCAAAAGTAACTGTCCAGGGCAGCAACAGCATTTTATATTCTTTTTAATTGCAGTAAAGTCCTAGATAAAATAATGGCAGTCAGTGTTACAACTTCCTTTTCTTTAATGTTCCCCTAAAAATGCTTTGAAGCAGGTTTTACCTTTGGGAAAGTATTGTATATGTGTTAGGGGAAAACATATCAAAAAGAAAATAAAGGGCCGGCTCTTTAATTTGTGGAAATCAGCACGGCTCTATTACAGGTATTGGAATTTCTCAAGCTGTGGATCTGGCCAAAAACTTTCTGCCATTTCTCACCATGGGCTAACCTAGTCCTGCCTACTTATTTGGTCGGACCATCCTAAACTGAGTTTACTATTGACAAAACATTTTCCATTTCATTAATTTGGCCCCGACCTGGTCTCATTTTGGATGTATCAAATTACAACTCCAGCACCTTTTGAGCTGCTAAACTGATGAAAAAAAGACCCCCCAATCCCTTTCTTCTTCCATGGCAGGACGGACACACACAAACACAGTAAGGTGTCTGACAGTAAGGAAGGAAGTGAGATGGCAAAATACCTCCCCCCAAGTTTCAATCTGTAACCTCAACGGGAATTTGAAATATGTCCCTCAACAAAGTTTTGGGTGCACATATGAAAAGTGTTTGTTGCAAAACATTCTTTTCTTTCCATATGGGCAGTGTGTAAAGCAGTCTCTTGGTCGGGGTCATCGCTTCCCTAAACTGGACTGTCCCAGACTAAAAATTCCAGGACACTAAATGGGGAGAAAGGTTTTCCTTTGTGAAACCGTTTTGTAAGTTTCAAATTCAAACATCTCACCCATCCTCAATGAAAGCCCTCTGTAAGTACTTCATCAAGACAGATGTAGAAATATCTGGCTGTTGGATCAACAGAAAAAAAGGTATGTAATGTTTAGAGCAAAATTAGGCTCTAATTAGGAGAATTAGGAGTGTGGGTAAATACAAAGAATTTGTTACGCTACTTTAGGTAAATATTGTCAGAGTGGGATGATAGCAATACACTTGTTGTTGGACTAAGCCAGAGGTTTCTCTACTTCACAGAGGCACAGGTGGATTTGTCCCTGTGCTGAGATTTCTTTTGCTGCCTCTCTTCTTTCAGCCAGCAAGTTGTCGTAATTCTCATAGGGAAATCTGGTGAAGCAACATTGGGAAATGCTGGTGATTTTGAAAGTTCAGTCATCTTGGGTGACATTTGGCATCATAGTTTTTTTTTCCTTCTGGTGAGATGCCATTAACTTTGCTTACTTTTTTGGCAATAAATAAGTTATGAAGGGTTTTAACGGCAATATGGGGGCCTCTACCAGGATGACTTCAGGGCAAAACAGCTGCACCCAGTCTGTTCTTCCTCCTCTTCCTGAGTTTAAATAAAATCTGGTCTTATCTGAATATGCACCCAGAAGACTGGATGGTTATTTAAGCCCCGGTTAGGGAACATATTTAAGAATATGCCTAATTTTAAGCATGTGCTTAAATCAATGCGACTTAAGCAAATGCTTGAAGTCAGGCATGTGGTTGAGGTGTTATCCTGAATGGGGGTCCTAATCCTTAAACAATAGCAAAGCCCAGAGGAAAGGGCAAGCTATCTGGGTTCCTTTCTTGGCTCTTTTGTTGGTTGTGTTTTAGTCTATAAAATAAGGATCATTATTCTTATCCCTCTTTGTGAGGCACATTGAAAATTATCAGGGAAAACCACTCTGAATGCGTGTTATTATTGGCTATACTTCTTGAGGCTGAAAAAAAATTTAGAGGCAGACATTCTCAGTGGATTTCTGGTTCTTCCTCCTTTCACTGGGGCAGGAAATACCATGAGAATGGAAAGGATGCGTACCCATGATCACAAATAATCTCCTCCTTTGCGCTGCAAATAATTAGATATTGCTACACTGTCATTTCTGGAAGTTCCCGCGGAGCTGCAGCCTCACTGTGTGCAGCACCTGCTCCTGGCATCACAGGCAAGCTGGAAGCTGTGCTGGGAGAAACAGGGCAATGAGGAGTGTTTGGGGGAGGAGGGGAGGCCCCGAGCCCACGTTAATGGCAGAAAAGAGGAAAGAGGCTCAAGTTTGCGAAAGCAACCCTCGCGTCGGGGCTGCTCAAGGGGCAGCACAGGAGGGCAAGTCCTGAGCCTCCCATAAATGGTGCTCCCACCAGAGAGGTGTTGCAGGACCTGGCCGCCATGGTGCTCAGCTCCCGTGTTACTGCTTGGCTGGAAAAACTGGAGGCAGCAAAGGCTCTGTTAGTGATGATAATTCGGAGTTCCTCGCATTCTCATTACCTTAAGTCAGCGCTCATTCCCCAGCTTCCATGTGAAGGGCCCGGAGCCAAGGCCATGAGCCTGTGTGTATGTGTTCAGGACAGTTAATATTTATGATGCATCTTACTGGGAAAATTAGTATAAAGCTGTGTTCCAACAGTACATTTATCCCATGACCTAGTTTTATGAATAACGTGCTGAAACACGGCCTGCTTGATTTAAACCTTTGTCACCCATTCTGATGGATGCAGTGCCTAGCTTTGGCTCGGGCAGTACAAGCCAGGATTTGTGCAAAAATGTGATGTGTATTAGTGCAAGGTAAACAGATGGTAATGCTTTTGTTAATACCAAGTGCATACAAAGATATTTATCAAAGGACCACATGTAAGGTCCATAGTTCTTGGCAGAGGTCCCTATGCTGTTACATCAGCTAATAAGAATAACCATTTTATTGCATTACACACAGTTTTTGTAGGGTTGCTTTAGACTGTGCAGGCGGCTCCCAAACTTGCCACAGTTCATACACCAAGAATCTGATTCTGAATAGTGCTGAACTTCTATAATGCCCTGTTGTTTTTGTTGGGTGTTTTTTTCTTATTGCTAGGACTCTTGGCATTTCTCCAGCTCAAATCCCTTCTAGGGAATTCCACTGCTGCTTAGCAGCTCCGAAATAAGTGTAAGAGAGCCAGGTGCTGAATACACTGAAATGCTGGAGGACAGACATGAGAAATGGTAGTGGCAAATTTCAAAGGGAAAGAGGTTGAACTGTAAAGATTGGAAGGGCACTGCGACACCACTCCAGCCACAGAAAAACGCAGGCAACTCTGCAGGAGCTTCTGAAGGATTGTGGCTAAACACAATTTATATCCAGGAAGGTTTCATCTGCTGAAAACAACAAGAGATTACTTATATCATGTACTGGGGAATCTCAGTCCCTGGAACACTGGCAGTGCCCTGGGGGTACAGCTAGGAACTCTGCAGAAGGGGGAAAGGAACTTTTCACCACTGCAACCACACGATAAGGATTTTGTCATCCTTTCCTGTCCCCTGGGCTGTTCCCACTCGATAGCACTTCACCTCTTAAGCTGGCTGAGCATGTCTGGTTCAGTGGCTACACAGTGAAACGATTTGGAGAATCAGTTTGGCTGAAAATGGACAATTTCTGACTTTTTTTCTCCTCACAGGTTTGTTTCCAGCCAGATCAAGTTTCCTAGTCTGTTTTACCTTTGCACTGGCTTGTGCCGGGATGGAGAAATGCTGCTCAGGAGAAGGAATGAGCAGATGGGGAAGGACAGAAGGGCTTCTTTTAGGTTACATGTGCTTGAAGTGGTTCTGCAGATATTCCAAACCCACCTGGACGTGTTCCTGTGTAACGTGCCTTGACAGAGGGGTTGGCCTGGATAATCTCCAGAGGTCCCTTTCAGCCCCAAGGATTCTGTGACTGTGTAGGACATTTCCATGGGAGCATGGAACCACTCCTGTGGGGACTACTCCACGACCTGAAATTCTGCACTGCGACAGAAATGTGGGCAAGGTGCTGATGGAAGACAGCTCTGCCTCAGGTGTCAACTCCCACTGAACTCAATCCTTAAGCCCATAACGTGATCTTTCCTGGAAACGCTTCCCTGAGCCACAGCACTCAATGAGCTGAAAAAACGAGAGCTGGAGTGTGTGGGTGGGGATATTTCTGTCAAACACCCACTTTTTCACCTCACTGCCTGCACTGGGTGAGGCCTGCATCCCCTTATTCAGTGGTACTCTGTTGTGTAGGACCAAAGTTACTAGGATCCTCACGGGCAGAGCATCGCCCAAAGAGAAGGGAGGGTATGGCAGTGGGCTGTGCTACTGTGGCACTGCTTCTGTCACTAGGATAGTTTCAGGACAGACTTCCAACTCTTTTTCCTTGGAAACTTTCTTTCAGCAGCTGTAGTTGCATTGACTTTAGAAATCTGACTGATTTTTCCTCACAGATGTAAGATCCTCATGATCTGGACATCATCATCATCATCATCATCATCACCATCATCATCATCATTATTATTATTATTATTATTATTATTATTATTATTATTATACTGCCTTCCTGTCATTGTAAAGACAATTTACTCTTTCAAAGACTAATTTATAGCATTGCTTTTATTCTGTTTCAAATAGGTAAGAAGTGATGTGATGCAGAAGCAAATGGTGTTACATTAGCTCTTGCAACCATCTTCCTGTGAATTTTATGCCAGGATTTTCTAAAGTTAAAATCCAAAAACTGGGACAGCTCCCAGTGACTTTAAGCAGGAGAAACATGGCAGCAGAGCACGTGCTGTCTTCAAGTCATTTGTGTGCATATCTGCAGCAAAGCCACTAAACCAGTCAGCTTCTTGGCTTGAGGTTTCTTTTAAACATTTTCTGCATTGTAAACAGAAAATCTGCCACAGTTTCTTCTGCACTGTGGCAAATTCCCGGATTCAAAGGGCTGTCATCATCTGCCACGATGACCACTGCCCCTTCCCTGAGATAAAACATGCCACTGCATCTTTCCTAGGACTGCACTCATGTTTTTCCATCCAACTTTCCATCCCTACAGCTTCAACAGCTCCTTTTTCTTCCATCTGATGTATTTTATCCCCCCAAATCTTTTCAGGTTTCTCTCGGTGGACTTCAAGTAGTTGGGAATGAAGTGGATGTGCAGTGGGTAAACAGAAAACTCCAGAAAACTGGCTGTTCCTCTAGGGTAATGATCAGTTTGGGGTCAAATGGGAGCTGGGAGGATGGATCCCAACCTGGTTGCAACTCCTGCCACTGGAGCTGCCACATTCTCTGTCAGCATCTGGCCGGTTTGATCTCTCACATTTTTGTTGTAATTTTACGAGTGTTTCAACTATGTGCCAGTAGGTGTGTCAGGTGCCTCGTCTAGTCTTTCCTTCTGCTGATTCCTCTTTCCCTGGGTACCTCAATAAATCGTTAAAACTAGGACAGGGTCCAAAACAGCAATAGTCTGTAGTCATGGAGCATTCGGGAAAGTTTACATTTAAAACTAGAGGTTTAAATTTCTGCTAAAATTGCAACCAGATCAGAATTTCAGATCCCCATTTTTATTGGTTTTTTCCTCCTCTGAAGAATATGAGCAGATTTTTTTGGAAGCCTGATTTACATTGTACATCAACCAGACACAGGTTTATATCCATCCCTACCAATTCCCTCTCGAGTACCTCATCTTTCAAATGCAGTTGACTGGACCTTTGGAGACCAGGAAGAAAGTTGAGGGTTTAGGCACTAGATAACCTCTGTGCTACAGCACTAAATTAAAACAAATCTATCTGAAAAAATCGACTCTAGAACTGATATTGCCAGGAGCAGGAGAGGACATGAAGTAACTTTGATTTCAGGCCTATACAGAGTATCTGATTGATCATGGAGCTGATACTGCACCCAGGACGCCCAAGGTTCCACTGTGGTTTTTCCAGTTTGTTTGACAAGTTGAAATGCGTGTCAGGATTCCACATGGAAAATGAAGGCCTTGATTATGCAACCCATTTTCAGATGAATGCTCCCATTTGGTCAGGGTGGATCATTTGTGTTTGTAGGATCTGCTTTTTATTCTTCAATTAACAGATAACACACTCCTCGTGGAAACACGGGGATACTTCTAAGGCAAGTGATAATTTCTGCAACTTCATGACATGACATGCAAGTTTTGTGTGGATTTGTTTCCATCAGAGTGCCACGTGCTAGCAGGAGTAGGGGATGGAAGAATAGGATGCTCTTTCTATGACTCATTCATTTCAGAAACGTTTCTTTTGTTAAAAGCTAGTCCAGTAGCCCTGGGACCAGGCAGAGGCAGGGAAGGGGATTTTATTTTGCCAGGGGCAGAATGTCAGGACTTATGGGCTCTTCTGCTTGAATGAAGAGGAGAAAATGGGCTGTGTCAGTGGGGCTGCTCCCTTCACAGGCAGCCTGGAAGGGCACGGGGACCCTGCACCAGCAGAACAAGAACGGGTGCCTCCCTCTGCTTCCCGTGGCTGCCCTCCAGGTGCAAGGTGTTTGCTTCTCCCCAGTGGATGCTTAGTTAAAGCCACATTCCACATGACTCTCGTGTAAAAAAAAAAAAAAAAAAAAAAAAAAAAAAAAAAAAAAATTCCTGCAGTCAGAGGGCCAAAATTAGCTTCTCCTTAAAAGCCTGGAAAGGCAAAGAGGAGATTAAAACCTGTGTGGGTCACAGTAACCCTCTCAAAATGAAGCGACTGATACAGAATGCTGAGGGTGGGCTTTCTTTTCCCATTACCAGATTAAAAAAAAAAAAAAAAGGGAATAGGGGAATAGGTGCTTCCAGGCTCTGTTTTTAAATGCAGTGGCTCTGAATCCAGGTCCAAAGCTCCAATGCCATCTATTTTCAACTGTCTGCAATGTCTTATGTCAAAAGGAAAACCTTTATGAGGTTCCAGCCCAAAAATGTAAATGAATTATAAAGTCAACTGAGCCAGGTAAAACCTGGAGAGGGGGGAATTGTGTGGTGTCAAAAAGAGGGAGAGAGAGAACATTAAAAAGCCAAAATTCAGAATATTTTTGAAAAGAATATAGGAGCCTTTAGGCATAGAGAGGTATGGTGAATTCATCATCAAACAACCCCCTCCATAAGCTGATGTGTGGGACAGGGTTGGTAGAGGGTGATAATCTCTGTACCCAATTTGATCAAACCATTTAGGAGTCAGGAAGAGAATACATGAACATGTGTTACACAAGGACCTGGTATGATTTCTGCCCCTTTGCTGGTGGTTAAATACCTGTTCAGAATAATCCCAAACTTAAAAAGCTACTTTTAATAGAATTTTTGTGCCAGCATAATGCTAATAAAATCTAAATATATGTGCTTTATGAGTACAGCTGTGCAAATACATTTTCTGTAAGAACCAAAAGTGGGGAAAGAGGGGGAGAAAGGAATTGGGGGGAGTGAAATCAGGTTCCAAGCAAGAAATGGGAGGGGAAGTGCATTTCAGACCTAATGAGACATCTCATTTGAAGAATTCAATTTATTTTTTTTTTAATAGAATCTAACTGAAGATCCAAGTGAAACTCTTATACAAAATAAAACTCTGAAGAATCCTGTCTTGATAAACTGTGAGGGAAATAACTTATATTTTCCAAATAAAACCAATACTTGAAAAAGTGTTCAACAGCAAACCTTAATCCTTTTGGCTATAAAGATTCGTGTGTGATTTAAAAAAGCACTTGACTGAAAATTTCATTGATTTCTTGTTGCACAGATATTTTTCTCATGCCAGCATTCAATTGATTGAGCAGCATTCTGGAATGTAACTATCAGAATTCTGCGACTGGGGTTTGCATTAATATATGCATATTATTTTATTTCCTCTGGTCCCTATGTAGTTTATACTTTGGATCCCCATAATTTTTTTTTCTTTCTTTTCTTTTTCCGCTAACCAGAGTCATGAAGTTGATATTTGTATGACTGCTAATAAATTCCAGTCTTACACATCACATTTTATCTATTCTCCTTCTGGACAGGATAAGGCAACTACACCAATACAGTTAAATTATAGTGCAAATTAAGTGGCTAGAGAGTCCTAAACGCTGAGGCCATGTAAAACTTGGTGTTGTCTACCAGCTGCATGAGTTATTGCCTTCTCAGCCAGGATCTCTGCAAAAAAATATGTGTAAGTGATTACAAGAGGCCCCTTGATATTTTTTTTTAATTGTCCACATTCTGCCTCTTTTCCATCAGCAGTAGGCACCTAAAAATAATCATGCCCAGCACAAATCTCCAGAATGAGCACACTAATCGTATTCTGGAATACAGCAATCCCTCATAAAATACCCAGGGTGAAAAGCGCTGCCTAAATTCTCCAGAAGAGACACGAGGGAGTGCGATGGGTGAATGGGTTCATGTTCTTCTACCTCTTTCTCTTTTTTAAAAAAATTAGATTGATTTTCGATGGAAAGATGTCTCAGTTTGCCCTAATAAAGAGTCCTTTGAGCTCTGACTAATGCTTGGACAGCAGGCCTCTGAGGAATGTCAGGAGATGGAGCAGCAGCATTCTTCTGGCCGCTGCCCCGTGCGAAATCAGCATCGCAGCCCGGCTGCCTTACTACGCTCCTGGAATTCCTGTCAGTCAGATTAGATGTGAAACTCGGGGCTGAATCACAGAACACGCACTTGCCTTTTTCCCTAGGCTTTAAAGTCGTGGCCAAATCACTCGGATATTTTGATCTCTGGAGTTGTGTGTTCTCCTACCCCAACTCCCGTTACTATTTCTGTTTGAAATGTCAGTGTTTGCTCACTTTCTGTCCAGGCTTTTCTCTCCTGTTTGCCAGCTTGAGCCCCTTTTATCCAATGTGATTAACTCTGACTGGAAGATAAAATTATTTGGTCTGAAAGATTTCTGTGCAGACTGCAAAATAGTACAGTATTTGATAGTATTTAAATAAAGGGTGTACAAAGCCACCTTTTATAATTAAGCTGGTTTATACATGCAGAACATGCTGGCTGTATTATGGAGAAACAATAATTTTAAATTTAAAACATGCTCTCCCTCATTACAGAAATATATTCTGATTTTTAAATTTTTTTTGTTTTTTCTGTTTTTCTTTTTTTCTTTTCTTCCTCCCCCCTCCCCTCCTCAGTTCATTTAAACAGAGAGGGCATTCCTATCTCCATCTGAGTTAAATACCACAGTATCCTTTTCGGCAGGCTTCTAAGCTAAATCTAATCAAGCTGTGTCACAGCTCTGTCAGGCAGGTTGCTCTTTCTTTGGCCTTGAATAATTGGAAGAATGTTGGCACTTGTGCCTGGGCCATGAGAACGTGACCCGGGTTGATATTTAATCTACTTCAGTGCTAGGCTGCACTAGGACTGGGGTCTAGGCCTCGGGAGCAGTGTGTTAGCCATCAGCAGCACTCATTTCACCTTGAAATGGATTCCATTTGATGTATCATTACACCGCTCCGGGAGAATGCTTTAATGAGACAGATACATGCGCTGGAAAGGATTAAATTGTTGTCCTTTAAACTCTTTTTTTTTTTTTTTTTTTTTTTTTTTCCCCCCCTCTGCTTCCCTAATAGCTACAAGGTGCTGGGAAGTACCTGGGGAAGGCAAAAAAGGTTACGGAGGTGGCCAAAAATAGCTAAAAACCGAAGGTCTGTCATCTACGGGTCTGCAAGCACTTTGCAACAATTGCAAATATCTGGTGCACCTCTCTCTCTGTCTCTCACAAACTGGAAGCAAGCGCTGAGTTTGGAGTTATGTTATCACCTCCTTCCAGGGAAACCTGGTGCCATCAGAGAATATCAAAATTGCCTCGCGGCTTGGAAGCGCAGCAATCAAGCGCTCAGCATCACTCGGGATGTGGGAGAGGAAAGTTTTCCTTCCTCTTCTCACAAGCTCCAGGAGCGCCGAGGGAAGAGGAAATTCCTCTTCGGATCTATGTGCTGCTCCTGCTGGGCAAGCCGAAGTCACAGTGGACGTCGTTCCTTCTGTTAACATTTTTGTGCAGATTTCAGAGAGAGCCTGTGGGGTCGGGGGCGGTGGGGAGAAACAGCAATTGGATCCTTTTTTCCAGGGAGAAGTGTGAACTGCCCTTTCCTTGGATTCTTTCTTTCTTTCTTTCTCAAGGAAGCTTTGTGCCCCCAGTTCCTGGCCGAGGCTGAAGTGTTTGGCAGTGCCCCGCACTGGGGTCACACACCCCAGCAGCTCTTTGAACTCCTCCAAACGGAGAGGGGAACAGGGGAACGCACCCAGCAATCCGCAAAGGGGTCTGCCGGCCACGTTTCATCTGCATTTAAAAAACAGGGTGATCCCGATGACCCTTTACCTTCGATAATGAGATGTATCCGTGCGGACACGGCGGCCGGCAATTTCCATATTAAATCCCCGCCGCAGGACTGCTCCTGGCCGTCCCCAGTGTCACACCCAGGGATGGCACCCCTGGGTCTGACCGCATCCTCCGAGGGATGCCAGCAGGGCGAGAAAACATCTCTGCTTCGAGACACTAATCAGGCGTGCGAGTGATTAACTCGGCCTCCTCTGGGATGTCAATGACTCCTTTCCTGCCAGGCTGCAGCGTTAAGGGATGGAGGGTTTGTCCCTTTCCCATCTATTCCCGCTGTCTCCATTCCCACTGACGTTGTTAGCAGAGACCAGCACCTGCTTTTTGAGTCATTCTAGCCCCCGAAGCGTGCCTTTTACGTTTTACGGCATGTGAGTGTTGATAAAAGCAAAGTGCTCCTTCAAAATATGATGTTAGCCACAAATTTTTACCCTCTTGCTGTGTTAAATCATCCTGTGGTCTTGAGAGCTGCCTCCTCAAACCTCTCAGGTTGGGCTAAGGATAATGCCAACCTTTGGGGACAGGTGATAAAACAGCCTTCGAAATTTGTGTTTGCATTCCTTGGAAGCACTTAGGTGCACTAGCAAAGGTAATGCCAATAGCCTTTCCATGCATCTTTTTTTTGTGTGTGTGTGTGTATAAAATGATTGGATAAAAATTAAAAACTTCCTGTAGGACAGACAAGAGTGCTCATGGTTGTCCATTGCCCACAGTTTCTTCTCTGTTTATTTTGACTATGAACCTTCACAAGACTAGAAAGTCCATTCCTGGCTAGGAATGTTTTCTCACAAGTAGGACAACAATGTCAGACTGACCTAAAGGAAGTTGTTCTTTCTCACATTTCCTTTGAGGTTATTTTCTTTTTTCCTTGAAAGTCGCTTGTTTCAAATTAAGTGAGGCCATCAGAGATGATCTTCTGTCACTGCTGAAGTGACAGCCGCCACATTGTTTTGTTAGTGGATGTTCTGATTTTAATTTCCCCTTCAAGCAGTCCCTTTATTTCACCTGCAGACCTTTGGGAAAGTGTGTACTGATCTTATTTGTGTCATGGATTTTCCCTGGAGCGCTTCAATATCCCAGATTTTTGAACAGTTGAGCAACATGCCTCTGCCACACCTTTGCCATTATTATCTTCTTGCTTGTCATAACCATGATTCATTTTTTTCTAGATCTTGGATTACAAATCAAGTGCAACCCCCTCATTTCTCATTGAGATAAAATGTTTGGGGCCAGATTTTCAGGGACACAAGCAAGCCAGAAAACAGAATATTTGCAAGAGGGTACATTCCTCAACCAGTTATGGTTAGAAACACAAACAAAGAAACTCTGCCCCAAATGCCAGAAGAAATTATCTCCTTTCTGGCCCCTGTCAGATCACCAAGTGTTTCCAATGGGTTTCAGTAGAATGACAGAAATCCGTAGAGTGCAGGACCAGAGGCTTCTGCTGCTTTATTTATTTCTTTTCTCACATCTTGTGTACAATCTTGGGCAAGATACATCTCTGTTTACAAAATCACTTCCAGAAAAATAGCCAGGGGAGAGTATCTATTCTCTAGCTGTGTGACATCCATGACCAATCAAAATCACACACCTATTAATTAATATTTTATTGTGTGCATTGATTACAAAGAGGAAATTAGGATTTTTCCTGCTACCTGCTAATATGAGACATTATTTAATGATTTTTGAACTAACTGCTGTTAGGTAGAAATAGGGTTTCTCATCGGACTGTGACAACACAGCTGGCAGGCAAGGTGGTTGAACAATTTTCATTTAAGATTTGCTAAAAAAAGCCTTCAGCTGGGCAGCAGCTGAGCAGTCTTCAGGCAGATATAAAAACATTGCTGGATCCTCTGCACAGCCACAGAAGCATAAGGAGAGAAACAATTTTTTGTTTTGTTAAAAAAAAAAAAAAAAAAGAAAAAGCTAAGGGAAGCCAGAAGAAATGTAAAACTTTGAGTGCAGAGAAAGGAAAGGCTGGGGTTTGGATGATGATTCTCCTACAAAGTGGTCAGCAAACTAAAAAGAAGCAAGGAACATCAGTGGAAGTATCTGACTAAGCAATGCTCATCCTTACTCACCGCGCCTCCCCACAGGACAGGAGCAAACCCTGACAAAGGCAAAGCTGGGGGTTTCCCTCTCTATGCTGGGATTTTTTATTTGGAGCTAGAGAAACCCCGAACTTAGGAACTTATCTAATGGATGAGATATGGCTGGAAAAACATTTCATCTGACAAAGCAAGCTGAAAGAAAATGTGCTTTATCACAATTTTGTTTTCGCCCAAATCACAAAATGCTAATATTTTTGGCAGAACTGGAATATAGTAAGTTGCCTGCTACTGAGTTTGGGGAACGATTTCATCATGCTGTGGAATAGTATTTCAAAATAAATATTCATAGCTTTATGCTTAACTTTAAACAGCTGCTTAAGCTGCTTGAGTTCACAGACCTGGTCTTCATATGTCAAAGAAATGACCAGACACAAGCACAGAGCAAGAGCAGAGTTTTCAGAAGGAAGAAAAAAGCCCTTTTCCCGTGGCATTTTGGGAAAGTCCAAAGTGTATCTCCACAGCTTTTGAAATCAGATGCTAAATGCAGTGGATGGGTTTAGGAGAAACAGAAGGGTTTCCTCTGTTTCGCACAGTCCTGTATTTTGAGCTGAATTTGATTTTGCAGTCTTTTTTTTTTTTTTTTTTTTTTTTTTTTTTTTTTTTTTTTTTTTTAGTATTGAACTGAACAAATCCTGGAGCCTCTGAGGGAAACCTGAATGGGAATTTACTCTACAGCCTTCGCTGGAGGTGGAAATGCAGATCAATGGATTAAATTAGTATTAACCTGCATTTCCTGCACTGCTGGGAGTTGCTGCCCAAGTGCTTCACATACATCTTGCTTGCACTTAGATTGAGATTTTTTTTTTTTTTTTTTTAATAAATAGAGTTGGTTTGTTTTTCTAGGGCAGAAAAATAAGGTGCTTTCACTGTAGAGTTCAGAATACTCACGTCTGTTCTTTCCTACTAGAAATGGAAATATCTACTGTGTTTAGACCCAATGTTCTAAGCTGCCCTAGTAAATAGAGCCTAACAGAGATTCCCCGAAAAAATAGCCACTGGATTTAAATGACAATTAAATTAATTTCAAGCATTCAAGCATTCACTAGGAATTTCAGTAGCAAGTTTTCAAACCAGTTCATTAGTGCCTGGCACTGTTAATAGGTGTGATGTCTCCATCCCTGTCTTTTCACACTTGCAAGCTCACGCACAGTGGAGAACTTTGCCTTTGAAACCTTGATTCTCTTTCCTTTTGTTTTGTTTTGTTTGGGGGGGGGGGGGGTGTTCTGTTTTTTGTTTTGTTTTGTTGGGGGGGGTTGGTTTTTTTAAGGGTTTTTTGTTGGTTGGTTGGTTGGTTGGTTGTGTTGTTTTTTGGGGGGTTTTTGAGGTTTTGTTTGTTTGTTTGTTGCTTTTTGTTTGTTTTGTTTTGTTTTGTTTTTTTCCCACTATCTTCTTTGCTCTTTCTCACGGTGGTGCAGTTCTAAATATTTACTGCCGTCGGATACCCAACCAGTTTCTTAATGTGGAAATACTCCTTTTAGTTGCAAATGCCCCTTTTATCATGCACAACATTGTTGTCTTTTTGTATTGTAACGAGTCTTTGCAATTAAAGGAGCAAAGGACTCCTGAGGTCATCTAGGCACATTCATGCCAGCGCAGGATTGTTCTCTGCAGAATGCTTGATCACTATCTAGTTGTGAAAGGTCCAGCGGATGGAATGTCTTTGGGTGGTTAATTCTTTCCAAATTCTTCGAAATTACATAGCTGGAAAATTCTTGGAAAATTCCTTTCAACTGCATCTGGGCTCGAAAAGCCCTTTCTGTATTGTCCTTCCTTGGATCACTTCCTGTGCCATGGCCATGCCTTCCCTCGAGCACCTCCAAACTCAGCCTCCTGATCAAACACATCTGGCCCACGAGGAGTGTTTTCTGAAGTCCTCCCACTGGGTCTGGAGGAGCCATACTTGGAATAGCCGTGCCTGGAAGACGGAGCCAGCAGCCCCCGAAAGGCTGCCAGGAGGGATAGCTGTGTTCCAGTCGGTGTCCCAGCCTGTTCCCGTGTTTATGTGTCTCCAGAGAGTCCTTAAATACTCCTGCTGTCAATATAATCAGGGTAGGATTCCAGCTTCCCGTGGTTTTCCAGTCAGCATGCCATCCTCAGTGAAGACAGCTCTGTCTTTGCCATGGAAAGGACATCACCAAAACGACCAAGGTGGGAAGGAGGTCTGTGGAAGGACCAGGAACTCAGCCCTTCAAGCAAAGCAGTTTTAAGGGGAATGCCTGCTTTGCCCCCTCCTTTTCCTTCTCCGTTTGGGAGCGAATGAACAGGACAGTGAGCAGGCTCACAAATGCAAGCAGGAACTAACTCAGAAGGGACACCAGGAATGTCAGCTCTCGGTGGCCAGAGGGGGCCCGGGAGGGTGACACTGAATGCAGAGGCAAAGGCGCTGTTTGGGAGCACTGGGCCAGCAGGAGGCTGGACATCCAAAGCCACAACAGCCCTGGGAAATCCATGACATGGGACATGCAGGGGACCCACGGCTACTGATCTCTGTGCAGAGCAGGTCAGGGGTCAGTTTCTTGCTCTGCCCCTGGGGACTCAAAGCTCATGTCCTACCTCCCGGGAGAGCTCTCTGGCCAATGAGCAAAACTGTTTTGGGTGAGGATGCTCTCCGTCCATCCTGTCCAAGCTGTGCCACTCAGCAGAAAGGAATTCAAGAAGCCAGAGGAAGGACACGAGCGAGTTGGGGCACACAGGAGTTAGGGCAGGGTGATGGGAGGGCCGGTCTGTTCTGCTGCTGTATTTATGTGAAATGAAATCCCCCGTGCCCTCTGCAGAGCCATTCTTCTTCTCCCCAGTTGTCTGAAGCTCTAGCAGCGAGGTGTGACTATTAATCACTGTCCCGTCTCCAGAGATGTTACCACCAGGAACTTTCGTTCTCTAACAAAGTGGAAATCTTCAAAGCTACGTTTAAGGAAAACATTTCAGCATTCCAGGGGGAAAAAATAAAAGGAGAGGGAGTGAACTGCATGAATGTGGTGCTTCTGTAGGCAGGTTATTAGCCCAGATTGGCACATCTCTGTTTTTCTGTAATAATCTCAGTACAAAGAAGATTAATTTGCACCTTCAAACAGCCAACGTTAAGAACTTTATTTCTAGAAGGAGAAGTATTTCAACAAGGAGAGAGTGTCTGCTAAACTGAATATTGTCTTCATATGGAAATGGAACATATACTTTAATATCATTTCCAAAAGTGTCATTTGGAAAAAAAAAAAAAAAAAAAAAAAATTCCCTTTCTTATCTCATTTTGGAAAATGGGAAAGTTTAAAAAAAAAAAAAAAACAAAACAAACACCAAAAAACCCCCAAATGTGGGGGTTTTTGAGGTGAATAGATGGAAAATAGTAGGCCAGACAATTAGAACTGAATGAAGTAAAAAGTCCAGAAGTCTTTGAGAGAAAAATTTAAGTCAACATGATTGCAATTACTAGTTCCTCCTTTGAAATACTTCCTGACCCATTTTTTCTTTCACACATTAAAACAAAGGAATTAAATGAAATATTTAAATTAACTAAAAGCTGGGCTTTAAAAAATTCTGTTGTGTGAAATATTTTTCACCAAACATTAGGATTTCACAGTATCCCATCACTTTAAGGCATTATTCAGAAGGCTTTTAGGTTTTATCTTTCTTATTGACAGTAAAGTTTACTATACAGTGGGGTGGCAAACAGATTAGGAAAAGCCTGAGCTCTTCCTCCAAAGCTGGATGAGGAAGCAGGGCCTGGGCACTCTGTTCTCAAGACTTCAAACATACCAGATTCTCCCCCCATCTTGTTGGGGGTTTTTTGGGTTTTTTTTTGCATAATCCAGTGGAATCTGACAAACAAAAGACTCTCAGAAGTCAGATGGCATTTAATTTGAGTAGTAGGTAATCAGTGAAAGAGAGTATCCTGGAGAGAAGGTAATTTGTCTTGAGCTGACAATTTGAGATGGATGTGCCAGGGTTATCTGCAGTGTCAGTTCAGTCAGAGATGAACTGAACTCCATTTCTCTGGCTGGAAGTCTAAATCAACAGGGACCTCGGAGATAATGAGGTATTTAACGGGTTCCCTCTTCTCCTCACTGGAGGTCTCACCTTTCCTCAAAGAACGAGAGCATGAAAGGAAAAGGAAAGGAAAAAAAAGAAAGGACAAAGGGGAAAACAAAGCGGACGTGAAGGGAAATTTGCTCAGTAAATTGACTATGAGACCTGCATTAATGTAATCTAACTAATGGCACATTTTCACCCTCAATTGGAATAGATCAGGAAAGTCAGATAAACCACACCACCTTCTTGTCTCCCAGGCTCATGGACCACTGGAAGGCTACAGAGTGCTTGCTGGAGTCCTTGGAGAGATGCAGGACCTTTTCTTTTACAAACTGCAATATTTTGGGCATTGCCTAAAATAATGTACAGTGGAATTGGCCAAATCTGAGTCTGTCTTTTGGGACAGCAGCCGTGTCATTTTGACACTGAGTCCAGTCCAGATGAGCTGTGGCCACTTCAGATTGGGATCCAATGCCATCCAGCTTGAATTGAAACATATTCTTACATGCTAGTGGGAAGAAATCAAATAAACCCCTCACTTTCAGAAAGAGAATGCCTAGAGAAACAGAAATAGCCTTGAGAACGCATAGCTAATAATGTTACCTTAAAGAGAAAGTGAAATTAATCTAGAAAAATTGACTATGCTTTTCATTGACTTGTACTGAGGAATGGCACGTCCTTTGACTAATATGTACCTATAATTTGTTTTATACGTCTAAATCAAGATCAGCACTAGCACAGCAAAAAGTTTCAAAAAGCTTCAAGTTAAAGGTCACGGCTCAAGGAAAAAAAAAAAAATGTAAATCCTGCTCAGGAAACCACTAAAATATGATCTTAACTTTGGAACTTTAAAGTTGATAGCACTGAGACATTTGCTTGGTATTATGCACAGACTTAAATATCTGCCCTGAATGCGAGCACTGAATAACAAAAGAACTAAAAGAACACAGGGTGGCAGAAAGAATATTATTAAACAATGTTCCTTAAACAGCATGGCTTTAATTTCTTCTGTAAAATATGCAAGGCTTTCCAAGAATCTGGCATTCATTTTTGCCTGTCTCTTTGCCCCAGCAACTGGATGTGTATGAATATTCCTATCGATAATTTGAGACTCTGTCCTGCAGCAGAGTCTGTTTTCCTTCAGAAAAGCAGTATTCAGGTTTCAAAGTGGATGAAATATCTGCTACTAACAGTCCAAACATTTGTTTAGCTCCTTGTTCATGCACAGATCTTTGCATTTATACTCTAAAATAAAACGAAGCAATTCATGTTTTCCTTATGAGTCATAGATCATTCCATTTCCTTATGAATCTCAGGAAGTTTTTGTATATTACTGGCAAACATCTCAAAACAAGATCTCTCTTTTTCAGTGTTGTTTTAAATACGGCTGACCAACACTATTAAAATTGAAAGTTTTTCTTAAGAAATGATTTATTGTTATGAGTGCAATATTTTGCCATTACAAATGCGTTCAAAACTAATTTTTTGCTATAACTCTGCTAAAGGAAAATTTTTTTTTTTTGAGCTCTTCTTTTCAAGAGATGTTGTGGGGGAAGATTATTTTCTAACCAGAGCTATATTTGACCTCTTACATTTTTCCCCATCAGGATTCTCGTGATTTCTCACCAGGGTGGGTGGAAAGAGGCACGTTCCCCAGCAGACAGTTTGGGTGTGCCAACAGGGACATTTCTGTTCCTTGGAAAGTTGGTCCCGGTGCACTAAGACTGAATGGCCAGCCTAGGGCAGAGTTTCCCTGACTGCGGGCTACAATCCCCCCAGGGCCACGAAAGAGTTCAAAGGGGGCTCTGAAGTGTTAGAAACAACACTGCTGGTCAGCAGCTGCTGACTTTTTCCTGGCTGGAAGAGTGAGGCTGTGGTTTCACAAGATTAAGTCTTCAACACCAATTCTGGCTTCTGGTATTCCCTTTCCAGCCTTTTCCTACTGCTCGTTTCATCTTCCCTCCTGCAGTGCACGGGCCCCTCGGTTCTCCTGGAGCACTGGTTTGTGGCTCTGCTGCGAAACGGATCAGGAATTTGATCCAATTTGGAGGAAGACACACGAAAAAACGAAGTGTTTCCCTGCCAGGCTATTTTTGAGCTGGACTTATTCCCCGCTCCAGTTCACTGCACGGATGCATCCATGGCTGTACTGGTGGAGCAGAGGGAGTGGAGTGGTGTGACCCCAGAGAAAGGGATGAGGAGTGGGAACACAGCGCTGGAGTGCTGTGCTGGCAAACCCACAGCCACGGGGAGGTTTGATTACCGGTGCCAAGAGGTTATGCTCTCTAGAGAACGGGGAATTGCTTCTCAGAGCCTTAATTGCTGGCAGCAGCTCAGCTCCTCCAGAGAAGGGGAGTGAGCATTTATCCCGAAAGCCAAAATTGCTGCTGAGCCCTGCTGTCCTTCTGCCTGTGGGGTACGGATGGTTGTTGGCTCGGGGGTGCTGCGTGAAGACCAGTGCTTCAGGAAGGGGCCACCTTCTCCGCCTGTTTGAAAACACAGGCCTTGGAATCCCAGTGGAATGTTTCCCTCTGGGCGCTCATGAGAGATCCAGCCCAGCCTGATGGAGAACGAGATCTCAGGAGGGCTCTGTCCTGTGTGTCACTCACCACTGACTTTTAACAACTTCATGTCGGTGCACACAGGGTGAAACTCTGATCCAGGGAAGCCGCTTCATGGTCAGCCCCAGCTGATGCTGGTCTTAGGAGTTGCAGCAAAAAAAAGGGTTGGTCTGGATTACCAAAGGTCTTAAAATTAACCTCAAGACACTGCTACAATTTAGCTGAGCTTCCTGAAAACAGAGTTGGAGTGCCTAGAGCATGGTCTTCTCTTGCAGAGCTTTAGGTGTTGGAGTCAGAGAAGATGTGACAAATAAAAGCAGACGTCACATGGTCCCACACACCTTGCACCATAGGCAGCATAGTTCAGTCTTGAGGTTCTTCTTTTGCGCTCATGGGAAAAAAAAAAAATACAGAAATATAATTTCAGTGGGAGGAAAAAGCAAGTTAGACATCATTTGTGACTGCTGCTGTTCTATTTTTGCTGATTGAATTCTAGAACGTTTTAGATCATGGCAGATAGTCAAGATGAATTTCATTGTGATAATGAGGGAAACGAGAAATGGTTCAGCCCATCAGACAAAGGGCTGCATTCTGAAAATATCAAAGCTACCTAGGAACCTTCCTGAAATCAATTAGATTTATTGCCCGAGTCTGCTAAGTTCATACATTCCTAATATACGTGTAAATCCCTTTGGAAAAATAGAATTTAGGCTCCCACATCATTTATATGCCTTTGATAATTTACCGGGAGCTGTTTATAGACCACAGCTGACTCTGAGCATCACACTGGTTTTAAATCGAAAAGATTCTGTATGAAATCCAAACGTCAGCTCTATCACCCACGTGCAGGCAGAGTAAAGATAAAGAGCTGTCTCCAAGGAGTGGTGACTCTGCCGTGCTGCCCTGTTCAGAGGCTGGGCCAGGGGCACACATTCCATTTCATGTGGAACCTTTTGACTGTGGAAAACCCCTATTTCTGCCCTGTGCTCAGGTCAGAAACCCCTCACACCGGTTTTGTCCCAAAGTCCGTAATCTCTGCAAGAGCAGGCGACAAGAAATAACAGTAATAATAAAGAAAATGAAAAAAAAAAAAAATTACAAATTCAGAAAAAGCTGACTTGGATTCCAGTTCCTGAAAAACAACTCATAAAATTTACAGTGCCAAAATCCAAGGCCGGGGGTTAAATTTTATCTTCACAAATCCCGCTGTTGTTACGTGCGCTGCCTCTGGCCCTGCCCACACGCACACAGAGCTCAGGGACAGCCTGTAGCCTCCACCATTAATCACTCTGACTTCACAAAAACTATGGCCATGACCAGAACATGTCAACAACGTGGCCCACATCCTTTAAGTGATGCTGATGTTATTTTCCTCCCCTTTTAACAAAATAATAAACACTTATTTGCCGTAGGAATTGGGAATAATTTATGAATGGCGTGAACTTTGCAAGACCTTGTCCCATGGAGGGGCTGTGCTCTATTTTTGTTTGAATTAATCTAGTACAGCCACCCCCCAAACATGCAAATTTCATGAATCAGACTGTCTAGAATAAGGGGGTTGACTTACCAATTCAATATTTAGGGAAAAAAAAAAAAAAAGAAAAGAAAAGAATGGATGTTGAGTTAGCCTTTCAGTGAATGTGGACTATGTTTTTTATGGCAATACTGAGGGTAAATCGTTTCCTTTCAATGGTGAATGAAAGCTGAGATTCTTAGAAAATCTTGTATTTCAAATATATTTGTTGGGGTTTATTTATTGTCGTGTTTCCATCTACACTGTGTTAGCAGACACAGAGGGTCCCTGTCCCCAACAGGCTCCAAGTTAAGCTCTAGCTGGGAAATGTTTATACATAAATAACAACAAAGCTGTTTCAAGCAATCAGTGTCAGATGAAGTTACAGTTTCTTTTTTCAAGGGGCTATTTGTGAGAATTTTATCTGAGAAAGAGTTGAAGTAAGATAATGGAGTGATTTTACAGAGGTTTTTGGCGAAAACATAGAGACAAAAGTGCTTCTTTGTGTGTTTTCCTTACTGGAGAGGAGCAGCAGCATCCCTGGGCTGCTGGGGAGGTTGCTGAACTGCGGCAGAGGTCACAGGGGACAGAGGCTGAGATTTGGCTGGATGAATTGCTGGACCACCTTGTGCTTTAGCCAAAAAGGCATCATTTTAGAATGATGCAGAGCTCTGGTCTCACCCACTCAGTCCGGCTGCTGCTTCAAAAAGAAAAAAGGAAAAAATAAAAGAGACATAGCACCAATAAAAGGAGCCCAAAGTATGTGACAGGCAGCTCCTTGCTGACAGATATTGTGTGGGACACATTGTTTTCTGAATTTTTTCACCTTACCCCAAAGAATTATGTTTATTTTATGGATCACAAATGAAAAAAAAAAAAAAAAATCTGACTGTCAACCTTGGGCACATTCTTTGGTACCTCCTTCATGAAGCCTGAGCTGTTAATGATCTGAGCTCTTCCAATTTGCACATACCAGTGACTTAAAATTCCTGTGTACAGCCCTTACTGTACCGTATTCCCGTGCACTGGGGGCAAACAATCCCATTGTCTCCCATATGTTTCAAACAGCAAACACAAAACAGGTGATTAAACGCCATAAACAAACAGGGTTTTCCCAGCAACAAATCAACACCTCTCCACGTCTGGTATTTGTGGAATTTGATAAGCCACCCACTTTGCTCCCTCCCCATTCTTGTTATGTCTGTCCTCAGCCTTCTTCATCTTTTATCCCCACCCTGCTTCACCCAGTCTCCAAAGGCAGGCATTCATTGTTAATTAACTGCTGAAACAGTGCAAGCAGCTTGGTTCATGGGATTGAGATGGGAATGGGGCTTTAGGTCTGAGTTTAAACTGTTTTGAAAGGCCTAAGAGGCGTATTTTCTCACTCAGGAGGAGTGAGGGAGGCAGGAAGGAGTAATATAGAGGAGAGGCAGAGTCAGGGAATGCAACTGGAAAACCTCAAACCAGTAAATTGAGACACATGTCTTAATCAGTTTGAATGATAGGGGTTTTTGAAAAATCAAAGGTTCTGGTGTTTCTGGTACTTATGTGCTCCCAGATGTAAATACTTGCCTCGTATAAAGTTTCTGGACCAGAAACTGGTCTCAATCAATGTGGTGTAAATCTGGAATTATTCAGGATTAGTAAACACTGCCTTCATATAGGAATTACGATGGCATAACAGATTAGCTGCTTCTTATTGTGCTGGTTTATCAGGAGCATTTAAAATTGCAAGAATGGTGAAAACAGAGAAATTGTTAAAAGCTACTGCCCATTCATTTTCAGTTGATGTGTGCCATATATCTTGCCTGGAACCTTTACCAGTGGATGGATAAATTGCTCTGCTCCTTCCACACACAGAAGTTTCCGTCTTCCTGTGCTGTCTTAACTCACGGACTGTGTTTCCTTTTATTGGCAAAATGAAGACATGAATAAGTGTTCAGATTCCATCTCTACATGTAATATGCTGAGCACTGGATAACTGAAATGCTACCCCTATCTGATTATTCCTATTAAATGTGCTGGATCCAGTGAGATGGCTCAGAGTCTGACTCGAGGTTGTCCTCGCTGATTTTAGATTCTGATCTTGGTAAGAAGCATTCTCGAGACTCGAGGAGCCGATATTTCTGTTCTGGATGTTGAGGCTGTAGCTGCATCCACAGTAACAGCATTGGTTCAATATTCCCATTGTATTCTGCCTAATTAGAACATGAACTGTAACTGTCCCCAGAAATCCATACTTATTCAGCTTATTTAGGCCTAATGTAACATTAATAACTCTTCCAGGGAGTGTCCCTGCAGTGTTGCAAATACATTTAGCCCGTGTTGATCAGAAGTGAAAGCATTTCATTCCATAAGGAAATTAGGAGCTCTACTGCTGTCAAATTCAGCAGTTAAATGAAGCAGAAACTTAGTTCAAAGGCCAACTCCTGGAAGCATTTTCCTTTGCAACATTTCAAGAAGCAATGCTTCCCTTTTGGGATTGTCCAGGAGAACATGCCTATAAACTAAATGCCATGCCTTCTTAACAATGACAAATATTTCATGTCTAGGGAAAAAATCTGGAGTGTGTGAATTCAGCAACACAAAAGCTGAAAATGTATTCAAAGGATTTTTTTTTTTTTTTTTTTTTTTTTGCTGCCCTGTCTGTCCTGGGGGAGGGCTCAGATGTGGGGAGTCCAAATCTCTCCTGTAAGTGATGAATTTGTGATTTCACACGATGAAATGGGGGATTCTCTGCCTGTTCTCCCCCTCAAGCCAGGCATGTCAGTCCTACAAACTCCAAAGGAGTAAGATTTGGAGGGAGAGGAACAGGTTTCCCAGAGAGGCTGTGGCTGCCCCATCCCTGGAAGTGTTCAAGGCCAGGTTGGACGGGCCTCTGAGCAACCTGGGAGAGTGGAAGGGGTTGGAACAGGATTATCTTTGAGGTCCCTTCCAGCATAATGAAATCCCCCATGGTTCTCCGGGAGCAGCTTGCAGAGCCCTCAGATCTCTCAGCCCATGGCTGCTGTGGGACATCATCCGTTCCCCGAGCAGCGAAACCTCCCCCAAACTGCATTTCCCTGCTGCCTGCTTTTCCTTTTCCCCTCCAGCTCCTCCTTCCCTGGTGCAGGTGAGGAGCACAGCACCTGCGGGGACCCCGGCACTGCGGCAATTGCGAATAACCATCTCCAGCACAGCGGTGAGAGGCAGAGAGGGCAAAAAGGAGAGAGATTTCTGGCTCCTGCCTGCCCGGAATCTTGGGTGTTCCTCCAGCCTCCTTCAGATGTGCTAATAAAGCAGAGAGATGCTCAACTCCAAGCGCCCAGATGGAAATCTTCCGACCCACGAGCGCAGATGCAGCAGATAGCGGGAGGGATTTATCTGGGAGCCTTTTCTCATTTTCTCAGGTGAGCAGCGGCTCCGTGCCCTGCAGGTTGCTCTGCCCACGGCCGCTTCTCAGATCCCGGAGCTTTTCCCTGTCTGCGAGGGAGCCGGCGCTTATCGGCAGCATCTGAGACATCCCCGGCTTCTACCGGCATCCATCCGCCAATGGGGAGGGTGTTTTTAATCACTCCCAACAGGAAATAGCATGCTGCATTTAAATACTGTATATCATTATCATGGGAAATATAATTAGGAAGCGTAATTAAATGGGCTTGACTGCGTACCGGGCTGTTTCTTGATTTTTTCACTCGATCCAGCTGTTTCTCACAGGCTCTTCGCTTTGAGTACTGGTGGTCTGTGACAGAACCTCTGCACAGAACGGAGGAAGAATTACTTCTTTAAAGGCTGTTCATTTAATCTAACTAGGCCAATTTATTTAAATGCCATCACGGCATTTTCCGACACAGCCTCCTTTACTTGTTACTTTAGATGCTTCATTTTGGAATGTCCACATTCATCCAAAATATTCCAGTTTGAAGGTTTTATAGAACCCCAAGCATACACAGTCACCGGCGGCATGGGCTGGCTGCTTATTACATGTTTGTTTAATGCATTGCATGATGTGGGCCTGATTCTTGATTGGGCTTTCTAAAGTGCTACCAGCATATGCAAAAAAAAAAAAAAAAAAAACCAACAAAACAAAAAAAGGGCGATAAAAGAGGTGTGGTTCACTACTCGGTAGAATGCTGGTTTATGATGATTCCTTTTCTTCCTGCTCAGGAAGGAAGAAAAGAAGAATTCTGAATTACTGGAGAAAATATTTTGTCTTCCCTCCAACAAAGCCATAATACCTGAAGAGTGGGGAAATGCTGGCAATGATTTGTTGAGAAAATGAGTGTAATTACACTAAAAAATGGCCCTTTTTTTTGGTCCCAGTGGGCAAAAGCCTTTGGATTGAGTCATGTAGGTGCCTGCAGAACAGTTTGCTGCCTGTGAAAGAGGCGAACCCATGCTCTCCCCTCCCTGAGCAGGACACAGCACTCAGCCCAGGGCTGGTGCTCCTACGACCCCTTAGCAAGCTGATTCAGCTCCTAATGCCAGCAAATACTCAACATCTTTTAATTTTTTTTTTTTTTTCTCCTGTGGTGCCTGAGAGAGCTGAGTTAGCTCCCAGAGGGAATGAGATGAGCGCTGGTGTCAGCACCGGGGGCGCACGGGTCCATCCGTGCCGGGGTGGGGGGATCACCCCGCTCCCTTTCAGCAGGAGCAGGCGCCTCGACGGGCCCGGCAGCCTCATCTGACTCTGCTTATCACTGCAGTCATGTGCTGGGAGAGAAAGGCTATCTGCACATCCTGGTATGGCATCTCCATGGCCAGGAATGCTTGGGATGTTCCCATCCCACCAAGAGGGCTTTGTTGAGTGACACTAGTTCTTAAAGCGAAAGGAAGCCCATCGCTCGGGGTTTTCTGCTTAGGGGCAGTTTTTCTTGGACGGTGCTCACGGCTCTTTTTGGATGTGTAGGATTTCATTGGATGGGCACAAGCAGCAGCAGCAGCAGAAAATGCATTTTAAAATTCTCCAGGTCTCCAAAGCTCTGCTCCCTGCAGGAGCCAACTGTGTCCTTTTTCCAGAGAAAGAGGGGTTAAAGCAGCAAACAGGTTCCTCATGGTCACTGGAGGAGCCAGGACTCCACATTTGCAAACCATCCTTACCAAACCAACAGGCTGTGCAGTATTCTCTGAGCTTTAACAAACATCTAATACTTTATGTCTTGCTGAATAGAGAAATTAAAGTCTATGGCTGACATAATTACTTCATACCAAAATGCCTAAAGCTAATGTCCAAGGTGATAGGAAAGTCTGAGTTTAATTGGTAGGCATGGTGAGAGGGTTTTGCTGTCTTCTTTGTGACAAAAGCTACAAAAGCTTTTTCATTCCGGGTGTGAAGAGCTGACTTAAACAGAAGCAGTAAAATCAATACAAAGCTTCTCCTGATTCAGAAATGTCAGAGTTTTCCCAAATGTGACTCAAGTCAGCATTTCCTGCTGTCCAGCGAGAGAAGCTGGCTGTGCACTTTACAGATAATTAGCTGAAGAGGACATGGCTGATGCTGAGATTTGTGTTCCCTTCCAACCAGAGATGCCTGGCTGACCTGAGAACCATACAGCAGCAAATGGCAGTCAAGAGAATTAGGGGCCCTCTAATTTGCCCAGCGTCCAAAATGCCAAACCCCAAATTCCACGGTTTCTTCTCTAAGCACACAGTAGAACTAGTCAAAACAGCTATAAATACATTTCCCCTGTATCTGCACATTCCATAAATAGTACAAATATAATTTTATAGCAATAACAGAGACTGGAACAGTGGGATTATCTGCTTGGATTCGGATGCTTGTTCAGTTTAACTTCTGCTGTTAGAGTTTGAACTCTGAAAAGATTATGAGCACAAATCAATTTCTGCTTTTACAACACAGCCATGTGCAACAGGGTCCTTGTTTGTTTCATGAACAGGCAGAAAACAAAACTTCTGAAGAGCAGGCATCATCCTGCTTCCCCTGAAACCAGTGATAATTTTGTCCCTGACTTTGTGGAAAGGATGACAGCACCTTCTTTTATATACTTCTAAAATTGCTTTCTCTCTGCTTTTTGTTGCATTTTCTTTATTTCTCGAGAGATAATTCCATGTTATTTTTTTGTGTGTTTACTCCCTTGTAAGGAGTTGTGCCAGGTTAGGTCTTTTCAGAGACCAGAGAAATTAATTTTACTCGAGATCGTGTCCATCAAGGTTGCAGAGCGAGGAGATGCCAGAGTTGAGAAACCTTCCTGAAAGAATAAAGGGAAGACAATCACAGCAGAGGCAACAGCAGATATTTCACTCCCTTAGAGGGATCCTGGTAATCTCAGCACCTTCTGAGGAGGAGCACCAGCACATTTCAGTGACCAAAGAGAGTCAGAGCAACAATCCAGCCATTCCCCAACCCAGCTGACTCCAGGATATTGGCTCATGGAGGCGCAGGGCACCGGATTGACGTGGAATAGGCTTGTCCACTGCGGCCAGACGTTTTGCTTTACGTTGGAGCGAGGTATGCATAGCACACTTGGCCAGCGTCCACCCTCCCCAGTTGTTGATTATCCTCCAAAGTCATCCGTCACTTTTCTGCTCCCCTCGGTGGGAGCTGCACCGAGTTTTTCCTGGCAGTTTCTAGCAACCGGTTTATCTGTCTTCTGTCAGCGCTCAGTTAGTGCTAAATCGGAGTTAAATAGACAAGGACAAAGTCTGCCCCGCAAGAGAAACTCTTGTGTTTTCAGCAACTCCGTGATTAAGACGCTGAGGCTGGGGTTGGTTTTGTGTATAAGGGCTGGGATTGAAGCCACCCATTTCTGAGCTGGCTCAAAGTTCCTTGGTGTCAGTGGCAAAGGGAATCCAAAGGATTCCTGTGTGAAGTGTAAAAACAATATTCTTTTTCTCCCCCCACCGTGTTAAAAAAAGGCAAAAATGCAGAAAATATTTTGTGGCGTAATAAAAGTGCACCCCAATACATTTCATCAGTACTTGCTAGGGCATGATTTCCTGAGATACTGCCAGAGCTAAAGCAATACAAAACTTTAAAAGACAAAGATTATAATAATATAATATAATATAATATAATATAATATAATATAATATAATATAATATAATTGTAATATCATTATAATAAATTAAAAATCATCTCTGTTATTTCAAATCACAGTAACTGTTGCTTTAATTTTAACTTAATTGCCTGTTTGAGGGAATCAGCAATATAAATTTCTAAGGAAAAAACCCCGTGTGATCCTGGAACAGGTGTTTCCCTGGAATCCCTCAAAGCAACATTCCCCGTTTTTCCGTGCATCTGTCCCTTACTTCTGTTCATCAAAGTGGTCAGCTTAGGGGAATGATAAAAAAAATATCACACACTCAGACGTTCTTATAGCCCAAATCCTGCAGTGAGGGAGCCAGGGGATTTTGGGGTTTTCCCACGCAAGATTGATTGATGGATTGATTGATTGATTGAGTTTTGCCACTGAAGCAGTTTTTTGTCTCTGGGGTGCGTGTGCTGACACCACGCTCTCCGTGGTGCAGGCACGACAAATCTCTCCCTGCCTGGGCAGAGCACGGGCGAGGTTTTGGCGTATTTCTTACCCAAAGGACAGGGACAGATAAACCGGGAGGGCCGGGGCCAGCCGTGCTCCTGGGGTGGGGACAGGGCTTTATTTCCCGACATTTCCCGGGAGATGCGGCGGGGGAAAGCGTCCCGAGCCCGGCACCGGGACAGCCGCCCCCGGCCCGCATCCCAGAGCCGCGCTCGCACCGCCGGGGCCCGGCAAGCCGCAGGGATGGGAGGCAGGGACAGCGACGGGACGGGACAAGGATGGGACAGCGAGCGCTGGGATGGGACGGGACGAGACCGGGATGGGTGGGGAGAGCGGCGGGACGGGATCACAACGGGACCGGGATGAGACGGGATGGAGACGGGGCAGGACAAGGATGGGACCGGACAGGAGTGAGACGGGACAGAGACGGGACCCGGAGGGCACAGAACGAGGACAGGAACGGGACAGGAGAGGAACGGGATAGGGAGGGCACAGGACCAGGACGGGACCGGGACGGGACGGGACCGCGGTGCCGGCCGAGCGGCCCCGCCCCCGCGGCGCCCGTGGCGCTGATTGGCCGCTCCCGCGCGCTGCGCAGCCAATGGGGAGGCGCGGCATCCCGGCCATTCATAAGCCCGGGACCGCGCTCGGCTGGGCTCGGCTAAGTTCGGGTGGGCTCGCCTCGGCTCGGCTCAGCTCAGCTCGGCTCGGCTCGGCTCGGCTCGGCTCGGCTCGGCTCGGCTCGGCTCGGCTCGGCTCATCCCGGGCGGTCTCGGCTCAGCTCAGCCCAGCCCGGCTCGGCTGAGCCCAGCTCAACGCAGCCAGAGGCTCCGAGCAGCGTGAGCCCTGCGGGGCCGCCCGTCAGTGCGGCTGGAAGCGGAGCTCTGGCCTTTCCCAGCCATGAAGTCATTCCCCGGCGCTGATTGAAATCATCTGTTTTCAGTTCTCTGACAAATTAATTGAACTTTCCTCTGACTCAGGGGCCTTCTGACTTTTGAAGCAGATTTTGTCTACGCGCCGTCTCCCAGACGAACACAATTTAATTTTCTAGGCTTTAAAGGAACTTTATGTTTCCAGAAAGGCAATGAAAGAGGCATTTGTTCCGCTATAGCGCTGCAACTTCTACAAATATGGCACAAGAATAGAAGCCTATAAAATGTTGATTTTACTGCCGCTGATAACCAACTCCAAAAACGTGTTAGATCCTGAGATGCACGGGCCTGATAACACGGCAGGCCAGGAGTTGCTTTCTTTCAAGTATATTAAAAGAATGCTCCTTAAATAACTGCGAGGGCTCTCGAAGGCCGGAGCTGGGACAGCGCCGAGCCTGTGCCCGGTTGCTGTGCTGATCAAATAAATACTGATTAAGTAGTTCCAGTTCCCGTGCTGCGGTTCAATTCCATTTCGTTTGGCTGAGCAGGAGCTGCAAGGTTCAGCTGGAGTCCAAATCCCCGCCGCCCCCAAGCCCTGAGCCCGGGTTTATGATCCAGGCTTCCCCAACGAGGGTGGGTTGTTCCACCGCTCGCTCCATCTGCCCTGGAGAACAATTAAAACTCGCCTTTCAAACGTAATGAGACAAATCCTGCTTTCAGGTGGCCGAGCGCTGCTGCCTGTGATCCTCACCTGGGCAGACTTGGGGACGGAGGAGGGGGCAGACTGCCCTATACTCCGCATTTTTCAGTCGTACCTGTCGATTTTCCCTGTTACAGAAGCGCCAAAGCGCACAATTAACTCTGGGGGCTTCTGCTCTCATTTACTGGGGTAGATTTGAGCACGTGCTCACGCGCTTTGCTGAAAATGGAATGAGGAAAATCTGCTGTTTTTCTTGGCCCGTCCAAGTGCTTGTTTAGTTTTCTTCCCCACTCTCCATCCACTGTAAAATCCAAATGATTTGTAAACATTAATTAATTTATTGTTGAAATAATCCCGGGAAATAAGGATGTTATTTGTGGTTCTTCATAAACATGAGAAAAACAAGTGATATGGAAAGAATTTTATGAGGCTGTCAGCAATCAAATCCAATTTTTGTCCCATACTTCAGCTGTGGCGGCCAGGACCTCAACTGGTTCTAACTGAACTTTCATCATGGGCTGACCCTCACACCATTTCTAATTCTTCATCATCTAATTTGCACTTGCTGCTTTGAAAAGTAATCCAGACAGCTAATTGAAAAATCCATGTTCTACTGAAGTGCTAGAAAAGAATTAAAACATAGATACTTAAATCATAGCAATAGGTGCCTGACATTCCAGCACAAAACCTCAGACCTGAACATTCCCAAAGAAATATGTAAGTGAATCCAGACTGTTTCAGGCTTTTTGAGGAATATCATGGAAAGGGAGGGCGATATTAATCTGGACCACCTATTCCTATCCAGTACTTTAATTTTATGTACACTGGATGCATGAAACCCAGCTCTGTGTTTTCGCTTTCATTCAATTGTGGCAAATTCCAGGTGGAGGAGATTTTGTGTCTTTTTCACTCAAATTTCCCACTGACCTTAAAATTCTCCTGGTAGACTCTTACAGTTTTACTTGACTAAGAAGGAAGCACCAAAGACCATTAAGCTGAGGAGTCATTCTTATGCCCTGGGCGAAAGCTGCTGCTGCATGATCTCGAACGTTTTAAACGGGCACCTTTGCAATGGTGGGCTCCAGGGAAGCACAGCTGGGAGTGGAGCCACACCCTCTTGAAGAGAGCAACGAAGTCCTTGATGATAGCCGAGGTATTTTACAACAATTACTTTGAACCGTGCTTTGGAATATCTGTGCAGCTGTGAGGGAGGGAGGAATGAGAAAAAAATTTTGTAACTTTAAAAGAAATGTTTTCTGTCCTTCTTGCACAGGTTGTTGGTGCAGAATTTGGTCCAGTTTTATTACGGAAGCTATGGAACCAACTATTACAGGAAGTTTTTTTTCTTCCATCAGCATGTGGAAATAGCTCCCCAAAATACCAGCAGAAAAACAGCCTCCTTGGGCCAAATCTGTCTTGTCTTTATCATGATGGAACAGTCCCCCCAGCTTCAGAGCAATTATTAGTGAGACAAGTGTCCCAAGCCTCCTGCAAAAAAAGGAATTGAAAGTACCCACGATTATTCCTCATGACATTGGCATTTCTGCAGCAAAACTTCACTTTTCTAATCTAAACTGAGCAAAGTGCTCTTAGGGTGACAGATAATTAGAGAAATGAGCTCAGAGGATCTTGTTCTGGCTTTTAAATAATTTCTTGTCATTATTCTCCTTTTGGTTTGGTTCGTTTGCAAATGGAGCTAGTTCAGGAAGGCCAAGTGTTGATCAGCAGCCAGCCCTTATTTAATAATGGAACAAAATCAGTTTTGCAGTGCAAGAGAATTCACTTCAGGAAGAAACAGGAGTAACTTGTAAAGATTAAATCAACCAAACAGGAAATGGAATCAGTCCCGTGTGGTTCAGGTAGTCTGATTGCAATGGCAAGGGTGTCAATTGCTGAACAGCTTTTGCCGAGCTGCTGTTGGCTTTCCCTTCCTCCTGACTGCTCCTAGGTGTCCACCCCTGCCTGAGCCATTTTCCTGCCCTCTGGATCAAACCCCTGGGCTGCCTTGGGGCAAACGTGGCTGGGGGAGAATTGCTGGCAGCTGCTTGCACTGCTTACTCACCGTTGCCACCAAGAACCGCTGCCTGAGAGAGCTGAAAAATATTTGCAACGTGTATTTACAAACAACTGCGGGACACATTTTGTCTGCCCGTAGCACTTGTCAAACAATTTCGAGCAGGAAGTAAATACAGATAAATAGATTCTCTTTTGAGCAGGGAAGGCAGATTTTATATTGTCTAATATGGCTAATCATGCTGCCATAATCATAATATTAAATAAAGGCAATGCAACAATGCAAGTGAGATACTGAGATGTGGCAGGATGTGGTGCCTTCTTTTTTTTTTTTTTTTTTGGCCCATTCTGATGATGGATTATGTCAGTTAAACATTTTAGGAAACAGAAGCCACTTCTCTATAGGAACTTAGCAGCAGAACTCCCAGCTAAACCACAGACAGTCCACATTCGAATGGGCGCTGATGCCAGCCTTGGGTGAATGACTTTTAAAAGCAGCATCACATAAATGCATCTGAATAAAGTAGGAGCAGACTGGAAGCAGTTCCTGAGACTTGAGTGAATGACCTTTCTTGCTGTTGCCATTTCCAAATTTTTGGCAGGCTCTCCCCTGACCACTATATTTCATTTCCATGCACCCCTGTACTTCCCAATTCCGGTCAGGAGCAGAAGCAGAAGTAATAAAATACCACAAGAAAAGCTATTCTTGTGATATTTCCGGTGCTACTGGATGCAGCACCGACAGGAAATCTCATGAGAAAGACTGTCCCTTCACAGTTTCCAGGCCCCACGTTGGAAACCCAAGTGATTTGGTGGGAATAAACAGCAAACAAGCATCCTCCAGACTGGGTGATTAAAACTTCTCCCAGCATTCCTGCCCCAGTCCCTTCCGCTCCGAGGTGCACAAGCCTTGTGGCCGTGGTGGGCACAGAGAAAACCCTGGATGGCTCACAGGAGTCTGAACCCTCCTTTCTATCCAGTTGTGTGGAATGAAGGGACCTGCAGGCCTGCAGCCTTCTCTCTTCTAAAACGAGCTCTGGAGAGCTCACCGTGCCTCAGGATTGTAGCCTTGACATCTGCACGTGTCTGATGATGACGGTTTGCAGGAAAAAGGACGTTCCCCTCCCACTTCAGCCTGCTCCAGGAGGATTCCCGGTCTCTTAAGAGACTAAGAAGGTAGAGAGGGAAAAGAGCAGGGGAGAAAAAGGGACATTCAGATGATTCTCCTCTTTCCTTTCCTGCTAATTCCCTCCACCCCTCACGGCTTTGAGTCTCGAACACCTTACGCAGGGATGGGAAGGAGCTGTGCCGATTTTGCCCTAGCTGTTTTGTGTGGTAATTCAAGCAGTTTGGCCGCATGCTTTGCATGCTTACCACCATTCCCAAGTCCAGGAATTGCCGCCTGCCCCTCAGCCCACGGGAAGGGGACCTTTCCTTGGGCAGGGCAGCTAAGGAGGCCCGTGGTGGTCACACATCTCGGGGGTTCCCTGCCATCCTGCGGCGTTTTGCGGCTGATGGACACACACAGGCTGTCAGAGATGATGACTCAGATGTAAACCCTTCCAGAAGTGTCACTCTCTGTCTCTCTATCTCCAGGAGGAATGCTTTCCCTCTTGGTAACTGATACCACGGCCCCAGCGCTCCAGCTGCAATCCCAGGCTGCATTTGCAGTGTCACTTTGGCAGTTTAAAAGAATCCTCGTCATTGTCATCTGCTTCGGCACCCAGCCTCCGGCCCGACCGAGCGTGGGCCTCTTTGTTTTCCTCACATGCAGGTCTCCAGCGATGTTTGATGCTCGGAGCTTTTGGGGATGGAATGCAACCACTTAAAACTGTTTGGTTTGTCACTTTTGGATTTGCTACACAAGGCTCTGTTAATACAAGCGGGCCTGTTTATAATATTCATCAGACAGTGGAAGAAATTCCTCTGATGTCTGCATAATGCAGCGAGCAGACTCCTTGATTATTAACATACTGATTGTGTACTCTTATTTCAGATGTTAGCTCAACGCTGGGGAGAGAGAGCTGGGGGAATAAAAAATGCAAGGCGCATGACATGCCTGGGATTTGGTCAGCGAAACTGGAAAAAATATTTACACGGTTAGGTCGTGTTTTTTATGTAATTCTTTCCTTTTATGTAATATTTGGAGAAGCCGCTGAATTGTCGGGTCTTACCCAAATGAAGCCACACCTCTGAGCAGTGGAGCGATCGCTGCAGGAGAGGGAGCGGGAGAAGCGCGTCCCCATCCCTTCTTAATCCTCTCATTGATGTGCTCATTAGTGTTGGCACGGGGATCGTCTGATGCATCTCAGTCCCTCCCCCAGCACTTCCTTGAGCTCGGCATTTCCATAGGAACTTCCAGCCGGGGGCCAGGATGCTCCAGTGATCTTCCCGGCCCCTGTTTGGTGCTCGCTGGATGCACCATCCCCTCTCACCACGTGTGTCTGAGGAAACCTTCGCTGCCAGCCCTCAACCAGTGCTGCAGAGGAAGGAATCCTGCCTTGCTTGATCGTGCATGGAAATACCCTCTGGAATAGAAAAGTCCCAGCAGTCAGGGTGCTTAATGTTGTCTGACCAGCAAGAACTTCGGTGGACATCAGCTCCTGCATGCTGTCTTACCCATTATTTGCAGTGCTTTTGTTTATTAATAAAGCCTCTTTGATGCCTTAAGTCATAGAAACACACTGCAGAATTTTTTATTTTTTTTTTTTTTACTCAGTGTTTTCATCCCTTGGGTGTTTTTATCTTCTCTTCGTTTTCTGCTTGTTATTTTGGTGGAGGAACTTTCACTTTTGGTTGGTTTCAGAGCCCACCCTGCATATCCCCTGGATGGGCTGGAGTACAGTAGATAGGACATTAACTCGCATTAATGTGGAAATTTGGAATCCAAATAGAACTTGTCTTGTTGCCCAACAATGAGTCATTGTCCTTTCTCTCTTTTTAGCCAACAGCAGATTCAGAAGCTGTGAGACAGTTTCCTGCAGATAAGAGATAAATTGAAGGGAAACCTGGCAAAAAGATGATGGTCAAGCTGCAAGATATCATTTCCTCCAAAGCCCCTACATGCTAATTAACCATTCCAAGCATATTTTCAACAGCATTTAGGGATTTCCTCATCAAAATAAACTTCCTCCCATGTTATCTTCATTTTTGACATCCGGTGTTGTAGTCTGACATAAGAGTCGGGGTTAAAAACCCGTAATATTGGGCTGTGTGTGTGTATTTATGCACAGGCTCACACACACACGATTGAAGCTGTGCCAGTATCACTCTGGAATTTTAATGCCTGATCCAAAGTCCTCTGTAGTCAGCAAGAGGTTTTCTGTTCACTTTGATGGTAGCAGGATCGAGCCTCTGTCCTTCTGCATCCAGATTTTTTCATTTATGCCTTATGACTTGTTTATAACAAACTACAGATGGGCTTGAGTCATAAAGTTCGGAGTATTCGGTTTGGAGGCCTTGCTTTGGGCCCATCCCTTTAATGTACTGCTTATTCCAGACCTGCCTTTCAAAGAGGGAAATATTGTCAGAATGAAAGTGTATGTGCAATAAACAAACTTCTCATTTCCTTCACCCCCCCCCCCCCCTTTTTTTTTTTTTTTTTTTTTTTCTCCTTTTGAAGCTGATTTCTTAACCGGACAATTAGTTTTAGGGCTGCAATTGAATGCAAACTTGTCATACCTGATTTGCAGTCCTTTCTGTTTCAAGTGCTATCAATTATTTTCCGACTAGATGCTCCTGTGGGATCAGCTGTCACTAAGAGCAAATTTGAACACAATGAGTTGCTTCCTATTTCCAAAAGAATCTGAAGATCGTCAAAGCTTGACAGGCAGCTCCAGTTTTAAGATGAAACAGATAAGTTAGGTTTCCCCGGTAGGAGCTTTTGAACACAAGCAGATAAAGGAAGTATTGTTTCCAAAGAGGGGATGCCATTTATAGTGCAAATTCACCCTTATTAAGAGCAAACTGCAGTTGCTTTAAACAGGCAGTCAAATACATTTGCACCGCAGAGGTAATAAAATACTTACACGAGTCTTTTCAAATATATCTGTAGAGCCTGCACTTACAAATTTGGCTTTCTTTTTTTTTTTAATGACAGACTGAGTAAACTGAGTAAACCATTAAAAAGATCAGTGGATGGTATAATGTAGCTCTTGCGTAGATCAAATGCACGAGGTGTTGATTTTACAACTGGATTCATCGACAATCAGCCAGAAGTTAGATTTGTGTCGCTTTGTTTTTGAAGATGCTTCATATATTGTATGCCCTGGTAATTACTTGTGTATGTCACACATGGAGTACAATTGCACGTTATTTTAGGCACGTCACAAGTGAGAAGTGCCACAGCTTTCGGGTCTAAGGCAGCAGTAACTTTATTTTGTCAAAGTTACTGGGGTACAGCGGTGCCACCTTCATGCAAAGAAATGTGAGAGTGTCACTGAATGTGCACCTAAGAAATAAAAAAAATATATATTTTGGGAGGTGACACTGGTCCCAAGATCTGAAGTGTTGCAGTTGTCCACAGAGGAGACCCATTGCTTAATTCAGGAGAATTGTCCTTTCAGCCCTTTTCTGTTTGCAAAGCCAGTCCTGGCCATTTGGGGTGTCAACAAAGATCCCATCTAATGCCAGGCTGTGGTCGGTCTGTTGTGTGCCGTCACTACGAAGAGGGAAAAGGACACAAGGCAAAGCCCTGAGTTATTCAGGTGACTGATCAAATGCCCAGTGACTTCAGGAATTGGTGACGTGTTGCTACATCTGCTTTTGTCACCAGTGCCCTGCTGAATGAAAGGCTTGCCACAGTACGCAGGAGCTCCTGAGTTCCCCTTGTGAAAAGTGGCTGGAAGAGAATTCTTCCTCCCTCAAAAATCTGAACCCATCCTAACAGGAAATAGGAAAGAACGTGACCACTTGTTTTTGCCGTTTGTGGGCAGTGGGACGTTTTGAACTTTCTCATCTTGAAAATTTTGAGTGAAAACCGACATCGAGGGAGATGGAATTTCGCTGAGAACTGCTACAGCCAGGGGAAACACCAAGGAATGGTAAATATTCTCAGAGAGGGAAGTACTCAGCAACCTGGGCGTAGCTGCCTCTGCGCTGAGGGACTGTATCCAGAAAGGATCAAAAGGAGGAATTTTGGCCACGAGGGCAATTCATGCAGTCCACCAGTGGGGAAAAGCAGTGTTATTTCCACTTGCAAAATCATAGGGTTTCATTGCCACACTTTCACAATCACCAAATTAGAATCAGGTGTTAATTAGCACTTGTGTTTGGCAAGCTCACTTTATTGACAACATTTGCCTTGGTCAGACTTTTGATTATTTTGGCTCTGAAACCTGGTTTACATTGATTTAATCATTAGAATACCCTCTTCTAAGGCTTTCAAATGATGCAATTAAGTGCAAATACCACATCTCCTGCACAGCAACAGGGATCTGAACAGTTATGACAAAGCCAGGAGACAGCAATAAGTGCAAATTTTTACCTTTTAATGGGGTCTAATCCTGTAGGAGAGCATTTATCAAATATTAGTATACTTATATTGCTTGTCCATTACTTTACTCGTACATTGTAATTCTCACACGTCTTTGTATCATGCTAAATGAAAGTGTTTCCTAAATGACATGTTTCTAAATGAAAAATGCAGTGTTTATTGTATGGGAACGTGACCGTCCGTACTCAGTTTACAATTCCAGCCACTTATGGAAAAATCTCAGCCTCATGGTTGCATCCGAGGAGCAAATAGAGGTTGTGGCACAAATGTGATGCAAACGTGTCAGCATCCACCAGAATTCCTGACCTGTTCTCAAAACCTCTGTTCAGAAATAAGTTGTTTAGGCTATTTCCTTTTCGAGGCTTCTCGTCTACTTAGCCATGTCTCCTCTCCTGCTTTTGCAGCAGTATTTCAGAGAATTCGTTTGTACTTTTTTGTCATGCACATTGTTGTGCCTGTTTGGAACAACTTGCTAACAATTTGCTAACAATTTAAAGCTAACTGTCTTTTAATTAGCTTTTTTTTTTTTTTTTTCCCTCATGTTCCTAATTGTCAATATTAGGGTACAAAAGCAAGTCAGCAATGAGGCTTTACCTGCAATTAAAAAAGCTTCTGCTTGCTCGATGTGGTAGTGAGTAATGCTTTGGTGTAGTCAAGTTTTGCTATGAGTTGAAAAAGGCAGCACATAATGTAGGAAAATCAGTGTTTTTACTTCTAGAATTATGCTGGGTCCTATATTGTCCATTGTTACACTTCACCGATGGTTTTGAGTCAGATAGGAAGGGCCTTTGTAACTTTTCCTCGCCCTGAGTAGCACCTTACTCACCAGAGCTCCCAATAAACCCACTGACAGCAGCATCCCACCAGAGCTGAGGCGTCAGGATCCCGCTACGTCCTTGCTTGTAATTTCATTCCCATATGAGCGAAGAAAAACACCCTGACGAAAGGAAGCAATCTCTCTAAGGAAAGCTAATTTTTTTTTTTTTTTTCCCCCTCCTCCTTGAGTAGCTGTACAATGGTGATTTTTATCAGATGAGTCATCTGCCGGGTTTCATGGATGTTGTGGATCCGTTCGGGGTTTGTACTTCTCTCCATGACAATGAACTTGGACGGAGTCATCAGGAGGCAGCTGCTTAGGTCGAGTGGCAGTGTCTGTCCACTCCTCAGGCTGTGGCCAAAATCAACAGTGTGTCTTTACAGTTGATCTAGGGAATGCTGTTACAAATATGGGATGTTTGCACTAATGACTTAGTCAAATACATCTGGAGCCCTTTTCCCTGAAGAAACGAAACTGATGTAATAACACAACACAGTCTCCTTATTATGTAAATCATGAGGCAGAAGGCTGAGGACGTTATTTAAAGCAAACTGAGGAAAGCTGAAGATTTGCTCAAGCAATTTCCCGTTTTTACCCCATATGAGATCTTGCAGATGGCAGGAAGGGATAGAAAAAGCAGCAGCCCTCCTGACTTCCAAATGTGAGACAGCTCTCGTCTCACAATAAGATTTTGCGCCACTGGAAACCTGGAGTTTTCCACAACAGAAGAATTTGGACAGGCTGTAAGAAAATCAACCCAGACTTTAGCTACACATCCTGTGTATAGAAAATAAAGGAATAATGTGAGCTGTCACTTGTGATGGGATTTTTGGAGGCATGAATTTGTCTTAAAGACGTACTCTGGTTTTGAGCCCAGGAAATCTCTGCAGCTTGCAAATAGAATTTTCCATCTTTTTACTCTAACTTAAACTTGGATGCAGTGAAAAAGTGGGAAAGAACCATCTAGAACATTTTCTGCAATTTTTGGCTAATCACGCAGTGTTCATCTTTACTTCGCATAAAGTTCATGGTCAAGTCTTTTGCTAATTTTATTCAAGTTATTTGGGATCATGATGTGCTTTGGATCATTTTTCTTCAATGATTTGTTTCTTCTGTGACATTCAGAATGTATCATCTATAGATAGATGAATGTGAAACTTTATGGGTTGCTGCTTGTGGATGAGGAAAAATGAACCCTGGTGCCATTTCCTTTCACTCTTAGCAAAGCCAGGCCAGTGCCCTGTCACAAAAAAACCCCAAAACAACAAAAACAAAACCAAAACCAAACAAACAAAAAAAAATCAACCAAAAAAAACACCCACAAAATAAAAAGCTTTACTTTTCTGGCATAACAGGGTTTTCCTAAATAGAGAAAGCAGATCTCTGCAAGAGACAACATTTTTGAGGACATGACTCAGACACGAAGTTCTCTGGGGAGTGCACACCATGGCAGGGCTCCCCACCCTCTGCTCTGCTGTCAAGGTCCACCCTCTTACATTTCATTTTCTGCAAGAGGAGGAGATGCAGGAGGTCCTAGTGCATCACTGCTTAGTGCCCTGCTGAAAGAGCTCAAAGGCTGTATGTAAACGTTCACACAAATGAGAACAAAGAAGAGTTGCCTCAAGACTTTGAGGTTTGTTGCAGACAACTCATTACAGCGTTCTCCTACACCCAATGCCCTGCTGAATGTGCAGGGGATGCTCTGTGGCTCATTGTTTCTTGCCTAGGTATTGGTCAAGGCATCGACAGCTTTCACTAATTTCAAACCAATTTGACTTTTCTCACAGAAGAATAAAATTTCACACATTTAAAATCTGCTTCCCCACCGTTTCTGATTTATTTTCATTCTTTTAAATTTTCTTACCCCTAATTAGCACTGGGAATCCCCTCTTTGGGGACCTGGACCTTCCAATGCATGAAGGAAAATGGTTTACATGAAAGAAAGCCACGGGGAGAGATCAAGAACCATGAATATAAGTAATAAAATGTAAGTAAAGAAGGCAGAATTTTTATTCTTCACTTAAAAAGCCTAGGACTTCATTTACCTTCTCAAAACCAGCAAATCATCACATATTCTCGCTTTCACCTCCCTGGCCATAGTGATCTGCTTTGGGCTCCAGCTGCTTACCCATATAAATTAATATAAATGCCCATATAGAGTACAAAGGCTCAAATATTACTGTGGTTGAAGGCTATGAGATGTTTGTGTTGTTGCACCTTCGAATCCTACAGCCTTCTTTAATTCCAAGACCACACGAACATTTTCTTCCTTCCTCTGTGAAGATTCACTTGTACAAACCTTACTGCTCTAAAGGGTATTTTAATCTTTTCTCTTCCTGTGAGCCAGATCTACTGGGACAGTGTTTCCCCTAATGTGGATCTTTAATCTTGAACGCTTGTGTGGATCGTTCTGCTGGAGACAGAAAAGTCCTTCTTGCCATGGGTGCAAAATCCTTTCTCTGCAATGATGAGATCTGGGTTCAGGCAAGAACTTATTATTTCTGAAATATGGAATGCATTTGCTCCTGGAACACATGTCCTTTTTATGCCCCCTGGTTCATGAGCTGGTTGCAAAGCTACAAATTTGCTATAAAATTCCTTTTAAGGTGCAGCGCTGCTAGAAATTTGTAGAATAACAGCAATCCTTTCATCCTTTGTATTTAAACATGCAATTTGCTTTAACGGGGTCTGGTCGGCCATTAAAACCCACTCTTGTGTTTTATGTGTCCAACAAAAAGCACACTTGCCCAAGTAAAATGGGCTGCATGCGAGGCTACCATGTGACTATTTATATTTAATGTATAACGAGGTCCTGCAGAACTCCTTTTGTCCTGAGGGTTTCACGGCCCTGTCCCAACAGCGCCAGTGGAAGGTGAAGGAAGCCCTGTGGAAGGAGAGCTGCAGCACAGCACCGTGCAGGTGTGAGGTGGGGTTTTTCATAGGGTTTTGGGTTGGCAGTCCCAAAGAAGGGGTTCAGCTCCTTGCAACAGGGATGCTCCACCTCCTCTGTGTGGAATCTGTAATGTCGGATGTCTCTGCTGTGCCACTGGGACAGAAGAAGTTCTCAGGGTTCCAGCCCTGGCTGAAAGGCTCGCAGTAAATTTGAAGGTTGACTGTTTCCTTTTAAAACTGACTGATTTGCCACGGAGTTGCCTTTTTTTTTTTTTTTTTTTTCCCCCTATGAAGACAACACAATTTCTCGTTTTGCTTCGGCATGCAGAGTTTTGCACAGTTGAAGGCATCAAGCAGGCATCAAGCCACAAGGGAGAGTATCCTGGCTTGTTCTCCAAAGGTTTTTCCACAGGTAGCACTTTGCTCAAAATCACATCCAGTTTGCTTTTCTCGAGATAATTTTTTTGTCACTTCTGGCTCCGTGCTCAGCCTTTTTTTGTCCTTAATGTCCAATTGTTTTCTCTTGCTTTTTTTTTTTCCCCCAAACCCGCAAAAACTCAACAACTGCTAAATCTACTGAACTATGAGTCTGAAGGTATGCGTTGGAACTCCCATGGTTCCAGCTGTCAGATCCTGGGAAGTTGTTTACAGGAGGACATCATGGACATAAGCATTAGTGGAAAACCAAGAAATTACCTGCAAGGGACATTTCAAAGACATTTTCAGACTTTGCCACTTAGAACTGATTACTTCTTCAATATCAATATTTCTCCATAAATTTTGATTCCCTTGCTGTCATGAACATCCTAAAATGAAAGCGTCAAAACAGATTTTTACTTTGGAAATGCAGAGATCAAAAAAACCCCGATTTTTAGTTTGAAGATTCTTCTGTGCGTTGCATTTGTAATATCAGAGCTGAAGGTGAAAATTTAAACAACTTACCAAAACCGGGAGCTACATTTTGATAACATTTCCATCCTTTTAAGTAGTGATTTTTTTTTTTTCCCCCCCTTGAAGGCTTCATGTATTCTTTCAAGGAAAAGAAGTGTTTGATTAATTTTTATGCTTGAAATATCTTGTGACTGTGAACACCCCAACCTTTCCTGTCAGTTCAGCCAGGACTGCAACTCATTGAATCACCACAATTTTTAACATAATAGTAAAAACCCCAAATTCTTGGTTTTTACACGTATATATGTATAATGCTAAGGATCAGATCTATGTAACGAGTCTTAAAAGAACATTTTACCATGGTTGTCATGAAAGCTAGCGTATACCAGATTTGTCTTCTTGTTCTTTTTCAAAGCCCAAATCTTTTGGCTGACCAAATAATCCCAAGACCTCTAAAATATTCTGTGATCTTTCTAATTGGATACACTGATGTCTGCTGGAAAACAGATGTGATCAACTGCAGTCATCTGTGAGCTGAAAGAAAATACAGCATGTTTTTTTCAGGAAAACTTTATCAGTAACTCTACCTCCTTCCAAGGCATAGATGTAATCCATAAATAAAAGAGTTGCCATTTGATGAGAAGGAGGAAATTCTATCTTAGTCAGTGACAGGGAAAGTGAAATGTGGTCACCCAGAGTTCCTGCAATTCAAAGCCAACTCGTGCCCACTTTAATTATTATGATGTATGTTCCTCTTCAGCTTTAATAGCCCTGCTTGTATGAGCAAAGGATCTCAATTGCCAGGGTCACATTTGCTCCACTTTCCTCCTCTCTAGTTTGGAGTTAGAAAACCTGCAGGAAGGACGAGGACCTTTTGAGAGAACCATCTGTTCTCTGGGCTCCGCCTGCCCCGGGAGAGACTAGCAAAGCCGGGGTGGTCAGTTTGGGTAGACCCCTGGATGGCAGCGGAGTGGAAGTGAGAGGAAGTGGGAATAGGCTGGCCTCGTTTTGTCCTGAGAAGCCGTGGGATTCAAAGCCAGAGCATGAGGGGGTTTTTTGGAGAGGACCGGATTATTGTAAATCGGGATGGCAGAATCCATCACAGGAAACCAGCGACTCCAGATAGATCAGTCAAGCAGGTGACTGCAATAATTATTATATTTCTTTCTTAAAAGAACTTGCAATTTTAGCTTTAATTTTGCCACAGGTTTTTCAACCTCATTTGAATGTTAGAAAGCAAAAATTTCACAGGTGGAGTCGGGAACTGGTCTGCAGAGTAGATTAAACCTGTTTGTAGGATTCGAGAGGATGGAGTTGACAGGTGCTAATTGCTGTCATTACTGGAATATTCAGTACTGTTTTGACTTCGTGCAAGCTCCTCAAACTCCAGATGAGTTGAGACAGCCTGAGGCTTTGGCAATCCATTTGTACCTGGGCAGCACCCCTGCTTTGGTGAGGTTCTCCACACAAGAGCTGCCCTCTGTGCAGGATTCTCTTTGGAAATCACTGTTCCAATCAGCCACCCTTTCTCTTTGGGCAGGGTGTTGTCTGTCTAAAAGCTCCAGGCAGGGACTGGGTGGCCATGCTGGTGCCTCCTGTGGGACTCCTCCGGGGGATGCTGACAGTGGGAATCACCAGGCTGCCTCTGTTCCCAGCCCATCAACAGGATTGGCTCAGTTTGGAAGCTCAGACATCCATAAAACCATTAAGGTGGGTAATGGGTAACATCTTCCGCATTATTTACCTGTGAGGGCTAAGGCATTGCTTTTATGTGAAAATTCAAGTCCTGATGTCAGCCTGTGGCTTTGGGAGCTGTGATTGAAGCCAAGGACCTATAAAACGTGTTTTTATCTCGTGCTTCTATCTTGCTGCTTTCTAGCACAAGGGGCTTGCAGGCATCCAGCGTACGTAGGTGGCACATTTCATCACAGGTTTAGAACGGATTTTATTCACGGTAACAGTGCCAATCACCAAACTGGAATCAAAGGCCAGTAAGAATTTGATCTTGGACTGCCACTGTTAGCCACCTCAACCCCCATCTGGAATAAATTGAAAATTATAACAATAAATGACTGAAACAATTTTTTATCTTTTCAGAGGACACAGGCTCCCAGTTTCCATGAAAACTGCTCTGCAGCCGGCTGCTTCTGCAGCTGACATGTGCTTATTGAGCCAAGCCCATATCTCAGGGCAGACCAGAGGGAATGTGTCTATTCTGGTTCCTGAGAAACAAAGCAGACAAGGGCTATTTCTAGTGGCCTTTCAGGTCCAGTGTGGGTGGCTGAGAACTTTGAATCAAAGCCCTCCCTTTCAAACTGAACCCTGTGATAGGGATTTTGAACAGGGCTTGCAGATTTAAAAACCTGGTAAGGGACAAATTTGAGACAGCTTGTGATGAAGCAGGCGTCTCTGCTTCTCAGAATATTATCTTCAAGAAATGGGGGAAGAAGTAAATAAGAAACAAACTCAGAAGAACGAATTTAAATGTTAGAGGACACCAAAATCTAGGGAAAATGTTCTTGTCTCTTTTTCTTCAAAACATTGTGATAGTCTTCAGATAAACTAGGAAACACACACAAAAAAGCTGTCAGCTTGGGCCAACAAACAAACAAAAAAATGCTGACAGATGCATGGAGCACTTTTTTTTTTTTTTTTTTTTTTTCCTTTTCTTCTTCTTCTTTACAAAGTTATACAATAAAATCCAGCCAATGTGTGTGACTATGATATGGGGAAGGAGAGAAGGAAGGGAAGAAGGTTAAAGACTTTCAAACCGTATGTTCTGAATCTGTATTTCTTACACAATTTTTGAGAGATGCTTATGCATCTCAGAACTGCCCCCATAAAACCTTTAAGGTTGAATTGTCCTTTTGAGGCAATATGACACAGTGTTCTTCATTCGGTGAAGGAAGTACCTCTGAACCATTTCTTTTTTGATTCTCTTTATTTCTGAACCCTCACTTACCCTAAATAAGATGTGAAACTTGGGCATGAGAGGCTGAAGGAGCGAAGGCTACACTGCATTTCTCAAAGGCAGCCCAATGATAAACAGTAATGTATATTTGTAGTGCTAAGAGAGGCAACGTGCTCCAGCTTTAAAGCACTTTGGAAATACGTACAGGCTGCAAAGGAAGAGGTATTTCATTTTTTGTCAAAGAGTAGCCATTCATAAATTGCTGAACAATGGGAACTGCACGCACTGGTAGCGCCCTGGACTTAGGGTGAGCCATAGCATTCCACGGACTTGTAGAGCTCGGCATAAAGTGCTGCTGTTGGGAGGCTGCATCACCGAGTATCTGCTCCCTTAAACCCCAGGGTAGGGGAGAAATTTTCATGGAGCTTATAGTGATTTATAATGGGAAGCATAGGCTTTTTCATAGACATTGTTCTCAGTGACAGTGTAAAGAAAGAGAGCACTAAATCTCTTCTCATCATAACTAATGATTAAGTCAGCAGCTTTTTTGGCGAATACAGAATGCCCTTCTGCAAAAACAAAGTATTCTATTGTGATGTATTACATTTTAAAAAAAAACCCATAAGTATCCCATAAGGCTATTGCAATATTTTTAACTAGATCTTCCCTCTTTGTCACCATATTGAAATAAATGGAATGTGTCAGGCTGAGTAATGCTCTTTCAATAAGTTTTTAGGAGCCCACTTAGAAGTTTGGCAAAATATAAAGAAGCGAGGAAAACTTTCTCAGGATCCTCTCTGGCCTGAATGAAAGATTGGTTCATTAAGGAGAAAAGCTTATGCTGATGCTGACACTAATAGATGGGCCAGGGAAGGATATTTCATCTTAGTTTGGGCTACCTTGCTCCAAGTTTGCTGCCTCAAGTTGCCCTGTGAAATGAATCAGCCAGCTGAAGATGATTCATTGCGTTGCAAAGTTCCCATCAATATAATGGGGAAATCAGTTTTGTGTGAATGGCTCAAATGTGAACCAACCCTCAACTATTAGGAGTCACAGGGTCAGCAGTTGCTGAAAAATTAACTCCCCTGCATCCGCTGCTTGGACCTGGATTTGAACTGTGCAATGCCTCCGCCTTCAGAGGGCATTTCTGTTACTCAGCCTGGATACTGAACTTGCTTGAGCATCATACTTTATTTGGAAGAAAATACCACCATTTTGCAGGGTTGTTCCTCCTTCATTTATTTTGTTTCACACGTGATCTCAGCCCTCATGAAGTCAATGATAACACTCCGACAGCCATCACCAGTTCCAGGCTTTTTTACTCTCTATTTTGACCATTGAGGCAGATTTTTACAAGGTGGTCCTTCACAGTTAGCTCTAGCTTTCATTTTAAGTCTCTATTAGGGCATATAAATACATTGTCTTTTATAAATATGTTCCCTGAATGATTTTCTGCAGCAAAACACTAAAGAAAAAACAAACAAAAAACCAAACAAACAAAAACCACAAAAACAACAACAAACCACAACCAACCAACCACAACAACAAAAAAACCCAAACCTGTGCTGCTCAGATGGAGAAATTTGCAGTAGTATCGCAATGAGAAAGAAATGTGTTTAATCATTATTCCTCAGATAAAGGTCAGGCTTTAGGGGTCCATTGACCTCCACGTTGCAAGGGCCGTATTTTAACACCCTCTGTCTTTCCTTCCTCAGGAAAAAAAGATAGATTGATGAGAATCCATTTCCAAGAGATTGTTCTTTTGTGACACTGAACCTAGTGTGTTCCTATATTACTTTGTTTAAACATTTCTGAGACGTTTGGAAATCTTGTCTAGTAAGTCTTTTTTCGCTTCTCTGTCCTCCAGGCCTTTCCTGAGTGCCACATGTGGAATCCTAGCCACGATTCACAGAAGTTAGGGCTGGGCAAAGTGGACCCTCCTCAGGCTCGAGAATCCTTCAGTTTTCCATTTCTCCCTCCCTCCCCTCTGCCTCACAAAGGTCCTAATCAAGACTGGGATAGAGGGAAATCCCATTAGAGCCTAATAATGCTGCTTCTTTCCAGAGGGAGTCACTAGAAAGTAATTTATTTCTTCTTCAGCGCGCAACTGGAGGTACTAATTTGTCACAGGCCTGTGCGCGCTGGTGCCACGGAAGCCTTCGTTATCCCGGGGACAGGGGGCTGAGGTGGTGACCCAAAAAGCCTATTCTTCTGCCAGCCCAGCCCTGTTTGTCCCTTCCCAGCTCAGACATCACATCCAAGTCCCCAGGACGTGTAAGGCTCTGCTTTATGGCCGCAGTTTGTACAGTGCAAGGTACCAAACCCACGGTTCTGCTGCCTGTCCGTATTAGCGTCAGCGAGGGGCTGCGGCGAGAGCACCGCTGTCAGCGGCCTTCTCTGGGCTCCTGGGCCGTGGGCAGCTCTAATTTTCAGACATGCTTTCCTTCCCCCCCGCCCCACTTTCCCCTATTGTTGTGTCTTTCCCATCAGGGGAATTCACCCTCAAGTTCAGAGCACACACACGTCGGAGGGATGCGGCGGAGAATCGGCCCTTTGTGAGCGTGTGAAGGATGCTTTCCTTGACCTGTCAGGGAACATATTTAACTCGGTGAGAAAGAATGCTGGGCCGAATTCCTCCCTACTGTAAGCAGGCTGCTGGAAGTGGCCGTCCATCAGGAATGAGCATGGCCTACTTTGGCTGGTGGAAGGTCTCCTGGGCAGATGACACTGTTTACAGCGTGTTGGCTGCTTTTACTGCTCCCTCAAGTGATGGTGAGTGTTTAGCCCAAACAATGCAAATAGGAAGTCGTTTGTTTGTGAGGGCCTAATCCTGAAGCCCTTATTTGGTGTTTGCTGAAGTTAAATTCGGCCTTTACTCGGATAAACTCCAGTCGAATTCGCATGGAGTTTGCCACAGTGAGGACGAGAAGAGGGCTGTGGGAGCGCGCTGCTTGTTTTTGGCCCCAGCACAAAGATACTTTGGGCTCGAACACACACCGAGGGGGCGAGAGGCACACACAATGACAGTCTATATACATGCAGCGCTATACGTGTGCACATGAGCACAATTGCACACTAATCTAATCAATACATTCATTTCTTATTAGAACATAATTACACATCCCAGGAGGCTGGAACAGAAAAGTCCCATTAACCCCTCATGCCCTTTTCGGCTTTCCTCTGCCTTTCCATCTAACAGACCTCTGTGTCACTCCACTCATTAGCAGTTACTGTCTATGACATTGTTACATAAATAAGGATGTCGACCTGTCAGAATGGGTCACCCAATTCAAGGGTGATGATAAATATCTGTCCCTCTGAATTAGGCTAAAGACACCAGAGTACAGGACAGCTACTGTTGATTATTGGATAGTTAATGTATAGAGGACAAAAGGTGCTGAGGCCTGGTCACTTTTTGGATCATTAATATGGATTTAGGCCTATTGTTAAAAAAAATTAAAAAAAAAAAAAGCACACGCAAAACTAGGTTAGCAGGAACGTGCATAACTTTCAGTTTGGGATAGAATGTATGGATGGGGGGTACATTCATGGTGCTGGAGGTATGGGTGGATTTTACATCAAATTCGTGCCCCTTTTGGTTAAACAGCCGAAATATTTTGGGTCTGGGCTGAAAACAGTTTGTGCTGCCCCCCTGCTTACAGAGGCAGGGGGAGGAAAAGCCACTTGGATGCCTTTAAATCAGCAGAAATAACTCCAGGAAGGGGCATGTACAGTTAAACATATTCAGTTCCAAGGCAACTAGAGAGTGCTGAAGCAGATCTCGTGGTTTGCACTGAAAGTTATTGCCAAGATTCTTTTCTCAGACCCTGCTCTATTTCCAAAACACTTTCTTCTACCTAAATAATGAAGGGACTGCAGAGTGTCTACAACCCCAAATCATTCATTTGGTGATTGCTATCTTTTGGCATTAGTGACAGGTAATTCCTTGCAGGTAACACTGAAGTGTGATGCAACACACTGCTTTGATTTTAACAGCAGATCATGTAAAGACATCAAGGCAGCTTGTAGACAGTGGCTCTTGCCATTCCAAATAAGAATTAATTAAGACCCTTTTCGAAAAGTCTCCATGCTGTAGCTCACACAAATGAATTAAGACTCTTTCCAAAATCTCAGTGTTGTAGCTCACTAAAAATGTTAAGTGCTGGGCACAACGCCCCTTAGGATGTGTTTATCTGAGAGCCTAATCTCAGCACCCACAACTTTCCCTGGATTCCATGTCCCACAGGATCAGACGGTTGTATCGCTGTCTAGAATTTATTACAGTGCCTTGCTGTGAGTGGCAGATCCAGTCTGGTAGGGAGCCAAGTGTCCTGTACATGAGTGGGGACAAGTGCAGCGTGTCTGGGCGGAGTCAGGCCACCCTCAGTTTTTCTCCACTTGCCCCAGCCTCTGTGCAGCGTTACACCCTGTACATCCTGCCACTGAGCTGCAGGAGAGTGCCTACAGCACTAGAGATTGGGAAGAAATCCTCCCCTGGGAGAGTGCTGAGGAACAGGGTGTCCAGAGAAGCTGTGGCTGCCCCTGGATCCCTGGAAGTGTCCAAGGCCAGGTTGGACAGGACTTGGAGCAACCTGGAATAGTGGAAGGTGTCCCTGCCCATGGTGGGAGGTTTGGAATTGGATGATCTTTCAGGTCCCTTCCAACCCAAACCATTTTTGGATCCTGGGATTCTTCTAGAGCAAAGCTCTGGCAGAGGATGCTCCAGCCTACACACCAACTCAGCAGTGCAAGGTAGCTGCAATTAGCTCTGTGTCCCCATTCCTCATTTCCTCCACCCTCAGGGAGCAACTGATTCAAGAAGTATCCCTGTCTCCCCAGAGCACTTATGTGTGGAAAAGTTTGGCTAGTTATTCTAGTCTGAAAATGCAGTCTCACTGGGGTGCCAGACCTTCTGAGCACAGGGGGACCAACAAGTCAACTCAGGTCTGCTAATTTGAGTAGAGACTGTGAGTTCTGGCTTGCTGGGAGAACCTTCCCATCTTTATCCAGGTTAAGCCAAGCAGATCTGGAAAAAGAAAATGCAGGTTGACCAGAAATAGGAATTCCTACAGCTCCTGAATTTTGTTTGCTAGAATAAGACTCTGGCAGCCCTTTGGGGAAGTGTATTTGTGCTGAACCACTGCTGGGGCACAGGGAAATCTGAGCAGTGGCTGCACTTCTCAGCTGAGTCTTCCTTTCCATTTGACAAATATTAAAGATATGAAGGAGGGAAGGAACAGGAAGAAATCAGCTACGATGTGTTCACTGGGTAAAGCACCCGTGTGTATCCTCAGGTTCAAACTCTGCAGTGTAGAGCTGTAGTAAACCCATTCCAGATGCCGTTGGATTTCAGTGGCAGAGGAAACATAAGTTTTCAGACCCTCTCTTGCAAAATATCGTATAAACAGTGCACCATCAAGGTTGGAAAATACCTCCAAGATCATGGAGTTCAACCATTAACGATGGTTGAGTGCATTCTGCAATGTCCTCTGCAAATAGATTTGTAAGAAATGTAACAAGACACTTGTGACATGGGTGTTTTATTTCCCCATTCAAGCTACAGTCCCACATACCTTTTTTTTTTTTTTTTTTTTTTTTTTTTTTTTAAACTGCACTAGATTCTACTATTTTGTGATCATTATTAGTAAGATTCATGCTACTCAATAAAATAAAATTTTGGGATTAGTTTTCCAGAACAGGTTTGTCTGTAAAATAACCTGCAGATGTGTTTCTGCTGGAATATACATTTTCCCTCCATATTTAAGTTGGGGAGGGAAAAAAAGTCAGCATTTCTATATCATTATAGCAACTAAAATTTGGAGATATTTCAATCTGAGATTTCCTCAGTATGTATTTTAATATGTGTTGAAGATGATGTTTACAGGAAAGACCAGTTTTTGCATGGCCTGGAAGTGCAGGGTGCAGTAAAGGTGCTTGCTAATACCTCTTTTTCTTAAAACAATGACACCAGTCTCTGTTCTGACTGGTATCAGCCACCCTCAGGTATCAACATCTATTCTGTTCAAATGACAGATTTGATAGTCGGCGGGAAATACGTAAAAAACCGTAATTCAGAAAAAACCCACATTAAATTACATTGTGTCTTTGTATTTGGTTGTTTCATAAATATTTTACAGGGCTGGCATAGCTCTATTAGCTTGATGGAGGAGAACCACATCAAAATATAAGAATGAAAATATATTTCTTTCCTTTTCAGGGTTGATTGTAAAAACCCTTGTGCATACACACATGCTACATTTATAAAAATAATTCCTAACACCCACTAAAAAAGCCTAATCATAATATCTCAAATATGTGGCCAATATAGATGGGATTATTTTGCAGCAGCAGCTTAAGCATATTGCTGGCACAGAACTCCGGGACATGATGATATAAATTCACAGAAATAGTGCTTGCTGGTGCAGTAAATGACGACAGCTGCTGTAACTGCTGGGCTCAAAGGGAGCTCTGTCCAAGAATAATGAATATTTCCCGTTGCATTTCAGAAGTGCATGCTTTGCACATGTGAGGGTGGATCAATAACTCAGCCAGCCCTCCATTTACTGTGTGGTAACGCTGAGGGGAATTCATTAGAGGTCCTGAGCTAACTGTGCACACACTTGGCATGAGAATTCCAGTGAGGCACCCAAGGGATCCACTGGCCAGGTACCCCTGGCCCACCCCAGGCAATGGCACTGCTGCCATAACCTGCCCAGGGTGAGAAATTCATTCTGCTCCTACTGCAGCCCATGAACAATCCACCCATCTGTGCCCATGCTTTTTGTGCTGTGACTACCTTTCCAACAGGAACTGGGCTGAGATCACTGGCTTACTCCAGCCTAGCCACTGAAAGGCTGCCTGTTTATTAGAACCATACTCTCTGTGAAATGCATCTTTGTCTATGGAACGGCATGGCCATTGCATAATAAGCTGGTGATTTATGGTTGTCAGATAGTGTGTTTGCAGTAAAGCAGTAGGCCTTGAGGGATCAGGATTTGTTAGCCCAGGGTTGTCCATCTCCAGGTGCTTTCACGCTTGTTTCCTTCACTGAAACACAATAATTGATGGGACTTCGCCTCTTCGAGCGTGAACAACGCTGTTTCTGCCATTGGCTGAGGCAAACCCAAACCAGCAGCTAGAATGCAAAATGCATCAGAAGCATCTGAAGCACCTGGACACCTGTCAGAGCGACGTGAGGACCTACCTGGGCTGTCTCCAGAGCTCAGGAATTGGTAGCAGTCTGGCTGTGGCAGGCTGGAGCACCGTGGACATTAATTTACCCCACTGAGAAGCACTGGAAGCTGTGGTTCCACAAACATTTTTCTCTGTGGCACTTTTGGCTCCAGCTAGTCATGCTGCCACCAGCCAGGGCTGTTTGTGGCGGTGCCTACACTGCCCTCTTTGTTCTCCATCGGCACGGAGGGGTGGCAGGAGCATGGGAGCAGCAGGGAGAGCCAGAGTGGACATCGCCTGCTGAGGCTGACTCCACGTCCCGGAGAAATGTGTGTGTAACCACAACCCAAAGGCCGGGATGAATAAGCTTATTTGAAAGTCTGTGACTAAATCCTTCTGGAAAATGGGCTCTAGGCTCTTTTGAAAGTGTTACCCGCTGCTAGTGGGGACGGGATGCCTCAAAGAAAGGCAAAGGGCTGTTTAATCTGTTCCTTTAAGTGCTTATCACCACCTATCAAAGAAATCACTGGCACAGCTGCCGTTAACTGGAAGATGTGAGCTTCCTCAACAAGTAAGTGATGGCCATAAAGTTTACACTGCCCGCTCTGAAGTGGTTCCTGGTGTTAATCTAATCAGTGCCAAGTACAGGAGCTGCTGCTCTGTGCCAAGGCTCTCCCCTGTTACCTGCGTTAAGCCTCTTCCCTGGGTGTTAAAGTAACATTTCTTAAGTGTCGAAGCTGAAAGAAAGTATGGAAAAGCAAATGTGTTACAGGGCAATAGGAGAGAGGACTGCTGTGTCCATTGTATCAACTTATCTGAAAATTTGGGTGGCAAAATGTTCCTCGCTCCTTTGACTGCGTGGTGTCAAAGGGGTGTGTGCAAGCATGGGAGCAGCAGAGGAAGCAGAACTGCTGTGAGTGGGTTATCCAGCATGAATTACCCAAAAGTCCCACGCCAGTGAAGTCACAAATATTCGTGTACTATGGCGTGCATGTCACCAGCGCCATTGTATACGAATATTTGTGGTTTTCCCAATGAATCACCTAAATGGCTCCATGCACCATTCTAGGGTGAGTGTGCCAAGCCCCCTCTGCCTCCAGCTCTGAGTTGCACCTTGAAAATCCTCTCTGCCAGTTTGCCCTGAAGGGGCAGGTGTGAAAACCTCCACTCTTACACTAAATCCTGCAAGTTAAGGCACAGAAATGAGGTACAGAAAGAAGCAGGCCTCCAGAGGCAGGCGACAAGAGGCTGATGCTTACCAGCCTTTCTACACCCCAAATCTGCTGTTTGCATCCGAGTCCCTGGGACAAATGGATTATTTGTCTGCCCAGCTGACCTAACCCCAGCACCACACCAGCACCCGTGTCTGGGACTGGGTACGGTGGTGCTTATCCTGAACAGAGCCAGCCAGGAACATCAGTCAGGAGCTACAACCCAAGTTCTTGCCTAAAAAAAAACCCCTCAGCTCTCTGTTGACAGGGAGATGCTGGAGCTTTTGTAAAGTTTAGAGCCCCACGCTGTGATCTCATCAGATGTCGTGTGCTAACTCAGGGCTTCAACGGAGGCCTGTGCATGGGAGGCACTGGTGGTGAGTACGTGGCATCTTTTCTTATGAATATGCCTTAAAATATGCCCTAAATTCACTACAGTGCCCGCCATAGGTGCCTGCCCCAGTAACAAATTTGCTCTTAACTTCTCCTGTTTGTGTGGAGGTTTTTCCATCACTTTTCCAAAAGTGCACGTGATACTGTAATTAATGACTGCACTTCTTCTGGCAGGGTGGATCTCACCTGCAGCAGTCCAGGGCTGCCAGGTGTGCGGGCAGGACACACAGGGACGTGGTGTTCCTCAGCATCACGCAGTCCCCGTTTTGGCTGGGGTGGTGGGAAGTGTGGCCAAGAGGAGAAAGCAGGGGCCACAGGCATGTCCTGAAGCTGTGGTGGGGACAGGGCGAAGGCACAATGACTGATTCTCACCGAAGGAAGTGTGTGTGATAGAATCAAAGCAGGTCAGCAGTTAGAAAACTAGCAAATACACAATCTGAGAAAATAAAATTTTCCAGGCTACGGAGCCAAGTTTTCTCAGGCACTGATTCCATTCACATCCACGAGAGGAGAAAATGCCTGCTTACTCTGAAATGCGGGATTTCCACTGCTGAATTACAATTTCTGTGCACATTCAAACATATGGCCCATGTCCCCCTGACCCCACCAGGAACAACTCCACAGCTTCTGTTAGAGCTGGCTTGCCACACTGGGCTGGCAGCATTTCCAGATTTGGGACGGACAGTTTCTGCTCCGTGACCCCACATTTTCTGCAGCCCCTTTGGTACGTGCAGGAGGACATCCTTTCCCAGCAGCCTTTCACACCGCTGGAACTCTCAGCAACTCACTGAAGAGCAGATCAGCCCCTGAGGCTGGGGTTTGTCTGGGTTAATCCTCAGGGATACAGCACACACCTTTTGCCAGCAGGTAGGATGGACAGACCTGCCGGGTGGGAACATTCATGGCTCCATCCCTGGAGCCATGACTGGACTTGGCTAAAAAGCAGCATTGTAGATTTATCTCAATGGCCTTTAACCCAACTCTCACAATAAAGGGGTGCAACAGCTCCATCCATCAGCATCCCTTTGGACCACCACAGAAATTTTTGAAGCCTGAGGCATTTGTTTTTTAATAAGTGAAGAATCCTACCCAGTTATTCAGCGCCATTAACTCAAACTTTATTGATATTTTGCCGTGTTTTAATTTTGGCACACTTCCAAAAGGTGTAGAACCAGATAGGGAGGCATGCACAGATTTATGTATGTGTGTGTAAATACAGATATCTATAGATATATATCTATATATATAGATAATAGATAGATAAATACACACAAGAAATCAGAAGAAACTGGTGCTCTACTGGATTTCAGAGTCCTGACACTGAATTTACTCTATTTGTGCTGAGACCAGATCTGGCAAGGGCCGTGCTTTGCCCTCAGCGCTCAGTTCAAGGTCCCTCTGAAGTCCCAAAGATGTGACTTGGCTTTTGTTCCCATTACTCCTCATTTTCACATGCTTGTTCACATCCAGGTCCTGGAAGAATCTTCCAGAGAAACTGCCAGGATGTTTTTAGGGGAGATTGTTGAGTTTTTGCTCCCTGCGGAGGCCTGGTGGGATGTGAAATCAGCATCACGTTGCTGCAGGATGCCCAGAGGTGAGGGAAGCAGAGAAGATGGGAAAGTTTATAGGAAGAAGGAAAAGTGCAAAAGAAGTACAGCGCTTTACAAGGATGTAAAGAGAAAGGAAATGACAGAGGAGCAGAGTGGGTCTTCTCTGGTTTGCAGCATTAAAGATATCCCTGTCTGCATTTATCACATTATTTAAACGTGACCTGGAAATTATTATTTTTATTGTATTTATGCTTTTCATCTCTTGTTGATGATTTACAATGAAAGTCTAAGACACAACAGCTTTATTATTAATATTCTTTTTTAAATAAAATAGTTGTTGCTGTTCTGTATCTCAAGCCTTCTGTATACACAAAATTTTTGCCAGCACAGCAAAATTAGTTCAGATGGGTCCTGATATGTTACTTTACAATCCTTCTCCTGCAGAAACCTCAGCAGCATCTGCTTTGGTCAGGGCAGTCATTTCCAATAGCTCTACTTTCTGTCCATAAGAATTGCTCAAACTGTCAAAACTTTTGCTGGCAGACAGGCTTTCAAGATGTGAGGAAGATAGAGATGAGGGAAGTGGAGAGTGGAATTTTACAGGCAGTAGTTACCAGAGCTAAATATAAAAATGGGGCAGAAGATTAATTTCCCTGCCTCAATTCCTTTTGCAGTTCACCTTTAAAGGATTTTTTTTTTTAATGCACATGTACTGATATGCTCATATTCAGTAGTGATTGTTGTCTAATTAACAGGATATTCATTACATTTAAGCATGCTGAGCTGACAGAAACAGCTGGGAAAATATAATAATCATTCTTTATGCAGAAGAAGGGGAAATAAGCATGTGTGTCTATGGTTTTATGGGCAAATGTGTATTAAATTCCACACAGAACATTATATCTGGGATAGGGCCCACCAAGGACATGGAAGACATCCAAGCATGATGGATTTAAGATAACAAAGCAAGAGGTGAGCATAAATCCAGAGATCAAACAGAAGAACAGAAGGGAAGATAGGGGACAAACAGAGAAGAAGTTCTAGGTTAGTGGAGAGGGGGAAATAAATATTCCATTTGTGTATGTTTAATTGTGGATGTGAAGAAGAGAAAACCTGTAGCAATAAATAGGAGGGAAAAACTTAAAATGGCAGAAGAATGACAGAAACATAAGGTGAGAAGGCAGAGCTGTACCCACCAGGCTCATTTTTTAATATGTTAGGGAGGCCTGGATGATATTGATCTTCACCGGTTTAAGATACAGTAAGATAAGAAGGATAAAACTGGCCTTATTTCAGAAAAAAAAGTTCATATCTTATAATGATCTTTTATAATAATATCCTTATAAATATCCTTACAGGGGTCATTCAGTGTTCTCCTTTCCAAGAGCAATTTAGTAAGTTCTAACAGGAACTTTTTAAAGCACATACTACTTCTCTAATCAGAGTCAAGATCAAAACATCCCTATATTTTCACCCAGGAATTTTAAAGGATCTCAGAGATTTTCTGGGCTGCCAGTAGATATTAACTGGATATAAGCTTCCAAAACCACTAAGGGACGAGTGCCATCCATGATTACAGGAAAAGGAAGCTGGCAAATAAAGATGTTTAAGGCAGGTGACTTCTGCATTTCCCTGGAATAACATAGTGGAGATCAAGGGTGGCTGCTGTTTTGCTGAAAGTTCTGAAATCAGAGAAGAGAAACTCCAATATAAATCAGTTTAGGAAATTCTATGGAATAAACTAAACTAGAAATGGAGCTATGGGACAAATGAGCACACTCTTATGCCTAAATTTCCTTTCTCAAAATCCTGCTGTATGAAGTGGCTTCGTGCTCAATATATTGAACTTCCTACACCTTGCATTTTTAAATTTGGACATTAAACACCTATTTCCTTATGGCTGGTGTTGCAAGGCTAAGCTCTCCAGCAGCACAGCTCCACAAGCGTTGTGCCTTGTGTGTCCTCTGTAAATTTTGTCTAGTGTGAGCCACATGCAGCCTCCCAAATCTCTAAGATTATACGTATCATCTTTGATCTGAGCTCAGTAAGGGGAAAACCATGCGGTTATCTGTGGCTCAAAAGATGATGGTGGTTTCTTTGGCCCTCCCCAAAATCTGATAATTGAGACAAGGAATAACTACCGTTTCTCACCTCCTTCCTCACTTCCTCGAATGCAATCATGTTGCTTCTTCAAGTAGCTTGAAATATAAAAGTATTATATGGAGACATCAGGAAAATGGGGATCAGACATGTTGTATAGGTAGAGACCTATATAACATAGATGTTATTGGTTAAATTGCATGAATTAGGGTTTCAAAATAAGCCTTCTGATATCTTTTGAAAAAAGGGGAAAGAAAAGCAAAAATGCCATTGCAAGGAGATAAATTTAAATGTGCAACAGCAGAGAAAAATAAATATTGTCGTTAATTTAGTGGTATCTTCATGGATTACATGACTTTGGGTTAAAAAAAAAATGGTTATAAAACTAGAGCTTTCCCTTTGTATCTGCACAGACTCTAGGTCACCAGATAAATTAAATACTTCTCAAAATACCTTTTTTTTTTTTATTATTTTTTTTTTTCCCCTGAACCTCCTGTGTGTCAAAACCCCAGAGGAGCTGAAAAACCCCCGAGTAACCCAGAGATTCGGTGTGAGGATCACAGTTGGCTGCTCCAGCCCCTGTCTGCCTGGTGTCCTTGGCAAGAGCAAACACAGAGCCCTGTCATTTGATACCTCCAACCACAACCTGTGATAATCCACACTCTTTAATCCCCCGCGTAGCTGCCGCTGTGTCATCACAGTTTATTTTAAAATGGTGCTCCTCGGCACTAATCTCATTCCAAATTATTCATATTAATGTTAGAATTAGGGTGAATTAGGGCGTTATTTGCCTCATGTGTGACACTTAAGCGCTTGTAAGTAATTGCACGGGGGAGAAGAGGGCATTAAATGGGAATGGCACATACAGTATGAAAAATTGAAGAGAGCAAATATTAAACTTTTAATAGAAATAACTCCAGCAGAACTTTCCCACAGGCAACAGAACTCTGATATTTTTAGCTGGTTGAGGCCAATATATGTTAAGAATAGCATTCACTACAGTGGGAAAATACACAATTTCTATTAGGGGGCGGTCAGAATAACAACATACTGATGATACACTGGTATAAAATATGTAATTATCTAGCATGCAAAGAATAAATCACATAAACTGTTTACAGTAGGAATTGTGAAGGGACAATGACACATTGTTGTCTTCTTTGCGTAGCAAAGAAATTTTGGCTTCTAAAACTGCAAAATCTAGTTCGCAGTGTTTATGTGATGCTTCCTGCAAGAAGCCTCTGATAAGATTTTTTTTTTTTTTAATTTCTTATAAATTAGGTTAGATATTAAACTTGGTTAAAATGGGAGATAGACGTGGTTAAAATTAGAAAGATGTCAGCTTGGATAACATCTTGTGTTTCTTCAAGTTGTACCATCAGTCTAAAATTACACAGAATAATCCTCCTTTCCCATGCAGCTGCAGATAACTGCATTTTTCCTTCTAGAACCACGTATTGTGGTTCATTCGGTGCAAAATTCACAATCATACCTGGTGGGAAGCCCAGCTCTTTGAGAGCTGTGCTTGGAGTGATTATTCTTATTACAGAACTCCCAGTCCATCATATTAATAATTATTAATAATGCAGAGAACAAAGGCACTGAGTGTCCTCATCCATCATCATGCATAAAAATAGTTTTAATTGATAAGCCCGTCTGTTCAGTGCGCTATTATTGTCTCACTATAAATCGTAAAAATAGGGCGAAATCAATACTTTTTATCTGCCCTCCTTGGTAGCAAAGAAAGACCTAAGCTTCAGGATTAGTGGGCAGATATGAGGAGGATTTCTTTCTTTGTGATACAAATCTGTATTAATTGATTTTCCTTGATGTGGATTAATTGCAGCTCTTTATTAGGAATAATATCACAAATAACCTATAGACAAGTATAGATTGCTAAGCCTAGATTTCAGCTGAATGAGGCTAATCAATACCTAAGTCCGTAATTTAAAGCAATTCATTAGGGCCTCGGGAAAAGCTAAGTAATATACGTGAGAAATCTCTCATCTGGAGCCTTACAGGAGTTTCTCCCTAAACACAATAAATACATTTGTAATATATAATTATTGCAGATTAATCTTGCTCAATTTTTTTTTTTTTAAATTTTTTTTAATTTTTACTTGCCAGCTCTTGCTCTAAGGGCGAGGAGAGCAGCAATGGGCCTGAGCCCTGTGCTGTGTTTGCCAAGGGGTGGGCAAGGCAGGAGGGGAGGCTGAGGCAGCTGGGGGCGCTCAGTCCGGAGAAAAGAAGCATCAGGGGGGACCCTCTCTCTCTCCACAATTCCCTGGAAGGAGCCTGCAGCCAGGTGGGATCAGGTTCTGCTCCCAGGGAATGGGGACGGGACAGGAGGAAACAGTCTTATGTTGCACCAGGGCAGGTTTAGATTTGATATTAGTGAAAATTTGCCCATGGGATCTAAAAGTCATGCAGATGTGGCACTTGGGGACATGGGGTAGTGGTGGCCTGGGCAGCACTGGGTTGGCTGTTGAACCCCCAGATTTTACAGGGCTTTCCCAACCTAAATATTTCCATGATTCTATTCATTGACTCCAGCATTGCAGAGCAGACATATTTTGGGTCTTGTGGGTTGTTAAAAGCCAGTTGCTTTGGTGCATCCCTTGTGCCATCTGTTTAATCAAATGGACAAAAGGTCTTGGGCATCCACCTAAAGTTAAATACAGCAGCAAACGTAATTAAAATTGCTATAAATGCTGCCTCCAGGAAATTTTAGTGACCTGTAGCGAGTGTTTATCGTGCAAGGGGAATTCCAGGGTTTCATGAAGAGCTTTTAGAATAAAGTGTATCATGAAACAAGGCTGTAGCAGTTGGGTAATAGGATTGCCACAACATATATGAGAGACAGATCCTAAGTTTAGTAGCACTAAATGCAAAACCTGGGATGAAACAACTAAGTCAGTGCAACAGCAGTGAGCAAAAATTTAAATTTCAAAATGATATTATAGTAAGTATATTTTATACATGCATAATTGGCATACAATCTTCCTGGCCATGTGTGTGGATAACATAGAAACAGACTTCAAGAATGTGCTCATAGTTCTGACTAGTGCAAATTTTAGCATTTACCAAATCCATGAACTTCTTTAAACTTGCAAAGGAGATGAGTTTACCCTGGTAATTACGTGAATGCTGCAATTAACAAGATGTTTTCCTTTCTGTCGCTTAAGAAACTTGATTTTAGAGCCAGAAATCCCAAACTCTTAGCACAAGCCCCAGGTTTCAGTGAGGCAAATGATTCCTGCTGGGAAAACCATGATTTCCTCTACAATGGAATAAGCCAGGCAAAACATTCTATTAACTCTCCAGTGTGCATATCCTGATAGCCAGTAGATGCTCTTATTGCCGTAAGCCTTGTCCTTTTATTTCCCCCCCCTTTCTTCTAGGAGAAAAACCACCTTGATTTCCAGTGCTGGAGCCTGTGAATTCCTTCAGTGGAGATTCCTCCAGTGAGTTTGAGTCTCACTGTGCAGACACCCCAGGTTATTAACTCATGTGCAGTGAAGATCGACTAACTAGGTCTTTAACTTGGTTAAATGACTTTACTTTATGGTTAAACTTGGTTAAATGACTTTACTTCTGGTTCCCACATACGTAAGTTTGTCCTTGTCCTTAGGATTGTTTTGACCAGTAAATTATCTAACGCATAGTAGCTGCTACCTAAACAAACTTCTTCCAGGAAAGACTTGACAGGATTTGGGGCTGATTTTCTGCATGTTGTGGTTCCTTCACAGAGCTGCATGGGAAGTACTGATAACAAGTGTATTTAATTGATGTAGAAATAATACCTTACATAACTACATCATGAAAGTTGCTGCAGGATAGAAATTCATTGCTCTTTCTCATTCATTTGTATCTCTCATTTGTAAATTCCTTGTTGCTCCCATGGCAGCACCGTAAATCAAAGCCCAAACCTGAAGATGTGTGGAAATGGGAGGGCATCCAGGACAGACTGCTCTTGCATCTGACACCTAAAAAAGCCAAGGGAATAAACACCATAATAAGTCAGTGTGCCCTCTCTCTGGCTCAGATTATCTGGAGGCCATCTGAATAAACTCTCAGCTGCAGCAGGAAGCCCTGGGACTAGATCTTTCACCTTCCTTTGATTGTCATTTTCCAATTGTTTTCATTTTTCAGTGACGCCAGCACACTTGCTCGTTGATGTTCCATTCTGGCCTTGCTTTGCCAGATCCACCCAGAGACGACTGAAGCCAAGAACAAATAAGGCCTCAAAAAGAGGGGCTTTCCTTGAAGCATCCTTAGAAGAAGGATGCAGGCAGTGCTGCAGTTTTGTATTAAGTGCTTTGAGTTCATCAGGCTACTTGAATAGTTGGAAATGCCATCACATGCTCAGAGCCAAAGGTACCAACAACAGAGATATTTCTGTGGCAAAACCCAAAAATGGGTCCTTTCTTTTTTTTTCCCAAGCCAGAAAACTGTAAAAGCTGACTATATAAGGAGAGATTTTGCTCATTTTCTCTGATTGATTGTGCCATGAAAAGTGGCACCATGTGGCAATGCAGCAAATTCACTGAGTATTCCAAGTAGGAAAGGACCCACAAGGATCATGGAGTCCAACTCTTAAGTAAATGGTCCATATGGGGATTGAATCCACTTTGGTGTTACTGGCACCAACTGAGCCAATCTCTCCTCTCCTCTCCTCTCCTCTCCTCTCCTCTCCTCTCCTCTCCTCTCCTCTCCTCTCCTCTCCTCTCCTCTCCTCTCCTCTCCTCTCCTCTCCTCTCCTCTCCTCTCCTCTCCTCTCCTCTCCTCTCCTCTCCTCTCCTCTCCTCTCCTCTCCTCTCCGCACAGTTTCTGTGATGTATTTCCCAGGTACAGACGTGTATCCTTGACCAAAGGGAGAGATAACACCTCAGCAAGTTCAGCACCACGATTCCTCATCCCTCCTGTTAGTTTTGGCTCACTGCCAGCCTCCTGTGTGAGATGGAAGACAGAAAGATGCGCACTCCTCGTATTTATCCTTGTCACCTGACCAAAACTCATCGTTCCTTGCGAGCTGGCATGAGTGTGGAGAAGGCTGGGCTGTCTTGACCTTACACGTGCTCTGTCCATTTTAGGCTTGGGACCTGGTTGGCAAGGAGAGCAAACACCAGTGCAGCTATTCCCCTGATGCAAACCTTTCAGCTGCACAGGGGCTGCCAGTTTGGCCCTCAACGTTGACATCAAAGCTCAGAGGGGAAAGGCTGCTCTGGAATGGCCCAACAGGGAAAGCCATCCACGTATTTGCATTTTACAGCTATTAGTCGTGCGGCGCTCAGAGCAGCTCCCTGGTCTGAGGGTGGATCTGCGGGGCAACTGCATATTTTGGAGGTTTCCTTTGAAACAGAAACAAAACAGAAAAAGAAGCACCAAACCGCAGTTTTAAAAATAGGATGCTCCAAAGATGCCTCCTGGAAGTCACAGGCTGTCCTTATATCGTTCAATTTTTTGAATTCTTCGGGGGTGAGAACAGCCCGGGTTGTCAACAGAGGGCTGTTCAGAGAGACGAGGCAGGAGAGTGAAAGAAGGCTGGCTATTGTTCGGGATGCGGTGTAGGCTGCAAGAATGCCTTGGGAATGCAGCGCCTGCATGTCAGGCAGAGAGAGAGGGCTTTGTGTGAGAACACTGAGGCAGAATGTCAATCATGTGAACAACCACTATCTCCTTTTTTTTTTTTTATCTTGGTCCTTGTTATGACACTTCCCTGCCTGGAGGCTGTAAGGACAGGTGTCAATTTCCTGGAATGTGCCGGTGTCTGATCCAAGCTGTCCAGGTACTGCGTGCAGGGGAACTGACCTGCCAGGAGGTGGGAAAGAGCCTTGGAAGCATCCCACCTTTCCTGTGTGCTCTGCTTTGTGCCACTCTGACACAGCCCTGAGCATTCTTTATGAGCAGGTTGCACACAAGCACCCCGCTTTGTTTTGGTTTTCCCCAAAATAGGAATGCCCCCGTCGTTCCCCGGAAGAATGTGCGTGATTTGGAACATTCACAGCCGGAGAAGGAAAACGTTGGGTAACAGAAAGGAAAAGCCACACACTCATGCAAATGTAAAACCCATGCTTTATCTGACAATGGTGCACATTGTGTCTGGGCGCAATGATGTCAGAGCACTGTTATGAAATTCCTCAAAATCCTGAGCGAAACAGAGGCAACATGCCTGAAACGGGCGCATCTGTGATTAAAATAATTTTAGTCTTTAAGTAAATTAGCGCTTGAGACAGAAGCTTGCTGGGCTGGGAATAGCATACCTGTTGTGACCTGAGTCAGAGCTGAGGTGTCTCCTCTCCTCTCCCTCATGGGTTGGTGCGACCTTGTGGTGCTTGAGGCAGACCCACCTTTGAGTAACACTGCTTTGCTTGCCAGCAATGGGAGGAGATCCCACACTGATAAAATCCTCCCCCCCTCGAGAGGCTGGGCTAGGATTTTGTGAGCCCACACCACGCAGGGTTCATAATAGATCTGTTTCAGTGGAGTTATTTAGGGCCAAGAGGAGCAAATTTGCTCAGGCGCACAGGAGTGAGAGCTGCCATGTGAGTATGCAGGAGGAAGGTGGTCCTGGGCAGCGCAGGGTGCAGCCCTACACCACCAAAATCGAAAAGAACTTTCCCAAAATGTTAAGAGAGCATTGAGAACTTGGATTTTGGGATAAACCAAGTTACTTCACCGGTCTCCACCGTGGTTTATTTGCTATACTGAATGAATGATCGGCCATATAAAAATCTCTGTCCATTTAAATCAGGTAAATCAGCTCTTGTCAGTTCAGTAGGGCTGTGCTGATTTGTCCCAGCTGAAGATTTATTTCGTCACCTCAGGTTTCTTCTTCACTTTTCCAGCAACTGTAGCTGTATGGCGCCAAATAACAGCACCTTATTATGTCAGAGTTTTCCATGATTCATAGAAATACACACAACCACTTGTACTTAGGGCTTAAGTGCTGTGCAGAAAAATCATCTTGATTGTGGAAGCAAATTTTATTTCTGCATAAAAATACTGTTTATTTGGCCCAAACTGGCAATTTCCAAAGTTTGCCAGAACACAGAAGCCTGCAGGATGGATGTACCATTGGGAATGGCCAGTAACTGGAGAAAGCCATGTATTGTTTCATAAAATCTTAAAATATGTTTTTCAGACCAACCCATGAAAAATATTCCGTTTCATTCTAAAGGGTAAAAACCTTTCGAGAAAAATTTTACATCTGTTTTATTTTGGTTACAAAAATAATAATTCCTCCCCCCCCCCCACCCCCCGCCATTAAAACACAATTCAGAACGCATTTTAATACCAAATCCTGCACATCTCACTGAAAAAGAAAAAAAAGTTGTTACAATTCCTTGGGGAAGAGGGAAAGGTCGTTTCTTTTGCATTTGTCTTGTGCTGTGAGGGCGTGAAAAGGAAAATTTCTCTTAATAGCGATAATTTAGTCAAAAGCTATTTCAGAAAGAAATGAGATTTGACCGAGATAGGGGCCAGTTCTTGGGTTAGATTTTTTTAGCAGTGCACAAAGCAAACACCCCAGCTGGGGTTCCAAACTACAACTACCAAAAGTCTCTGATGACTAACGCTTCCTGGCTGTGCTTCATGCTGGCTTGGAAAGAACAAGATGACTTTTTGTCTAAGCCTGTACCAAAGTTATATAAAGGGCCGTGAAAAAGGTTGTGCAGGTCCATCCACAAGCATCGATCTTTTGCACATGCTTGTGGTGTTTTCACTCGTGGCTTTTGGGGAGAGCAAATCTAATGTTTAATTAAATCATTGAGTTTTAGTCCAGCCACACCTCTTTTTTTTTTTTTTTTTTTTTTTTTTCCCCTAGCTGGCTGGTTTTTTCATTGCAGGAATTTGCTGCAGTCCCAAAAGAAGGATGAATAACGCTTCCCATCCTGAACACAGAGTGATCTGATGGTGCATGTTGTCACTGGACACTGAGGGAGAACATCCATCATCCACTCTGGCCCATGATGGGATCCCTCGGTTCTCCCCTTGCCCTGAGTCAGGCTGTGACAAGAGTTGGTGTTTATTAACATTAACGTGATGATGCCCACACCTCCAAAACACTATGCAGGCTATTTGTGTGTACTTAACAAGTCCTTTGACCCTCAAATGAAACCCACAGAACAAACATAACAGCTGAAAGCAGAGGCAGCACTGAGCACATCTGATTTTTCTGTAGGAATCTGGGGCCCCCAACCCATAGAATCAGAGTCCTGTAAAACACCTCAGGAAATAAAGACTGAGGAAGAACTCCTTGAAAAAACCCCCTTCTTGCTCAGAAGACATTCTACCTCCCCATTCCTGCTCCCTCCCTTCCACCAGACAATGGCTTTTCATGGAGCTTAATCCCTGCTAGCACCCACCCTCGTGGCCTCCTTCCTCCCTCGCTCTTCATTAAGCTCAACATCACGTATTTCCAGTCGCCTCTGACTGGAAATGTCACACTCCCAACTGCACTGCCAGCAATGCTCCCAGTCCTTTCCCCTGCTGGCCTCGGCTGCTGCATGGTCCAGCTCCCCCTCAGTTACTTTTCCATGCTGGATAAATGCTGGAACTGGCAGGAGGCTCCAGCAAGACCAGGAACACCCAGGGCCAGGAAGCGGAGGCTGGAAGGGCTGGGTCAGAGTTTCCCCACCCCTAAATTGGTCTCAGTCCTGATTAAGTTCTCTCCCTCCTCCTTGCCACAGACTGCTCCCATGGAAGCTCTCAAATCCAGAACTATTACCCACTGTCCTACGGGGAACTGCACTTTGTAAGGAACTCACCATTCGGAAGAGCTCAACTCCCAGCTGGGCATCCTTACAATGACCAGATTTTCATATGTGTTCAGCATTTTGCATTTATTTGCCAGATTTGCTCTTGAAAGGTTTGGCTACACTAGCCAGAAAGACAAAAACTTTATGAAAGAGTAAGTGTAGGAAGAACTTGTTCATAAAATCACTCTCCTGTCCAAAAGTCCAGTTCTCATGTGTGCTGCAATATCCTGTGAAAAAGTCACTGATGATTAATGAAGCTTTTTTAAAACATCCCTATCAACTTTGCAAAGCTATTTCACTTTATTTTGCTCGGTTCCTGGTTTGCTATTTGTACTTTAAAAAGTGGTATCTGCCTTTGAAGAGATCATCTTTGATCCTTGCACTGGTTATCTTATTTCTTATACTCCGGGTAATGGAAAGTCCCTGCAGGCTCCCTTCTTGATTCTCCCTCAATTTCCATTCTCCTCTAGAATGGTTGGACTATTTTTTTGTGCAGGTTATCCTCAAAGTGGAAATTTCAGCCGAGTTCCATCACCTCAACATCTACTGCATTCCTGCTTCCTCGGCCCGTATCACCTGGACAGGGCTGGACCGAAGCTCACCAGGAGGAACTTCCCGACCAACACTTGTGGCTGCAGGGAACTGAGGCAGGGATTCAGCCTCACAGGACCTGGCAGCTCTGCCTCTAAAACCCCAGGGTGAGGGAAACCTTCGGACACACCTCTCAGGAGTGTTTAAATCCTTGGGCACCCCGAGGAGGATGCTCCAGCTGCATCTCGGATGCAGCTGTGCGGCGTGTGCACATCTCTTGACACAAAGGGGCTGCTCTAAAGCGACTGCTCTGTTCTGAAATGTTGCTGGCAAATTGTTGTGAACATGGGAAAGAAACAAGAGTGTTGAGAGCTCTGGTATTATTGAAATATTTAAATATTATGTATGGTGATGCCTCTAATTCAACATTTGCTGTGGTAAACGCAGCAGAAATGACTGTAACAAAATATTATTGCATATTCTAAGCCAGATTCTTGAGGTTTGTTTTATTTATATCACATGTGGCTGGGAGAAATAGTTCTAGGAAGTCTCAAACCATGTATTTTCTTTCCAAGTTGCCAAAATATCTTAGAGAAATCAATTGCTGGGGACACTTCTGTGTGGCTAAAGATTTATTTTTAACCTCTTGGTGTGCCAAAATCAGGAGCAATTATTAATCTGTCCTGAAACTGCCAATACAACCTGCTAGCAACAGATGGTGTGAATGAAAAGCCAGAAGTGGCCATTTTTAATATTCAATAGATTAAAAAAACTTAGTTCTCTAATCTTATCTAACCTCTTGTGACCGAGGGTCCACGGTATTGACTAAAAGACAATATCAATAGCCTTGATTTGAGCCTGAATCAGCCAGGGAACTGGATCTTGTGAGGCGCTTTGTGCCTCCAAGTGATGCTTTGTGTTCCCATCTCTGCTGGCCTTGCTGGGAGAGGAGCACTGAGGGTTCCCCTCTGGCAGCTTAAAAGCAGGAGCACCCCGTGCTGCAGGTATGGCTGCACTCCAGGGGTTCTTGTTTAGGTCTGAACTTGTATGGTAGTTAAGAACAGCTCCTGTCAATGCCAAGGGGTGCAGGAGGATTACATTACTAGATATTATCTCGGGCTTGCTGTATTTATACATCTCAATTACAAAATCAGGAAGTGTTGCCAGCCATCCTTTGGATACAGCTGGCACAAACACACACAGACAGAGAGAGAGAAAGAAACAAAAATAATCCCATACTGCGAGCCTGCTTGATTTTTTTGGATTAGTTAAGGATTGTGGAAATCTGATTCTTGCAGCCTGTGGTGACGCTGTGCTGCTGGGGAGACTGGGTTTTGTCCCGTGTGACACTGCTGGGGAGCAGCAGGATTCCACAGCTGCCCAGGAAAGGTGTATCCCAACTCACTCACCTCACCAAGGAGAAAAGCTGTGTCTGAATCCCAGGTTTGGGATTGCTCATTGTCTGCTGCAATTTCTCTGCACCCCTGATTTATTTTGTGAGCGACAAAGGCAGGGAGGACTCAAACCTCAACAGCAGATCCTGTGTGAGGTAGAGCAGGTGAGAAACAGCCTGGAGCTTTTGCAGGAATAATTCCCCAGCTCAGGTACCCGCCGAGCAAAAGCAGCAGATGTGGCAGGAGGACAAACTTTGCCTGTTCCTCTCCGGACGGACAAAACCTCCTGCAAACCAAGGGCTGCAATTTGAGGAGCCGCTCCTCTCTCTGTTTTTAATGCCTGTTATTGATAGTTGTGTGCACAGACCCCGTACCCCGGCGGGTCAGCAGCTCCTCAACCACAGAGCCCAGCTCTGGCCCGGGGCTCCCTCCTGCTGCTGTCCTCAGCCCCTTCCCGCCCACGTGTCCGCTGACCACGGTCAGGCGGTCCCCTGACAATTTGGGATGTGGGAAAGCTCTTCCCGGGCGAGCAATGAGCCTTTGCAGAGCTCAGGCCAGGGAGGAAAGGCCGATGCACCAGGGGAGAGCGCTGGGAGGACATTTCAGCTTCCTGATGAAGGGAAAACGAGCTCTCCCCTGCGAGGTTTTCTCTGGGGGCTACAAGAGCGAGGCTTCCGAATTGGAGAAGAGGGAGAAGGAGAAGGAAAGATGAGAAAATGGCCAGCTAGAGGGATGTAACCTTAATTTGCACATTAGCACACTGATGGTGGGTGCTGCTGTGGAATGGAAGGTGCACATCAAGTGATCTTGGACAGGAGAACTTAGTGTGCCCAGCACAGCGAGACGAACACCTGAGGAACAAGGGCATAGCTAAGAACACTGTCCCTCAGGGATTTCTGCTGGAAAGAAGCACAGCCTGCAAGGCCTAATGGTCTGAGTAGATATCAGCAAAGTCTTCATTTCTACCTATGGATGTGACACAGAACTCCTTCCTAGCTTTGGATACATCTTGCACGGGGATGCAAGGGCACATTCACTTGCCTGAAAATGGGGTTATGGAGTGATCGTTCCAGTCTATAATATTGTTTCACAAGAGAAAATGTATTGAAATGCCATCCTGCAACAGCAAATTTCGGCCAGCTCTGAGATGTGTTCCTAAATGGCAATTTTGTACTGTGAGGCCATGTTTTTTCTCATGATTGTGTTGAAAGTCTCTTTGTGTCCCCAGTTTCTAGGAGAATTTCTGCACTATCGGCAGTGAATTCGGTTTGAATATCAGAATGTATAACTCTGAATATGTCTATAAAACATGGGTTTCCTTAATGTGAAAATATTCTGCATCCACGCAGCAATACCTTCAGCACTTCTGTGAGTGACACAGTCTGCAAAGCTCAACTAGCCCTTGTAACCACACCACCACAATTCAGAAAAATAAATGAGGGGTCTAAGACATGATGTGAGGTTTTTTTAATTAATGGAAATAATTTTTTAAAAAACTTCCTATGTGTGTGCCTTCTAGTTCTCATTCTTCTCTCGTGGGTGGTGGAAAATCTACAGCTGGTAACCCTTATAATATCACAGAAAGTACCCCAGATTTCTTCTCTGCCTCACTTGAAAACTCTCTTTTAGGTTGTTTTGTATTGTTTGTTCTCAGAGAAGAGAGCTTTTCATTTGATATTAACATTAGCAGAGAATTCCTGAACCAAATAAGCTCTTAGAGCTCAGGGGGAACATCTCCAAATTTTTCTGCTGTCTAGATGGACTAATCACACACTGCAAAAACAGAGAAAAGGCCAGGAAACTGGAAATTATATCATAGGGGATGTTTTTTTTAAAAAAATCATGTTTCAATCCACTTTTTGAAATTTTTCTTTTTTTACCATTTAAACAAGAAGAAGAAGAACTTCTCTTTTTCTTTTCTGTATAGGGAATAATGAAAGGTACATGATTATCTTTTGTTATTGGATTCTATGGAACAGCCGGGGTTGGAGTAGAAGGGAAGGTCATCACTTTGCAGGACCGAAACCCAAGTATCACCAGAATCCCTGACAAGCCATAAAACAAAGAAAAGCCTGCAATAACTAAACTTCCTTTTTTGAATGGGTGCCTGGTCCTGGAAGGTGCCATTGACAAGAAAGGCATCTGAGGGCACTTAGCACCAGCCAGGTATTATTCAGTGTCTTCCAAGATCCAGTGCCTCAGCAGGCAGGAACAGAGATGCAGGGGGTTTTTAGCATCCAAAAAAAGAAAGGTGAAGGGTTCATCTCAGTCCTAGGTGGTATTTGAAAGCTGGTGTGGTTAAGGCATGCCCAGCGCTGCTGCCAGCAGCTTGCAAACATTTTTCTTTTGACTTTTCCTGTCTGAAGGACAAGAGTTGGGATTAGGTGAGCCTCAGGCTCACCCCTCATTCCTTTCATCATCAGACCATTTGGATTTTTCTACATAGCTGGAAAGCAAACTCTTCCACACTCCAGCTCATGTGAACTCCTCTGTAGTTCTCTCGATCTAGGTGAGTGAGGACTGACATCAGTTGATATTTTCCTGCATTTTTAATTCAGAGATTTAACATTTTTTGCAACAAAATCACTGCAATTAAGCCATTTTTGTCAATGACTGTAGTCGAAGACCGTGAAGTAAAGCCAGGAGCATTTATAAAAGTATCCATGATAGAATAACCTACGTTTGTTTGTTTGTTTGTTTGTTTAAAAAATTTCAGCAGCCCACTTGTCAGGCTTCTAGAACTGCTGACATGATGACAGACAGGTGAGAAATAAGGAACTTTCCACCCAGAGATAATTTTCTCTTTATAGTTCAGGAGAGTTTATTTTTAACAAGACTTCTATGAAAACAGAGAAATCTGGGTTACTCTTGATTCATATCCCCTCATCTCTTAAAAAAAAAAAGTATATATGCATATATAGATATAGATATAGATATAGATATAGATATAGATATAGATAGATATCGATATAGATATAGATATAGAAGTGGTCTATATATGGATATACATGAAATATATAAAGAAAGAACATGAAAGATATAAAAAGGAACATTATGAAAGAAAAACTATGTGTATGACTGATTAGTTTAATGACCATTAGACTCCTAATGTCTTGGAGTATTCAGATAGAGCTAATGCTAAATAACAATAAATCTACTCTCTTTTTTTAGCACTTTAAAACAACTTTGTTCCTTTGAAAGTTGCAGTATGTTTTTACTGGTCTGCCTTCAACAAGGTTTAGTGGCCATTTATGTGATGTGATTTACCCTCCATTAATTAGAACTTTTCTGGTAGGAAAAAAAAAACCAAACAACAAAACACCACAAAAAAGAGACTGCTAAATTCTGGCATTATTCTATTTCTCTCTGTATTGGAACAAAGGAATCATTTCAATTCCAAACACTGAGCTGGTAGAAACAATTTCAGCTGCAGGAGGTAAAACCAAAGATAGTGTTAAATCTGCATGTACAAAGCAGAAGCCTGCACACATGAACCCACATCTGCATGCGCAGAATGAGTTGATTCTTGCTCAGGTGGGGTTTTGCCAGTGTGAGCATGCAGGAACACTGGGTCAGTTGTTAAAACACTGCACACACAGAACGCACAAATTCTATTTGATCTAATTTGTGAGTCTGAACACACGGCAACAAACGCTTAAACCAAGACATGGGGTAAAAGATGCAAACTGCAACAATAAAATATCTACTTTTCCATCCTTGGTAAATTCTCAAATGTCTAAGTTTTGGATCTGCACATCTTTCTATACTAACAAAGCACTTGAATGGGAATTCATCTGTGCAGAATAACATTTCTATTTCCCCTTATCAGCAAGATGTTTAGCCATTTCTTTTTTAAATACATTGGCAATACAATAAAATTGTGTTGATGTACAGAATGTTTGTCATAGATTTTGGGCTGCATATGCCATAAGGGTAGAATACAAAACACTTTATTTATATTTTGCAGTTTTTTAGAAAATCTTCGTGTGCAACATGCAGCCCCTTGCAGATCCAAGTGTATCCACCCCACTGGAGGGAGTCTCATGTAGATTCCAATTTTCCACTGGATGGAAAAGCGCTGTGCTGGAGTTGAAACACATCATTTTTAATAGCTAGGGAAATAACACAGTGGCTGGGTAATAAGTCCTATCACACAGGCACATCCTTGGAAAAATCCACTCTGTTTTTACTAGGAGACCCTCTGCCATCAATTGGCTGTCTGACCTAATTTCCTTAATTTTCCCTGCAAGTAAAGGGAGAATGCTGTCCTTTTTGGGATCATTGTTCATTCATTTCAGCATTATGTACTATGATGAGTATTAATAAGCCTGTCTCCAACTGACCAAAAGATTACTTCTTTAGTTTTTATCAGTGAAATACGGTCAGTCATCCAGAAATTTACTTCTCTGGCATACTCTCCACTTACCATAATGAGGAAGTACATCTCAAGAAATATATGGTTAGAAATAATGCTTTTATGTTTTCTGTATTTTGTTATTTTTGCCTCAAATCACAGCTCAGTTCAGCGTGATCTGACATGGCTGAAATACTGAAACCCCCACTCCTCCAAAGCAGTGTTTATTATAGAAACCACAAACTTAACCTAACCTAGAGCAGCTTTTCTAGCAGTGATATAATTACAGTAGTTATTGTTGCAATAAACCAGATGTTCCTGAGCTGGAATGAAAGCACTTCCCCCCCAACATTACATTTGTTACGTTGCCTCTTTTCAAGTTTCACATCAGCTGTTCAGAAAGCGCTTTCTCCGTTGAGTGTCACTTACAGATTCTTGCTGGGTGAGTCTTTTAGGGCAAAAGAATGAAATGCTGGCCAGGCTCTGAGTTTTCACTGCTCTCCTTAGAGCCTCTAACATGACAGTCTTCAGTGTCACTAATTCTTGCCCTGGTTTAAAGATTTTTTTTTTTTTTTTTCCCCTTTAAGACACTTGGCTGAAAAAAACCACAACCCCAACGCTTTGGAAAACCTACTTATTGAATGAGTGCATTGTTCTGTGCAAAAGGGAGTGTTCCACTCCTACAAAATCAATGGAGTTTGACACAGACTTCAGGGGAGACCATTTTAGTCACTATTTTGAGCAATTTAGGTATTAGGCAACATCTTTTGAACTGCTTTGTCAGCTGTGGTTGCAGCTCCGGACCATGAACAACCGTTCAACCTGAACCACGAATATCCAGCATTGCTCCAACATTACACATCTTGTGTTTTTAACAATGTGCTCGTCAACACATTTCTAATATTTCCCAGCCCAATCAAGTCCTAACTGCAGAAATATGTTGTCAATAAGGAATTGGACCGTGTTTAAACTGCTGGGATCTTAGACGTGAAAGTTGTTGTATGTATTTCATGTGTGCAAGAAACCTATCTAGGAGCAGCAACCACGAAGAGTCAAGAAGTCAGGAGGTGGTTTTATTGCACTTACAGAGCCATATAATAATACAATAAAGAAACACCAACCAGGCTTGGGGTTTTGTTTACTCATAGGTAGGTTCTCAGGAAAATACAGGAACGGTAAGAATTAATTATCTTATCAACTATCTGAACAAGTCCCGGCAGTCCTGGAAGAAACCTTTGTAATGCTCAGGTACACGTGCTGCTCTTTTTTCTGCTCACTCCTGGTAAGCTATTAGTCAACCCATCCCTGTGGCAACTGCAGTGTGACGAGAGAGGAATTCACCCCGTGGTCTGCTAAATTTACACTTTGTAAAAATGTAAATGTTTCTTATAGGAGGAATTTACATGGCTCTGAAACACGGTCCAACTTTTCACTGATGTGGTAGGGGATGCAGACGTTGCTGGCCTGGTTTTACAAAAATCTTTGAAAATGGGCCATAAAATAGCTGAGGAAACCCACGAGGCACCCACACGTTTGGAAGCAGATTATAAGAGAGCTCTGCTGCTCAGCCGCAATCAGCTCCCTGATTTCAAAAGCCAAGGTATCGATTTCACGTTTTTTGCTCTCCTAAAGGGAACGTGTCAGAGCTGAAATAAATAAATAAGCAGGGCCCGTGTCCAGGGAACCTTGATGTCTTTCCCATCACCCAGGCCGGGAGGCCCCTGCGCTTCCTCCCCTGGCTGTGACATGCCCGGCAAATATTTCCACCACCCACACTCGATTCATTCTTAACTCTCCTCACCCACTCATCATTACAGCTGTGCAAAGCATCCATTACAAACCCTGGAGCCACCCAAAACCTACCTTTACCACTTCACTCTGTGCTCCACACCCAGCGGGCATTGGTGGGACTTTTGGGGGGATGAACTTTGTGGGACAATCGACCCCCAGCTTCATGCAAATCTGGGCCCAGGTTAAGGTGGATGGTTTGTGGACTGCATAGTTTTAAAGTCGCTGAGAGAGAGTTTCACATCACTTCCCTGCGTGGATCTCTGTCAATATCCATGGAGATAGAAAAAGGTGTGTGCATGGTACACTGCAAAAGGGAATAGCAATAACAGTGGTCAGGTCCCAAATGAGCTCTGTGTGTTGCAAAGAATTCCTGGTCTGAAGAGGAGGGAAAAAAAAAAACAAAACAAAAAAAAAACCAAAAAACCCCCTCTTTTTAACTCTTTAACACTTTACTGTTTCAAAGTGTTAGTCACTCATAAATTTTTTATGGCATTCCTTTATTTAGCACATATGCATGCCGCTAGTGGTTCAATTAGACAGGAACTCTGCAATGAGTTGCTGTAATGATGCTCTTGGGCAGGAAGTAGAGGGAAACCCAGACTCCAAAATTCAGATGGAAAGTTAGATTTTTCTGTAGTCAAAATGAGAGATTTATTTGGTTGGTGGCAAAAGTTTGTGTCTGCAAAGTTTGGATTTAAGTGCTCACCAGGATTTTGGGAAGCCCAGTTAGCAAAATTAAGCGGTTAAAGGGAATCTAGATTGTGCCAACCCTACTGAGTGACATCTCGCTCTGTCACCTTTCCGAACTGTGGGGCAATCTGCTTTAAAGCCACTGGCAGAAATTACAGATAAGGAAGAATTTTTAAAATAAAAAGCAGTTTGAAGGACAGGGTTCGATAATGGAGGCTCTGTGGCTCCTTAGACAGGATCAAAAAAACTAATTTCACATCTCAATTTTTAAAGGAAGCCCAGACCACTCAAGGAAGGAGTACCAAACATGTCACTTAACAACTTGTAACAAAAGAACTTCCTTGGTTTCTGTTTGCAGCTTGACATCTTTCTGTCCGCAAGAGAATCCTTCTCTGTCACGAGTGAGCCCATGCAGAAGATTGTAACCACCTTACCAGATCCCAGATGTGGAACACTCCTTCCTGCTGATACCAAAATATTCATTTTGAGATGAGAGCCAGAGCTTTCAATGCGTGGCGAATGTTGCTTTGACCTGGTGGTGACTTCGGTTATTTTCTGAAATCCTGTGATGTGCCCGTTTACCAAAATGCCTTCAAGACAAGCAGAGAAAAGCTTGGAAATTACTATAAATCACAAAAAAAAAAAAGGCTTGAGGTGCAGTTACATCGTGTTTAAGGTCATATTAAGAAAAGCAGGCATGGGGTTGAGCTGAGCAGAAGGAGATCCACAGTGCAAGCAAGAGCCTGAACCGGTCACCAGAGTGTGAGGCACTGCTGCTCTCAGTTCTCCCAGATGTCTGAGAGAGGTAAGGTGAATCACAGCCTACAGGATTCTGTTTCTTCCCATTATCTCCACAGGGAATGGGAGTGACCAAGCTCGAGGTGTATCTCGCTCCACACAAGGTGAGGAGAGCTCCCTGCCTGGTGTCTGGTGAGTGCCACATACAAGGTGGAATTTAGTGGATGAGGAAGGGAGAGAGGACAAACATTCAGTGCTGTGGAGGTCAGTGCTTTATCCTGCTCTGCAGAGAGCAGAATTCCTGCCTTGGTCAAGAATTATCAAGTAAGAACAGTATGGAAAGTTCAGCATGAAAACATTAATAGATGACAGGATCAGCGGCTGTTCTCTGTGAAGAAATGAGCCCCAAAAAACCCCCACATGGGCAGCCCTGGACTGCAACACCAGAACCCCAAAGGGCATGTTTAACAGCCCTTAGTCATCACCTTCACCGTGTCCATTTGTCCTGGCTTAGGGAAGTGCGGAGCATCCTCATCCCACCTCAGCATCAACACCTTGGGGACTGATACCCAGGGGCAGGTAAAATACAGCACACCAATGTTCCATGTCACACACGTGTGGACGGCTGTGAATCAGGGGAAACAATTGCTTCCAAAGAAATGATGTGGGACTAGAAAAGTGATAACAAAATGCTTGATTTGAGAGCAAAAAACCCTTTGGATTCGCTGCAGTAAAAGAGTGGTGCCACTAACAGCGCTGTTCTGAGGAGTCAGTTGGCATTTCCGCTGACAATCTTGATTCTTGGAATTGGTATCTGTCATTTCAACCCAGGCTGAGTTGTAACTTAGTGTGAAAAAGAAAAACAAATTGCTGAAACGATAGGATTCCTTCCTCTGCTCTCTCTGCATCACAAGAAAATAAGATTTACTTTTTATGAGCTATTTGCCAAACCTCGCATCATAAACACTTTCCTTTTAAATGGATGGGTAAGGAAAAGGAAGACAAATGAGATAAGTTCAATATTTAAGAGATTTGCTCAGCATAGATGGTCCTTCCTTTGCACAAGTTGCTATTTTTTCTTGTTAAAAAATTAGAAATATGTTACAAATCGCAAAAAATACGGGCAATTAGCAGTGAGTGCTCCAGTAAACGAATCTGTGGCAAGAAGAGGTGTCATAAAAAATGATAGAATTGAGATTTACTGCCACTGAAGTCAGCAACAGCATTTCCATTGCCTCCAGCTGGAGGAGGACTTGGTTCCTAGGAAGTTCACTTCAAAGATGATTATCTTTATATCAACAAGTCTGGGAGCGAGGGCTCCATGGCCTTCAAGGTGAATGCTAGAGGGAATGAAGGGCTGTAAATCCCTGTTTCTGCAATGATAAGGATGCTGGCCCCAGCTGAAATATACAGAAATAAAGTACAGTGACATGAGTTTGAGAATCCGACCAAAAATCTCTGAGCAGCCACATCTGCACTCCTACCACAGGTAAATCTTCCAGGGCTCTCGTTACAACTGTGACTTAAATAAGCAGTCTGGGGCCTGTCTCAGTGTTTGTTATCAGATTGTTCAAATATTTCACTTACATTTATTAACCAAAGAAGGTCTCAGCCCCTTTGTTCCAGCTGTATACAGAATTTACCAAATTCTCTCTTCATAGTCTATGTAATGGAGTCTGAATTGTCTGGGAGTTTTCAAATAATCTTGTTCAGACTGTGACTTTCGATTTAAATAAAAATGGACCTGTAAGGGCTTCCTTAAACTGTCTCTTTTTTGGCCTAAAAAGTAACCAGACTTTCACAATTCTGTAATGGTTAGAGGTAGTGACAAGCTGTTCTGACCCTGCTTTCCAGGAAGATAGGCGAGCAAACCTCTTGATTCCACTTTCTTGTGTGCTTATTCCATTTTTTGCTACTTAAGACGATTACAATCTTGCGCAGCTTTGAACAGGCCTGAATGCAGAGTTGCCCACTTTTGAACCGCTGCTAAATCACATTTCCTCTCTCGTGGAAGGGGAGAAGGTTTCCTTGGTCCTGTTCCCCAGGAAACCTCGGGGGCTGAAATCCCTCTCCCCAGGCTGCTCCCGGCGCGGCTCCTGCGGGCTGCCCACCTTCCTCCCAGCCCGCTCCTCCGCTGCTCAGCCTGCTCTGTCTTTTTTCCACATGCATCCCTGCCCAAAACAAACTCCGCAAGGCTCCCCACCCAGATCTTTGGAATTCCTGGGCAACCTTACATATGCCTTTGTTTTGGGCAGGAACATGTGCTGAACTGTCTCCTCCAGCGCCGAAGAGAAGGGCGGTGGTTAAACCTACCATTTTCAACAGGGCTTAACCCAGCCTCTAACAAAACCCTCGGCAAAGGTGCAATTTCACAACCCCCTCTGCGTGTGTGTGTGGTGTGTGGGAAGGAATTTGCAGAGAAATGGCCATCTTTCCCCAAATTTCCTGCCAGAGAGGAGCAGCAATCAGGACCGGGACGCCGGCAGCTCCCTTCACTTGAGAGCTGCGTGTAGGAAAAAGGTTTAATTCTTAGCATTTGGTTGCCCTTACGGTTTGCACTTCAGACACTGTGGGGCTCAACAGACGTACAGGCAGTTCCAGCTTCTTAGTTCTGAGCTGAGCTGACCTGAGCACCAGTTTGGGAGCCAGGGGGGCCACACTCGGTGTGAAGTTGGGTCAGCCCACAGTTCTGGGCTGGACCTTGCCCAAATCACGAGCCAAAGCTCTGCCTCCATGAGACAGTGGGAATTCAGGGTGGTTGAATCACCCTTGGGGGGTGTCTCTTGGCCGAGGCTTTGCCCCAAGAACTTCAGTAATGCAGAAATCACTGTCTGTCAATCCCAAATAATGCTGCTGTGGATGGCCTTCATATGACAGGGGTTTGTACCCTGGGAAGATGTGAGGATTTTATCTTTTTTTCTTTGTGTTAGAGCCAGGATTAACACATGGGAGTCACAGTTCCGTGTTCAGACTCGGTGTTTATTAATTCTTATCTACGGCACAGCCTCATGGGTTGTGAGCTCTAACTAGCAAGGTGGAAAATGGAGGTTCCTCTAACTCTTTCCAAGGAATTTTTAAGCATAAACTATCCAATAATGAGATGACACCTATATTATTTATATTTTTGACCATCCAAGGCTTGCAATGCGGATCTTTTTGACCCAGTTAGGAAAAACCACCCGAAACCAAGAAGAAGAAGGTAAAGAAGGACCCAGACAACCCCATAAATCCTCCATATTGCCCCATGTATATTACTATATACTAAAACCCCAAACTCTTTGTTTTCCACCCTGTGATATCACACACTTCTATTCAAACCACAACCCCACAATCCCAGTGCTGTCACTCAATTTTAGAAGCCTGTTCCACGGCCTCAGGTCAAATGTAGTGCTTGCCTGAGGGTCAGTGTCTGTCAGCACAGGAAGCCTGAAATTCTCAGCCTCCAGGGTCCCAACAGGAAGACTCATCCCCAGGATGTTCTGTTTTCCCTGGGTGTCAGGAGGAGCTCTCCAAAGCAGCAGGGCAGCCATTGGCAATGGAATGGGCAGGAGGCGTTCCATAATTTGGCATCTTCTAAAAGTCAGCGTTTGTGTTAAGGTGGGTTATCACACATAACCAGCCTTATTCCCTTTTAAATGAAGGCTCTGTTTGTGGCACATCAAGGTCAGGACTGTAAATTCTGGAACATATCACCAGGTATAATGAAAAGGAATAATGCCAGTTATATTCTCCAGCCATTTTTAGTACTTGAAACGTGGTCTCTGTACTCCTTGGAGTTCTCTCAGGGAAGTACAGATGGTATCTTTGTGAGGTAATAGTAACCTGCTTATTACAGTTCCTTTGTTTTTACCACTAGCTTGAAATTCATGCCATTATTAAACATTGTATAATAAACCTGGCATAACAAACCAGGTTAATTCTTACAGTTTTTCAGTGACAAGTTCAACAGAGCTCCGGAAGTATTTCCAGAGAAGTTTCCAACCTTTACTACTTACCCTTCGTAGATCATTTCACTTTGCTTTACTCACACTGCTTTTGTGGTCAGTTTCTAGCAGTCATTCCCAGTTCACAGATGGGAATTTCACAGGAATGGAGGGTTTTCCATACATGTCGCAGAAAATTTTGGAAACTGGAATGTCTCTAATTTTTATCACATAACTTTGCAAAAGAAAATCAATCCTGAGAGATAAAGTACTTCCCTCAAGTAGAGACAACAAAACAAAATGTGGTGCAGAAGTAGCACATGATCCGATTCCTTACAGGAAATTATAGTCAAACCTTCCTGTTAAAGAGGCAATGTCTTCATATTAAATTGAATACTTTAGTTATTAAAGAAAAAAAAAATATATAGAAAGCCTAAGTTTAGAGAATATCTGCAAGTTTAATGACAAAAAAAAAGAGAGAAAAAAAAAGTCTGTGGCTTTAGTACAGACTATTTAGTACAGACTTTTAACTGGGCTATGTGTATTCTCTCAGTACAGCCAATTATTGTAGTTAAGCCAGCAGCGTTTAACTAGAGAAATTCTGCCTGGTTAAAGTCTTGGCTGTGTGACAGAACATGCATAAAGCACGGTAAATAGTATTACTATGTGTAGAAATGTTTAATTCTCTCAGTTACAGAGGTTTATCAAGTCCAGTATATAACCTTGGGCTGGAAAGAAAGATAAAGACACTTTGCAGGTAAGGAACATTTTCCTGACAGGATCCCGAGTCATATTAGTAAATTGGGACACTTCTTTTTTTTATATTTTCCACTGAGGTGTAGGGAGGAAATAACAGAGAGTTGGTTTTTTTCCCTCATTATTTGGTGGTCCTTCCTTGAAACTTTCCAAACCAAAGCCGTTTCTCACATCTGGTTGGAACACAGATCTTTAAGACATTGGAGTAATTCAAATCAGATGTAAAACTCCAAGCTACACTGTATGAAATTCAAGAACAATATAGTTACAGGGTTAGAAAAGTCTGCAATATGGCACCTCTTTTAATCAATACCAGCCTCAGTTTCGGCTTGTCTCTAAATACAAGACTATAATTAAGAATGATCTACTGCATTAATTATTTCAATACCCAACGTAGCAAGTTACTAGATTAGTGACACTTCGCATTTACAATATCATTAACAATTTGCTTCCCCTGTGCTCTGGGTGACGTCCACAGCAACGTGGCCTGGATCAGATTGTAGTTGCAATGGAAAATATTGAAGATCACTAATATCAATAAGCACTTCCTTATCCCTGCCATTTGGAACTGCCCGTATTGACTTTCGCCGCATTCCAGCAGTTCTGCCCGTGCCCAAACCGTAGTTAGTCGTTAATTTCCATTAACTAAGCCACCACTAAACATCATTTAAATTATTTCCGATAAGTGCTCCATTAATGCCTGTTATCGGCATTTAATTCCCATCGATTCCCAAAAGCTACCGTGGAGCTTAATTGCAGCCCCAAGAAGAGCAGCTTCCCACAGGTGTCATCGGGACGGATTTCTCTCCGGCTGCCAAGCACTAGGGAGCAGCGATACACGAGGCTGCCGTGCAAATCAATGGCTAAAAACCCCAAACAGCTGCAGCTGGACTTGACCAGAAAACAGTATTTACCTCGCCAACAAGCGCCTGCTCCTCTAGGACACCGTTGTGGTTGGCCAGAAAATATTTTAGGGCTTTTGTTAGATGTAGCCCTGTGTAAATAAAAGTGTTGCAGTATCCTGGTTTGTTCCACTTGGGTAAAAAAAATACCGTCTGATAAGCAGAAGTTCTAGACCCAGGGAAAAATCAGTGCAATTGTTTAATCCTTTTCTGATCGTTATTAAAATTTCGTCCATGCAAATATTTCTGACCAAGGGGAAAAAAAAAAAAAAAAAAAAAAAAAAATCAACCCTTTACCTGTAGGATTCTCTCTAGTATTTTTGGATAGCATGGGTTCTTAGTAACGCTTTTGACTTTTCGGGATTACATCACCTTTTTAACATATCTTTCGGTGGTTTACATACAAGTCAGTCACACTTAAACTCTCAGAAACTGCCAATTCAAGAAAAGAAAACATCTGCCTAACAGTGATGAGCTTGACTAATGTTCCTTTTGAAGAGAAAAGCAAAAGAATTGGCTTGCTGAAAATTGAATGTTACTGCGTTTTCAAAAACGACATTTTCAATTTTACATTGCAAAACATTTCCCCCTATTTTCCATACTATTTCAAGTTGACATCTAAATTAAATATTTTGCTTTTATTCAAACAAATCACTTGATTGATCAACAATTACTGTATTCATAATCATGCTTTGTAATAGCTTTCTGGATTGTTTTACTGCTTTCATTAGGAGTGGAAATAAAACTCAACCATAGGACATTCCCTGAGAAGGAAAAATCTGGATCTCACGAGGCTTTGGTTAGAGCATTTTTTCATTAGCTTCACTTTCTGAAGATGTTCAGTGCATTATCCAAAAAGTCCCTCCAAGCTAGTCCTGTGCAAAAGTTGCCACACATCCCACATTGTGCTATGGTCAAACCTCAGATGTCCATTATGAAATGACAGCAGGATATGGCTTTTCCTAGAGTTTTATTACAGCCTGCTGCTCTTTAACAGCTCGGCATTCACGCAGCAAATGTAACACATGTTCATTATCTGCGTTTGGGGCTGGACAGGCATAAATTACCCCCGGACCTAAGGCTCCCAACATGAAAAGAGAGTTGTGCAGCCATTCCTCCATCTGCGCTGCCCAGTGCCTTTCGCAGGCTCTGCCCTGTCTTGGATCGCTTCCCCGCAGCCAAATCTCAAGGTGACAAAGTCTTGGGCAACAAAGTTCCCCACTTTGCATCTGAAAGACGAGTGGCACCCGCAGGAGCCAAACCCACATGCTGGGGGTAATGGGCTCGGGATGGAGCGGAGCCCCCCAGGCAGCCCTGGAATGCATCCAGGAGGGGATCCAGGAGATTCCCCTGCAGAGCACCGATGGTGTCAAGAGCTGCTGTCAGGACCCGAACAAGGGAAACCATTTGCAGGGCAGGAAAAGCAGGAATTCCGTTGGTTTGGGAAGAGCTTATCTCCAGGGACGTTATCTATTAACCATCGACAGAGACGCGGGTATCAGTGGTGAGAGTCATTATCTGCGCTTCCTTCTGCCTGCTTCCCTCTCTGCCTGCTCAGGGCTGAGCCTTTTAATGTTTGGTGCAAATCCTTTGCAATGACCGGAGAAAAACCGTAAAGCAAGTAAAGATGTATTTCTTTCTAGTCCTAGAGCTTTTTGTGTGTTTCAGCCCATGTTTCTCGATGGAAACCTCTACATATGCTTGAATCCCAACCTGCTTCCTTGTAGGACTAAGACCTTATTGATTTTGAATGTCCCAAACACTATATTGTTGTTGTTGTTGCTATTGTTGTCGTTTTCATTTCGGATTTTTAGTTTAAATTATTATTTATTTGGATTATTGGTTGTCCCACGTCCTTCTCAAGCAACAGAGATGAGATTTCAGTCTCTTTTTTCCTCTGACAGTCCTTATACAGAAAGTGTGGGGAAGGGCACATTATAGAGACACAGAAGAAAATGAAAACAAATTATGATGAATATTAAACTCTGCATTTATGATGACACAACATGCATAGCATTTCCTACTGCTGCTTGCACCCCTCGAAGCCCGTTTTCCCAGATAATTTAACTTTGAAATCACAGGCTGTGACCAACACTTTGCTGCACAGCACCGGGTAAGGTCACGCTTGCTTTTCTCCAAACTCTCTTTTCAGACTTTCTCAGATCCTCCGGAGATTGGCGGGAAATTTTGCCCATCAAAACAACCTCCGGAGATTTTAACCTCAAAAATTTCAACCTTACGTTATGAAATCTGCAGTTTTCTGGGTTCTGCAACCTGGAAGCCAAGACAGAGGGTTAGTTTGGGCAGTGCTCTGCCACAGCTTCTGATGTTTTCCTTTCACACTCAAATCACCCTGGAAGCCCTGCCCAGGGGGCAGGGTGCTTTCGGGAGATAAGGAGTAGCGTGAAAAGCTTGGGAATTTATCCCACTGTACAATAAGCTTGACATCTAATCTGCTGCTTGGGTTGGTAACACACCCAGCAGAGTTAAACTAATCGGGCCACTGCAGCTCTCCCAACGCCTTTCCCTGGTTATTCTACAGCAGCTCCAATTCGCTGGAGCTAAAGATGCTCCACCTACACGTTTTGCAGTTTCGCACATGCAGGCATTCACTCAGCCCTGGGCACTAAGCTCAGGTGACAGCGGCATTGGCGTGGAGGATTCCCTTCCCAGCTGGATTCCTCCACCGAGGGAGGGCTTGGACATACACACGACCTTATCACTGAATTTTATCAAGCTTCGGGTGCCTTTGGGCACTCGCAGGACTTCAAAATGCAGAGACTTCAAACAAGGTTTTCGGGCTTTAGTTTTAGCTTAGAGGAATAGTACCTGAATTTGACTTCTGCACCAATTTATATTCCGAAATCTGCTTTCTGACCTAGCACTTAGTGACTGAGTGGCAGAGATTAAAATAACCACCCTTGATAATTCTCTAAATTCCTAAATTAAAAGCACTCCTCGGAGATACATAAACGGTTTGCCTGTTTCACACAGACCAGAAAATCAGGACCAAAGTCCAAGCAAAAATGACATATCAAAACACCAGCTGAAACAGAAGGTTCCAGCTGTTTCAAATGCCACTAAACCACAATGATTACTGCTAACATAAATAAAACAAAATCTTAATCCAGTTTTATCAAGGAGTCACTAACCATATTTCTCTGTTCTTCCAGTAGTTTTGTGAGGGCATATTTCCATAAGCAAGGAGAGGATGGCATGTTAGGGACCACTTTCTCTTGCACTGTTAGAAAACCTCAGACAGCTCCAAACGCATCTAACAAACAACTGAACGTGGTCAATTCACATGGAGTGGGAAAAAAAAAGCTGTCAAACCAAGGTCTAAATTATGTCCTTGCTAAGCAGCTTGACTTGTGGTGGGGATTTTATTGGACAATGTCACTTCCTTGTGACCACCACAAATGATAACAGTTGCAAGAGCTCTACAGTTGCTAAACCAAAGGAATGGCTGGAATTTTGGAAAAATCTTTACAGCATCAGCCCAGGCTGACATTTTGTACTCTAAAAGCTATCTTTAGGCAACTAAATAGGTGAGAGAGCACTCCAGAAGCTGGCAGGACAAAGGAAAAAAAAAAAAAAATCAAAGCCTGCAAATGCCAAGCTGCTGCACTTTTGCTGCTCTCCATGGTTGTGGTGAAGGGTTTGGGTTGTTCCATTTGCAGACCCATGGCTCCCTTCATTCCAGTTTAAAAAAAAAAAAAAAAAAAAGAGCCAATAGCATTTCTAAATTAAACCCAGCATCTCGTCCCTTCTATTTAGGGCAGCTTTTTCTCTGGCCCACCACATCTCCAAGGACAATGCCAGTTCTCTCATACCATCTGTGTAAACTTCCCTCCACTGCTTTCAAAAGTCCCTTTTTTCCCACTGCTGGGATCCTCCACTCAAGGAGAAAATGTTCAAGATGAGTTCAGTGAGTGATTTTTTTTTTTTAAATTTTGCTAGCTGAGTTAAGCTGATTGCAAGAAGTTCTCCTTTCATTTTTTTTTTTCCCCTCAATTCCCACTATTATGATACTCTCCAAAAATTAGGGTCTCTGAGAAGCCTAATTCTGGTTCTTTAGATTGTGGGTAGGGGAGGAAGAGCACTGAGGTTTGATGCTGTTCTGAAGGGTCAATCGCAATCCCTCATCATTCTGAAAGACTTGTGGCTAAAGGAAGATATTCTTAAGGACACCAAGGAGAACGTCTGCAGCAGGACACGGCAAAGGGAAACCTGACTTCCTGGAAGTTAATTCACTTTCACTGAAGCAGAGGAGCCACAGGGCAGGGCTGTTCCCCTCCGGGAATGGGCTGCCTCGACAAAAAGCTCTCCCTCTTTGGGGATCCAGAGCTGGATCTCTCCATGGCAGTTAATGGATGGTGTTTTGAATCCCAGTGACCGCCACCAGACCTTTCACTCTAGACCTTTTAGGAGATTTTGATCTCTTGCCTCTAGCTGTTTTTCCTGGCATTTCTCTCCAAAGTTTGTACCACTCCAGCAGCTACCAGGAGCTGCTGGGAGCTGGCATGGGGATAAGTTAACAGGGTGCAAAGGGTTGAAAATGCAAGAATTACTTTTTTTGCTGGACTTGCAGAGGGACTTAGGATGGCAGATTTCTACTGGATAAGCGGGGATGGCAGTGCATGAACATCTGGGCAAACAGCTGGAACCCACTGTTGCTCTTTCCCCTCCATAAAATACAATCCCTTGTCCTTAGTTAACAATTGTAATTCCCTGTTTTCCCATTACAATCAGCCTACATGTTTATGTTTGAATGACAAGGTAGCTTAGAGGGAAAAAAAAAAAAATCCAAATAATTGTTCTGCAAACAATTTTGTTCTTTCATATGAACACAAGGACGGAGCTGTGTTCGCAAACTCCCTGTTACCAATATAAATAATTACAAAACCATAAAGAAAAATAAATACATGCAATAACCAAAAGTCTAAGCCCACCACTACTAAACAGCACTTCATAACTGTGGCTCTGAATTATTACTGCCTCACCAGCACAGCCACAATATCTGCCTTCATAAAATCCTCCGCTTCACAAATTAAGTGGATCGGATAATTAAGAAAGCCTATGTTTAGCCCACAGAGTGAAACCACCATCGCTGCAACGTGACAACGAACCCACGTTTTCAAAAATGGTAACATTTTCATTCCCCGGAGTGGGAATGCATGATCCACACATCTCCCACTGGGAGCTGTGTTCGTGCACAAACACACCCTGCCACTCTGGGTGCCTGGGGATTGCCAGGAGCTGCCCTCTCCTTGCTGCTCCCATGGCTGGAGCTGGAGACAGATCCCTGTGTTTCTGTGTGTTTTCCTGCCCCGTGCCAGCAGGTGTCTGTTAGAACTCCCAAAACATGTTGGCTGTGTTTACCTTAGCCCTATAAATAGGACAGAAACACACACCTATGGGGATGATGTAAGAGAATGTCTGTGTTTCCCTGTGAGCAGCATCTCCAGACCAGCTGCTGGCACTCTGCTGGTTGCATTTCACTTGTAACACTTCAGCCTTTGCCAACAGGATTTTTTTTTTTTTCCACCCTATCTGCAGATGGCCAGGTGTTGTTATCGCTCCACCCACGTGCCTGAGTCCGCCCACAGCCCCGCTCCTGGCAAAATTCAATCTTTGCTCATTTCTTGACCCGTGCTCATCTTTGCATTGCTTTTTAATTAATCCACGGTTAGCTGAAGCCCCTGCCGTAAATCAATGATTTCCTTTCAATTCTTGTTAAAGATTTTTTCATTTCCCTAAATTTGCGGCATGTTGCTCCGGAGCTGTTAACAGCACACTTTTCTCTCATTATCAAATCAGTGAGGAACGGGGTCAATGAAGCAAAAAACCACAAACCCAGCACTGAAGACCTTTGGGCTTAAAAGACATTTCTATCTGTCCCAGACAGGCTGCAAATGAAAACACGGTCTCTTGCCACCTTGGAAGCCAGAGGCCAGATCCTCCCTGGTTGTAAAGCACCGGGTTTTGGGGCACACACATCCTTTCCTGATTTACACCTGAGTATTTGGCAATTACTCTGTCCACGCTCTAGCTGGGGGAAGAGCTGTCTGTGAAACTGCCCCTCAGATGGGAATCACTGGAGTTTTCCATGTGCGAATTTCCACACCATTTTACCTTGGCAGGCAGAATCTGGAGTTCTGTGCTGGGTTCTTCAGGGCATGCTCGCATTGAGGATGCCTCTTTGTGCCGCTGCTCGGCATCTCATCTCTTAGCACTTCTGCTTAATGAAGTTCTGATCACAAGGAGGTTCAGTTTCCATCCTGGGGTTCAGTTTTCATCCTGGGGTTCAGTTTCCAAGCCACTGGCAAATGGAAAGAGCCCTAAAAATCCCCATCCTTCCCAAGAGCGCTTGCTTTAAAAAGACAAGATGAACAAATCGCACGAAGGAGAGCGGTGAACATACCTACCTGTTTTCTTAAAGGGCACGAGAGGCAAATGACTATTAAGTTCAGTGAAGGAAAATGCAAATTTAAGAACACAATTTAAGGTGGTTTATCAGGGTGACCGTGTGCCCAGCAAGGTCTGTGAGCTGCGCACACCAGAGCTGCTCAGCCCAGTCACAGCATCCTCTGTGGCTCAAGCCCGTGCTCACCAGGCATGTGCATCGAATTAAACTTTTAACTTTTCTTTTCTCCAGTTACCCCTTCTGTGAATTCGGGTCTAGGTTTTCAGAAAATTGCACGCACCGGTTCCTACGACCATGCATGTAATCAATTAGTTATTTATGTGCACGACTGCTGTGACCAGGTATGCAAATCTCCGAGCGGCTCTTGCCGTTTTCCGATAATTCAGCCCTTTTGTCGTTCGTCCGCCCACTTTTTGTTCGAAGCACCAAGTTCATGGAAATTTAACTCATTTGAAACATATGTGTAGATCCATACGGGCTGCCCAAAAGCATCACAAAGAGAAAGGATAACCTTGTTGTTAAGGCAGGAGAGCGCGAAATCTGGTTTCCATTCTGAGCTCTGCCACACATTTCCTGTGTAACCTTGGGCAAGTCATGAACTGTAACCCAGCTCAGTGGAGCTGACCTACATGGAAAAGCAGACAGAGCCATCCCCACTCAGAGAGGTTAGTGAGGTGCTTAGTGTGTTAGTACACAGGGAAAAATATCAAAGTAAGTGAGTGGAAGGTGCTGAAGGATTATAAGGTAGCAGCAGTGGTAGATCAGTAGTGAGAGATGATCTGTGCTCAGTGAAAAAACAGCAAGTAAAGGGGCAAAACTGAGAACTGGGCAAAGAAAACAGCAAGTTCAAGCAGGGAGATGAAAGAGAACCAAATGGCAACAGTGAGAATGAGCAGGCATGTGAGTAATTAACCTTTATACAGCAATTTTTACTGTCCTGCGTGGTCTCGTCCTTTCACAAAGTGTCGGGAGATATTTGAGAAGAACTGAGCTGGTCAATATGGCACTGGCCACCTCACAGGCTGTCTCGTTGGCATGAATTATTCTTCATTAAGCAGGGTAATCCTGACAGGGTTATTAATGCCAGGTATTGGCCGAAAGCTGCTGGAGAACGTTGTGTTGTCGAAGCAATTCCTGTAGCTGGGCTCAGTTAGAGGGAAACGCGCACCCTTTGTTTCCCTACAGGCCAGAAGAGAACTGCCATGTCAGTTCTGTGGCTGCCACTGCTTCCTCCTTCTTGGGTGACACACGATTAGATTTGCACATTTCTTCACTAAATGTTTGGGGGATCACAGCATATTCTGAGAGAACACATCTCCTGTAAAAAATTACCCAGTTTTGTAGCTGACCTAGATACAGCACTCACATTGACGTCATTAGGAGTCCAGAGCGGGCTGATTGCAGTACCTGCCCCAAATTTATGACTTAATACAGCAAAATGTTCAGTATCCTCAGATCCAGCTGGGACAAAAGGTTACAGTTGGGGCTCCATGTAGCAAAATTTCCACCTTGATTAACACACACACACACACACAAAAAAAACCCAACAACAACAACAAAAAAAAAACCACACAACAACAACCCACAAAAAAACCCACACTTTCCTGGTGGGAAATGAAACCAAGCTTTTGGAATATATTACAGATTGTAGCTCTTCACCGCTAAAAAATAATTTAGTGGGTCTTCATTTCACACATGTTATGCCTCAGAAGAATTTGGAAATAAGAAAAAATGAACATTGAACGAACAAAGAAAATTCTGGTGCATTAATTTTAAGGATTTCTGAGCTTCTGGCAAATGTTTGACAATATTCCTTGACACAAAACCCTCAAAGGAATTGTGATCCTGCCAGTCTGGGGACAGAGGAGCCTCCCACTTCATCCCACCCTGTTCCCTCACCCCAGCATCCTGCATGGAAAAACCACAGTGATTCCCATCACCTGCTTGGAAGCGAGGAGGCCGCAAGGGATGGCTGTGAGTGCATCAGCCTTCTGAGCCCCCTGGAATCAATCCCTGTTTGATTTGGAGCATATCTTTTGGAAAAAAGATATCATCTTGATTTCAAATACTCCAGTGAGGGAAAATGGGCTATAAACGTTGGGAAATTATTTTAATGGCTAATTAAACTCAATTAAAAACCTGCAACGATCAGAAAGGAGCTTCACAGGGGTCCTTATCAGCTACAGAGAAGGAGCCCAGATTTATTTGGCTCTTTTTTACAGGTCAATTGCACCTGTGTGATGTTGCTTATTTTATTTATTTATTTTTTTTTTAAATACAAAACCACACTGTAAAACCCCGACCAGCAGAGTGATCAGAAGAACCACCATCCCCTTCCAGGTCTTGTGAGGTGTCTAAACACAATCTGAAAAATGGAGATAATAGGCACGTGCTGTGGGAGCAGTTCCACCAAGCTTCAGCCGGTCTTCATCGCTCTGTCTGAGATAAAGTCACTGGGAAAAAACCAGGCCCTTCCACGGCACGATTCACTGGACCTTAGTGATGCCCCCACCTCGTGTTTGGAGGCGTGAACCACATCTGCAGCACGTGTGGCAGTTAGAATTTGGGCTGCGCTGGGCAGCCAGGAGAAGGATGGATGGAACAGCTCTACCTGGTGGGAAATGCTCTGCAAGGTTCATCTGTTGGTGCTTCTGCCCAGCCTGAAGCCCTGAGGAGCCCCCTGGCCAGGCTGGCTCGGCCCAACCACACGTTCTTGTCTTTTTTCAGACAAATTGTCCCCTCCGGCATGGCAGAAATACCTACTGCCCTCCCTGCCTGGGTTGTTGCAACCCCACAGGTTTTGTGAGCAGTCACCACTTAAGAATTTGATCTCGAGGGGAATTCCTTCCAGCACAAGTGGAGTTAACTCTGGGAATACCGTTCCTTAAAGTGTAGGTTCCTTAGAGGAGAGCCCCATCTTCCATTTTCTCTCAGGGCTGCGCTCACCTACAGGCCCTAGAGAGTTAACAACCACAACGCAGAGTTACACAGGTGGAAACTTAAAACAAGAGGTCAGATGGGAAACTCAGCTTTCATCCATGGCTGGGGTCATCACTGGAATGCAAAGAGATCATTTCATTTGTAGAAGGCTCAGTAATTGTAGAAGGAATATCGTCTGCCCCCTTCCCCGCTCTCCGAAGAAATTACCTAATAGTTTCCAATTGAGGTGGCTTTTAAAAGAGTTTGGGTTTGATTCAGCCGTCATCTCAGAATAAGGAAAAGTATTTTACTCTTCAATTGCAATTTTCATTAGTTGCCTAATGCCAGTTGAAATTCACACCATTCCTCGACCCAACACATGCTCCTTAAATTTTCACTTCCTTTTGATAATAGAATAGAACACATAGGTGAAAGCAATAATGTGCTGTACCTCTGACCCAAGATCCAAAAAGTTCCTTAAGAAACTGGATTTAATTTCCAGGCAGGGAAGATGAGTCAGAAGGAGCTCTAGGGCAGTGTCTGGGATCACACATCAAGCCAGCAATAGACCTGGGAATAAAATCCAGGTGTACTGTTTAACTTCCACGTGCCATCCTCTAGCCAACACTACCATCCCAATTCCTTCTCTCTTCAGCCATATCTGGTTTTAGAAATGTTGGAAAAGTGCAATTTTTTGTGCAGGGTTCCGAGGAAGAGCAAGCTTTCTTACCCGAGTCTGTCAAATATTAAAATACTGCTTTATTTTGCTTTCATGGCAGAGGAAATGTCTATTCCACCTGTCAGTTCCTGCCACAGAGGTGATAACTCTGACAAACCTCAATGCTCGTGTCTGCTGTCGGAAGATCTGATCTCTGAAAAGATGAAAAATGGTTTAGGATGGGAAAAAAACCCAAAAACCCCCATTCAGCTATTATGACAAATATAACTGCGGTAGACTTTCTTTCTGAGTCCTCTGATGAATCTTTTAAAATGTTATTTGTTAGCTAAAGAGTGTCTCGTTGGTGTAGACACTCAGATGCAGTACTTAGGTCCGAGCTAAGGAGGAAGGGGCTGTTTCAGGAGGGAAAAGCCCACCTACAAAGGAGCAATGATGGAGATGCCTTTGAGGACAGGGATGCCTGCAGAAGCCACAGAGATTCCTCCTTTTGTCTCCAGACAAGATGACAGGGACCAGGATTCTTTCACACACAGAAAGAAACAATTGCTGGGCGCTTGAAGGAAATTCAGTTGAGCCCCAGACACCGTAAACTACGAATCCTTTGCCCGTGAAGAAGAAAAATATGATGGTTGCAAGTCTCACATACATCAATATCGAGTTGTTGGGGTTTGTTTTTTGGTTTTTTGTTTTTTTTTTTTTCCCAAATAATTAGGCAAAAGCTTTCTCTTTTTTGTGGGGTTCCTCCCTCCAAATGCCTCGGGAACTTGCTGCAGATCCCAGCTGTCAAGTAGCTGCCCTTTTTTGTTTGGTCTAAAAAATACGTCTATATTTTTCTCCTCCCCGATTAGATAATCTTTATTTCTCATCCACCTCGGGCCTAGCTGCATCACTTTGACCTCTCTGTGAGGCCTGGGTAAATCCTGGAGGTGCTGGGCCACAATTCTTCAGAAGGAAACTTCAAGTTCTTTCCGCTTCAGTTGCCCCTCACATGTCTGAGGCAGTTAAGGCTGCTGCCCCATAGTCTGCGTGGCAGGAGCTGTGTGCTGGCTGTGGCACCCATTGTCTGCTTTTTTCCTCTCGTTAGTCTCCTTGACCTTTCATTGTCTTACTCCTGCAGTGTCAGGTCAGACTTAGTGTAGGTCTCCCTTCACCGAGGACCCCTTTCCTTTCGTGGATCACTAAGCAGGACAATTGCTCTATCCATCTTTTCAGGGTCTATTGTCGAGCCCCCCCCTCCCCGAGCTGAGAAAGGTTTGATTCACTGGGAAACCATTTTGGTCAAAGGGAAACCTGACTATGTGTCCTTTTAGGAACTCTGTCTTAATCACTGACTTTTTTATCTGGGATATGAAGAGGATTCAGGAGATCAAAAGGTTTGGGAGTACATGGGTTTGACCACATTTTTCCTGGAAATAATGGGAAACCTCCACTGAAAAATGAGCTCCGTTACAATGGGCAAACAAGAAGGAAAGCCACATAGTGTTCCCAGAGCATTCTGAATCGTCAGACCTTCAATGGCTTCCATAGAGAAGGGAAAAAGTAAACAGAAAATGTAAATGGAATGTAATAATTAATGGACCTAAAGAAACAGGCTCATTTGATTTGCGCATAATCGCTGCCTTTAAAAAAGAGATAAGTCAAAAGGGACGGACAGAGCAGATGGAGGAGGCTGAGGACTGGAGGTTCAGCCTGGCTGGGTGTGCAGTGGGTGTGTGCTCAGGATCAGCAGCCTGTCTCACCTCCACCAGTGCTTCCACATCCACGTACTTCCCAGGAAAAGCCACAGAGATCCTGCTGGAACACCACAGCAGAAGGGCCTGGCTTTGGCACCAGGCATTCACCCACAGTCCTGCCGACGCCTTGAACATTTCCTCCTGCCTGGAAACCCTCACCATTGCTAGCAACTATGATGCCAAATTACATAGGATAATCATGAGACTTCTGCGTTTCCAAGGAAGTTCAGCAGCAGCAGCCATTCCCATCCAGGCAGCTCCTGAAACAGAGATGCAGGTGCCTCTTTATTTTCCAAACCTCATATCATTTATTTCAAGGACTTACAGGAAAACAGGAAGAATGAAAATGCCTGTTTTTCCTGCAATGTGGCTGGAACCCTTTTCCCTACTCGTGTGCCAAAGTGCTTTTCTAAATGAACGTTTAGCTCTTCCTTCAACCAGCCATTACCTCTGCACAGAGTCAGCTCAAGCCTCCTCAACAAGCAAAGCTGAAAGTTGCAGTGTAAGATAAAAGAGAGGAAACGGACTGGTCTTGGGAAGGCAGGCGAGCAAAGGGAGCAACTCGGACAGAAAACCTTGGAGAGCTGCACTCATATTCCCGCTATCAATAAGATGAAAGAAAAAATGTAAGCAGAAGGCAGTGACTCAACTTTTCCCTTTGACCCAGGCGAAGTCAATAGGGAGCCAGGTTGTTTGCCTTTCTCCTGGGATCTACTTTTCACAGCAATTATCTGAGCTCCTCCTTGCATTTTTTCCCCCAAAAAACTTTTAGCTGGAGTAATATAGGATTTTGCTTTAGAGAGTACCCCAGTTCGAGCTGAAGTTTGTGTTTAAACTTCAGTACATGCTGAGACCTTTACCTGAACAAGAGGAAAAAAAAAAAAAAAAGTCGGTTGGATATAGTGAGCACCTCTGCACTGGCTTTTGGATGAGGAGATACTGTTGGCCCTAATCAAGGAGATTAAACAGATTAAACACTACGCCAGTAAAAAAAAAAAAAAAAAAAAAAAAAAAAAAAAGAAGAAAAATGAGAGGAAAGCATCTTTTCAGAAAGACAGAAAAGTCAAAATAAAAGAAAAAAACTTTGTGCCATGAAGAGCAAAAAATTACAATATCCACATCTGTGGTATTTCAGGGAATTCAATCAGATGTGAGCTGTTCCTCTCTCCTACAGAGAAACTGCTGAATCTGGTATTCCTTGGATGAAACACAGACATAATCCTTGTGATATTTACATATCAGAAGAGAATTATTTTTTCTCTTTGCTGGCACATATTGCCACGGAAGGAATGACAATATTTACAGTAACTCTAGTGCCACCTTAATTTGCTGCTGCCATTTGATTTCCCAGCGTCAACCGACCACTTCAGGTCAGCAGCGTCACTTTCTGCCAACATTATAAAATGGAAGTGTCCAGGATATTAAATGTGCTTGCATTTACATGTGAGAGGAAGGGGAAAAGTGATACAAGCATTTCCTGCACTGTAGAAACACCAGAGCTGCGACTGGCTCGCTGACAAGGTTCTGCTCCACAAATGTCTTTAGTCCTGACCCTTAGTGACACGAAATACCCATTTTCTATTTAAGAGGTCGCAAATATAAGAGAGAAAAGAAGTGATTGGTGAAGGAAACTCAAATATCTCTGCTGATCTGGTGGAATCAGTGCAGCTGCAGCTTCAAATTCCCAAAGTCAGGGAGCAATACTGTGGGATACACTCCAGCCATACCAGGGAAGCCCTCGGCAAAATGGAAGTGCACGGTTAAGATTATCTGGAAAACTGTTGAGCTTTTTGCCCACTTTAGGCTTGATCAAAAGAGCTTTGCTGAACAGGCCTAAGGATGTAATGACTGTCTTGAGCATTTTATTTACAGAACTTTGATCCAAGAACATCCTGGAGGAAATACCTTTAAGTGGGAATGAGGAATTGTTTTCCATTTCCCCGGTGCCTGTGGAAACAGCGCGTTGTCCCAGGTATCCTCACCGCTCTGTCTTTCTTGATGAGCTAACTGGGGTAAAATTTGTTAAGGCCCCCAGGAGAAATTAATTCCGCATATCAGCCCGAGAATTTAACTTTGCACAGCTAAGTGATTTGGAAAGTTGCAGACTGCCTTCTCTGCCAGCAGGCGGGTGGAGGCAGGACCTCCAACAAAGTCATGGCAAAAGGAGGAGGGTCACCTTCTCCATTTGCAGGGCTGGATCAGGGAGAGGACGATTTACTCTCCCTGTCCTAAACTCCTATCAAAATGAACAATCCTGTTCCTCACAAAGGACTGCTGCACACTTAACTGGAATGGCAAATACGGTCACTGGCGCAGCTGAAGACATAAGGTTTGTAATATGATTGAGCTAATTGCATCCAGAGGGAAAGAAACAGAAAGAAGCTATAAAAAGGTATCCAATATTTGAAATATTGGATATTCCAAACCTCCTCCAACCCCCCAACTAATTATGTTTGCAGAACTTTAAACGTCAGGTGGAACATAAATCATTAACTATTTTCCTTGCCATCGTGTGCATATTTTTTTGTCTTTTGTTAAATCTTTTCTCCGCCACTGGTTCATGCTAATGGCTCCAGGAGTAAAATACACTGCAGACAAGTGGGCAAAATGAGTGTGCATTCTGACTAATCAGTTTCAATTAGCAACCAACTATTGATGCTTCATTCAACCTTGCAATTTTCTAATCTTGAGTCACCGGGTAAGCGCAAAGTTGCATTAACTCCTCTTTCGTAATAGCAGGGCCAGTAGCTGGTTAAAGTCACAGGAAAGATTCCCATTAACTTCAGTGGTCTGTGAATCAAGCTCTTGATATATATAGAAGGCCCCTGAAAGCAGAGTTTTGTTTTTTAATGTATTGTCTCATGTGTTGAATAGCGTGGCTTGCTGCCCAGTGTTATGGCAGCTCACAATGACTATTCTTCCCACCCATTCTCCTTCTCCTCCTTCCATTAATCAGCGATGGGTCAAATTCAAATGTTTTGGAAGTTCTGTCTGGTTTTGATGTGACGGTACATAAAAATATCTACAAAGGGGTTATTAGGGTGCTTGGTGTGGCTGCATTTGTCCTGGGGAAACCTCCCCCTCCTCTCTGAGGGCAGCAGCACATTTTGTGGGAAGGTTGGCAGCTCTACAAGGTCTTCTTTGAGGCGGGCTCCACTCCCTCTGCCCCAGTGGTACATCCATCATTTTTGGTTTTCCTTTCCAAAATGCTTTTCACAAAAGTCACTTCCTTGTTTCACATTACTCCATGCTTTGTGAATTCAGGCTGAGACATGCTGTGAACCAGATCCGTATCTGGTGTAAATCAGCATCGTCCCGCTGCTCTCAGTGGAGCTGCAAAATCCTGTACCCATGGAGCATCTTGCCCATGGACTTTCTGCTCAGAGGGGCAGTTTTGGTGCAGTGAAAAAGGGCTCATGTGTTTTGGGGAGAGATGTTGGCAGGAACACCCAATTGCAAATCTCACCTAAACCATGAGGTGTTGAGCTTCACAGATTTTTGTCAACTCTGTTCTGTCTAATGAGATGATTTTTCTCTCTGACAATCCTCATGTTGTCCATTTCTGGGTACTAGAAATCAGTGCAGAGTAAAAAAAGAAAAAAAAAAAGGACACCAGGCTGATAAGAGCTCAATTAGTGTCATTAAAATAACCCTGTATAAAAGGATCTCTTGCACTCCTATTTCCTTATATAACTCACTATCCCCAAGCACCTTCTTAAAATGTTCCTCAAAGTTTATCCAAGGATGCATTTTGGTTAGGTTTACAGTATTTGCCGCTTGCTGGCCAAAAAGTGACAGAAAGGATTTCAGTGTGCTGCTCTTACCATGGTGACACTGCCTTTAATTTAGAGTAAGTGATTATACATGTTTGACTGTCAAATCACTGCATGCAGCTTTTGTGGTCGGGGGCTTGTTTTATCAAAGAATTCTGCTGAACCTCTTCCAAACCAGAACTCCCATGTGTATAATTATATTGTATTTTCATTATATAAACTTTATTTTTAAGACTGAAAACATATGAAATGATTATGGGAATGCGCGTTCTACACGACACCGCCACGTACTTGTGGGAAGAGAGGCTTGTAACACAAACCAAATGTTGCCATTAACATACAGGTACAAGACACATCCCTGTGACTTGGATGGGATAGAGAAAATAGGGGTAATTGAACTTCAGATTGAAAGGAAACCCTTATTTCACATAAAACAGCACCTGATGCTCTCTGGAAGTAGATCTTAGGGATTCATAGCCTGCAGCTGAACAGCAAACTTAGGTTCTTTCAAAATATCTTCCAAACTGATCCTTCAAAAAATTACATTCCTTCATTAATGTGTTTGATTGGTGCATACACCCTTCTGTTAGAGACCAGTTTTGTTCTGGGACAGCTACTTTGGTGTCTTGCCCAAAAACTGTACATTTGGAGTTATGTCCTTAGTGTGATTTCATTGTCTTATGTCACAACCCAGTGAGGACCTAATTTCAGTTTGAACAGGTGCCACAGAGACCTTTCAAGAGACCTCCAACAGAATATTGTTTAAGGCAGGAATCAAAATTATATCCAGCAGCAATGTCTGGCTAGCAGGAATAAACTGGGTAAGTGCCATCACCTTCATGCCTGCAGCCCATATTAACTCATGTGGATTCATAGATTTTATTTTGTTTTATTTTATTTACAAGGCTGTGACGCTTTGTCCTCCTGTCATAGGAATTGAGTCACCACGTAGACTGAGCAATATACCAACACCATACTAAGCATGTCCACATGATTCAGCACTTGAATTTCCACTCTCCTGCACCTTTATCCCATTGCCCTAAATAATAAACCGTCCTCTCTTTCAAATACTTTCGGTAGTTTCTTTCTGTCTGCCTCAGTAATTCTTGCTTGACTAATGGTGGTCCTTTAAAAAACAATCCCCCAAAGAAATCAAGACTCTGAAGGGTTTGTCATGAAAGAAAACCACTTCTTTTGTATATATATATATATAATGTTTATGGACATATATGCACACAGGGAGCAAGGGAGATGCACTGAGAGCAAACCAAAGCACACATCTGTCATCAGAGCAATCTGTGAGTCACCTAAGACAAATTCTAACTCTTTCAAGGCAATCCTACACAATAGATCAATAAACAATATCTTCAGTCCCTGGCTGGGAATTTAGACCCAGTCATTTACAAGCCAAAAAAATAGGTCAAAGAATAACGGTGATAACTTGCCTTATCATCAGGCAGGGTGCGTGACAAGCTTGCTCACATGGCCTCTGATTTTTCTGTCAGGGTGACAGCCCGGAAGTCATTGATGTCACAGCACAGCAAACCTGAGTGGAAAATCAGAGACAGGTTTAAAAACAAACAAACAAACAAACAAACAAACAAACAAACAACAACAACAAAAAAACCAACAAAAAAACCCCCTTTCATGATTAAGAATGATTTATAAGGTAAGATATAACAAACTTTTAAAAGGGTGGCAAAAAATGCAGAATAATACCTGAGCTGACTGAACACAGGGCTTCTTCACCACCACAGAAGTCACCTGAAGAGAGTTTTGCAGCTTCGTGTGGCAAATTCCTGCACAGCATTCCCAAAGCCCCCAGCCCGAGCCACTTTGAGCTCATCTGCTCTTGGGCAGAGAGAGCTGGGCAGCTGGTGAACCACCGCCGAGCAGTAATGCATGTTCTCATAATCTTCGCTTTGAGGAATGTCCATTCAGCATCCCAGCTATTGACCAGCTGATAAGGGCGCAGATGGAATGCGGTTTCCACTTTTGGAAGCGTGCTGGGGTGAATTTGTTCCTGAAGTGTGTTTATGTCTCAGGGACTCTGCATGCAGGCTATCTCCTCCGTGGCATGTTAAACTCTGCTCCCCAAAGACAAGAGTGCAAGAGGCAGTGTGGAGGGGGAGGAGAAGAATCCCAAACGATGGAAAAGCTGCAAAATACACTTCCCTTGGAACACCGAGACTGGAATTTCAGGATTTGAAGAGCCTTTCTCATTTAAAGGAAATAAACTCCAATAAACTTACCACAAGTGATTAAGTGTTGGGGGGTGGGTCTGGAGCTGTGAAACAAGACACCGTGCTTTCAGGTATCTCCACAATAAACTTCATTTGACAGAACATCATGTGTTCAAACACTGAAACCTCTCAAAATGTTTGCAGGTGGTTTTTGCAATTTTCAAAGCTCTCCTAATTTTACACCGTCTCCTTTCCCTCTTTCCGTACCTCCGTGAGAAAGCTGACATGTGCTGTCAACTTAAAATCTTAAAATCTGTCTTTCCCAGCCCTGAGCAATCATTTTTTGGTGCAAGGGAAGGGTTTGCCAGCGTTCAGTGGCATGGCATCGAGGCTTGGCTCCCACTGTGTGCATATTTCCACTGAAGGCAATCAGTTCACATCAGGAATCCTGCAGACCCAGCACTGCAGTTTCTTATCATTTCTACAGAGGTTAGAGCTAGAAATTTAGACACTGTCTTGAAGAAGACACAGAATTATCCCTGGATGAGCTCCCAAACTCACGTAAATAGCTTTCCCACCCCCAAAGCAATTCCCAAACTACCTTCCCCCCCTCCTCACATTCCTGCATCCCTCCGCACTTCCCGATCTTGGCAGGGACGTGTCAGAAATAGCCAGCACAACGGTGTTTCCACTCTGAGAGAGGAAACGCTGGGTGGGAGGAGTTATGGAAGGAACAGGGGAAGCGGAGCTGTTCCCATCCCATCCCATCCCATCCCATCCCATCCCATCCCATCCCATCCCATCCCATACCATCCCATCCCAGGCTGCGCTTCTGCAGCGAGTGGATTTGTGGCTCTGGAGCCCGCGGAGCCCCGCGGCACAGGGCCGGCAGGGAATGTGCCGGGCCCGGAGCGTGTGTGGCTCCCGGCATCACCCGGCACAGCTGAGGCTGACAGGCGGCTCCAAAATGTTGAACAAACTGAATGAATCGAGGTCAGGCCGGAGTCAGCGCCCCTCCTTCCCTCCCTCCCTCCCCGACTCACTGAGACATGAAAGGTGCTGGACGGCTCCGCGGCCGGGGCTGCTCCGTCACACGCTCTGTCAGCAATCCAAGATTTTCGTTCGGAACTTTTCCAGCGGAGCGCTCGGCCGGGGCTCTGGGAATGCGATGTCCAAGGCAGCCCCGTGCGTGCCCCGGGATTGCTTTCGTGCGTCTCCACCTGCTGGCTGGCATTCCGCGGAGCGCAGCCGCCCGCCGGGATGATAGCGGATCCCGGCGAGGAGCGGGCTGGCGTGGGAAATGGGGCTGGGTTCCGCGGGGAGAGGAGCGGGCCGGCGCGGCGAGGGAGAGGGTTGTCTTGGTTTTTGATAGCGAGCGACATCCCGCAGCGCAGCTGACAGGGAGAAGGGCACCGGGACCTTCCGCGTCAAGCTTTTGAACTTGCGGAGCCTCACTTGAGAAGATAAGCAGTAAGAAAGACTTTTTTTTTTTTTTTTTTTTTTTTTTTGGGAGGAGAAGGAATTCACAAAGTGTGGAACCGTCAGCGCTTTATTTCCCCGCCGAAACCAGATGTTGAGAATGTTAACGTGCTCTCATTGACACATTGAAGGAGGGAAATTGTTTATTAATATCTGGAAGCATGAGCATCGTGGGGCCCACAACTTAGTTGCTGTGTGGTTAGGAAGGCAGTTACTTAGCAAATGCAGGCAGGCAGCTGTTTCAAATGGAAAGGAATAGAAATGATTAATGACTTGTGTGCTTTAAAGAAATGAACCCACAGGATTTCTTTCTTCTGCTGCGCTGTCCCACTTGGCCATTTCTGTCATGCGCCCTGGGACTTTCTTTGGAAGTTTTCAATGGTGTGTCGTGAGCTGCTCTTTAGAAACTTACTGGACCAGATCTGGAGCCAGACAGATGCCAGCTGTGGATGTGACCCATTTGTACATACATTTACAGACTCCGAGCACAGACTATCAACACTCGGTATCCCACGAACTTTGTCCTGCAGCAGCAGTAGTGTCCTGCTTCCAGACACTGCAGTGATGCCCACGGCACTGACTCCTGCTTAGAGCAGGATCGGTGTCACCTTTTCCCCCTCGCAGCTGCGTTTTACCCGGGCTAAATCGTACAACGGAGCAGGCAAGGGGCACTCGCAGGAGCCCAGACAATACAAGGAACAAGCCTTTCCCCTGTTAGCCATGCCAGATACCAGTTTGGATTACTGGTATTTCACCACCTCCTGCACTTCCAGCGGTGGCTGGTTTCTGTCCTTTCCAAACCAAACTCGCTCTGGTTCTTAGGTCTTCTCTGTGGGCCATCACGAGGAGGAAAAGGCTAAAAAGGGGATGAGGAAGAGAAAGAGGAATATGGAGGAAAGAAAAAGGAAGGCTGCACAAAACAGATAATATTTTCACTGAACTTTTCACAATGAATCATCCAGCCAATTTTATTATATTACTTATCAGGGAGAGTAAGTTCTCCTCTGACTTCACTTCATGGGATTACTTTGAGTTTATTTCTGTTCAAAAGGGTGTGTACCTTGGTCTACTAACGGTTCTGCTCCCATCAATCAATTAATGATTATGTGCTCAGAACTGTGAATGCTTGCTCTTCCAAAGTATTACCCCCTTCCAGAAGGGATATGGCTAAGGATCGAGAACAGGATAGATGCTGCGGAAGGTGGGAAAGACGCCCATTGCGTATCTGTGTGGTTAAACACATCCAAGCACATTTATCACATACCTACACAGGCAACATTCCTGGCAGGCCAGTGAGTTCAGTTTTTGTTAGCACCAGAGGTATGACTAAATCAGCTGGCTGTGTGAACTCAAACCCATCCAGCAGTTTGGAAGGTGCACGAGCTTAATGCATCCTGAGCATGCCTAAGAACTTGGCCAAGCACAGGCAGGCAGCTGAAGGGGGTTCTCACAGATTACTCCAAGACCCAGCAGGACTGGAAGATGATACTTCCTTGTCTGTGAGGATATCGCTCTCAAGTCATCATTTCAACACAGGAAGTTATCTGCAACCTGGGGCAACAGTGTGCACCCGGACACAATCAGCCTGCTGTCTCGTGATATTCAAGAATCAGCCGCATAAGGGTTCCTTACAAAGTTGTCAGAAAGGCTCAGCTGGTTACTTCAACTAAGCCTGTTTAAAATACCTGAACGAACTGATGCAAAACAAAGGCAGCTTCTGCGCGTTTGAACCGCGGGCTTCCTGTACATCACTTATTTTCGGTGTAGGAATAAAGACAAGCTAAAGCAAACGGTGTTTCTCTTTCTCTGTCCCTGGAGAGCTCTGTCAGGTACCCAGGTGAACTAGCACTGATGCCATTCAGAGCTCACTGCAGAGCTTTATACCTCAAATCACACATGGAGGTATAAATTCAGCTCGATATTTCAGTCCACTTTGCTGAAAGCAGAAGTTGCTCCAATAGCCTGAACCTTCTTTCACAGGGTATTTTTGAAACCGATATAACTCGGGCAGGAAGTGTGAGTGTGTGTATCTGTGCTGCTGAACTCCACATGAGGGCCAGATCTGTTTTCTGAAGTCGATTCTTGCTCCTGTTTTTTTTCATTGTTTTATTTTGGTTGTTGCTTTTGGTTTGGGTTTGTTTTTTTGTTGTCCTTTTTTTTTTTTTTAACTTCAAAATACTCCCTGAAAACTTACCCCTGGTAATCCTAGAGGGTTTAATAACAAGGTCTTGTTCCTAACTGGACCATCTAGCTGTTGTGCACATGGATAAATTTCTCTCGTGTTCTCCTGGCCCCTTTTATCTTTCTGTCAGTATTTAATCTGCACTCTCAGTTGACACTGTCTTGGTTACCACAGTATTTTACTGCCACATTAAAAATTCTTTTAGAATATGTGCTCAGTTGAAGGTCCCTCCATAGTACAGCATTTCTGCCACCCATGAAAAAGCATGTTCAAAAACAGGCTGTGAATTTCATTATTGTTGTTGTTATTACTTTATGGGGTCTTTTTCCCCAAAGCGTGTTGGTGCTGTGCAGAGTGTCAGGCAGGTGAAAGAGTCACGTGCACCATCTGCAAACAGATCCTGCATCCGTGGATGTTCTCAGGCCTCAGAGCTGCAATGCCAGTGAGGAAACACTGATTCTGAACATTTTCACCAGGAATGCCCTAACTAGCCTTTCTGCTTTGGTGAGAAAAACGATGGCCTGCAAATTCTCTGCCAAATTCTCTTAAGTGTAAAAGGGCGGATGGTTTGCTCTTGGCATTAAAGGTGGGTGTGTGGGAGGTGGCTGCCCACAGGGGGCTTGAGTGATGCCACCATTTCACAGGCTGGTGGCACCTCGTCCTGGCACAGGTCTTTTTTATCCCTCCTCTTTCTGTCCTGCAAGCTGAGGCTCGTGAGCACCAGGGGAAAAGTGAGCTCTAAGTCTAGCAGCTCGAATACCGAAGTAACTAACTTCCCTGGCTGGAACAAGGAGGAACTGTGGAAGGAATTGCAGCTCTCTGAGTCATACTTCCTCCTCGGAGTTTCTCTTGGAGTGGTGCAGCCCTGCACCATGCCTTAGGCTGACACTAGAATCAAGCTTGTCCATCACAAAGTGATTGAAAGAGAAAAGGAAAGACAGGGAGGCGCTGGATTATCGCTCTCTCCAATCTCCCAGTTGCAGCTCTAAATATAGCCAAACATGTACAAAGCTGTTTCTGGGAAAACAGTACAACTATTTAGCTCCCTACCCTTCAAACAACATACACAATAAATAAAACAAAAAATAAATTTTTTTTTTTTTAAAGCCACCCCAAAACCCAAACCCCAAAAAAGCCCCATCCAGTCCTCCCCCAACCGAGATCCTGTGTGGAGAGCCATGCTAAGCACATTCTGATCTCCAGCCAGCGAGTGAAAAATTCCCAAATGCCACACCTATCCAGGGTGTGACTAGAGACTATCAACTAGCTTATATTTGTACTTTGATATAGAGCACATGCTTAACATCCTATGGTGTATCCTTGGAAAAAAAAATAGCAACAAGTTTCAACACAGAAATGGTGTTAGATTAGGAGGCCAGAATAAATAAGAGCCAATGAGTTGTAGAATGACTTGAGGTAGAGCATAAGATCTCATCTTAAAAATAACACGAGGGCAGTACATTGCAGATGAAGCACATAGTATAGTGAAAAAAAAAAACAAAAAAAACCAAAAAACACCATTCCAGACTCCTCATTTGAGAAGAGATTGCAAATAAAATAGGCTCAAGTGTAAAGTCTTTGATATGGAAATGCAGTAATGGTTAAATGAAATGGGCTGAAAATCTATTTATCAACAGCGTGTAATGCCTACTTGGATCGTCCCATGAGAAAAGCAAATAAGGAGTAGTAGGAGAATATACAGACACTGTTAAAAAGTTTACATACCTCCTGCTTTCAAACCTCATGACACAGCCATTCACCTGGACTGGAGATTTTGAGAAGTTACAAAGCTGGTATGAAACCACACGTCAAAGGAGTCAGGAAATACGCCCCGAGACCCAGATTTTCGGGAGCCACCCGCTGTGCTCAGTGTATTTAAAAGGACACGGTCTCTCCACAGTGAAAAGGAGCCCTCTGGCATCAGGGCCCCCCATGAGCGACATTCCCAAAAGCCTCGACCCGGGCCAGCGGCTCCACAAGTTCCTCACTGATGGGAACGCCGCTGTGAGAGAGACCAGCAGTCCATGCTCCGGGTGACACCACCCAACTTCAAGGGGTCCCACCCGACACGGGATCCGTCCTGTCACTGCCACCTCGGGATCCTTTCCCTTTGTGTCCCAGCTGGCCCTCTGCTCCATTATTGCCAATGGGCATGTAAGTCATTACATGTGAATCACAAATGCGAGTGCCATGGAAATTAAACTCCCTGACCTGCTTGCATTTTTCTCTTTGATGTCAGCCTGAATAGGCATTTTTGACTGGAACATAGTTTTAATTTTGAGAGCTGGCAAGGCAACCACAACCTTTTCTGCGAGGGAGAATTCTTTGTTGTTCCTCCCGAATTGCTTTCCCAAAGAAAGAGCGCCTCGGCGAGCAGCACTACGGAGGGCCCGGATCGCCTTTGCACCGCTTTCAAACGCAGGAAGCAGAAAGCAGCTGCCGTGTTCCTGTTCACACCAGCAAATGCACTGCGCCAGCCTGAGCAAGCTGCATGATCTCCATCCGTATGACACGGAGCTGAAAACGGAAAGCGTCTCTCACTCGTGGCCGAGGAGCTCTCTCCTCAGTTTAGGGTTATCGTGGCCACGTACAACCCGTGGGGCTGCTGCGTGCGCCAGGTCTCAGCACCAAACCACTGGGACGGGCAGAGGTGTTGGCACCTGAAGGAATACGCGAGGGATCCAGGACCAATATTAGATTTCCCTTCGAAATCACACGCCGCTTTGCTGAAAACACGGCAGTGGCGCCTGCTTTGAAACCGCAGTTCCCCACCTGGCTCTCGCTGACCTGTTTGAAACAATAAGACCAGAAGGTTTTCCAAGATGGATGACACTGGGGCCAGGGATCAAAACCCCTCTTGTGTCTCTGAATTCTTTTCCTTCGAGGCTGGAAACCTTGTTCTTGCATCACAGGACTATTTTTTTTCTTCACTCTCTCAGCCAGGAGGCATCAAAAAGGGAGATGTCCAGGCCATCTTTGTCCTCAGTTCACAGCATGGTTCTTACAGCTGCAGGATTTCAGGTAAATAGATACTCCAGAACTAGGAAATAAGCATGCATTCAAATTATACATCCATGCTACCCAAAGGAAAATGTTGTTTCAGACATGTGGCTCTCCAGAGAAAAAAAAAATTATATTGTTTTATGCGCTGTTCCATAGTTTGTCGATTGGACCTTTCCTAGAACTTTGAGCCTGGCAAAGAGGCAAAAAATAATTTTATGGCCAGGAAGATGGGATGGACGTTCACTTGTTGGAGTTCCAGGTGGACTCAATCATTCATATGAAGTCATATTTTATAGCTAAACTGCTGGAAACAGAAATCTTCATCGCAGAACCACTACAAATACCTCCATGGTTAGGATTACAAGGAGAACAGACTATTTATTCCGAGCCAATTTTTCAAACCCCCTCAAACCCAAATGGTAATTGATTGACTGCAAAATGAATCTATCAAGGTCTGGAACACAAATCTGAGGTTAAAGACATAGGAATAGTGCTCCCGAAACCTCAGATTTTCAGCTTTCTTCTCAGGTTTGTTCTCTGCAGAAAAAACAGGGAAAGACACTTTGACAACCGTGCACAGCTTTTCTGGAGAAGAAGATGAAATTCTAGATTGAATCAAAGCCACCACCATTTTACCATTGATTTTGAAAGAACCAAGGCTGAGAGACAGTAGAGGGAGAAAGGCCAAAGCAAATGTCTTGGATTTAGGTCTGTAACATTTGAGGATGCCACTGTAAGATTTACAAGACACATTTGCTTCACTTGCAGTGGAATTTGTGAAGATTTCTCAACACAGGCTCACCAAAGACCTCAGAAAGCAAAAGCTCCTGTTGTGCTTGCGAAGAGTAGTAGTGTAACGTAAAGAAACAAGAGCCCAGAGCTTTCTTGTGCCTGAGCAGCCTCCTGGTTAAAAAAAAAAAAATTAAAAAGGAGTTTGTGCTAGAGAAAGGGCAGGCAGACCCGTGAAGTAGATACTGATGTTCCCCATTTGCTTCTCATTTCTGCCAATAATTCTTATACAGTGTTGGGCAAGACAATTCAATTTCCCTGGGCCAGTTTTTCTGACATGGAGGCAATAAAGAATGATTTCTGTCCCCAGTCCTTTGTTCCTTTTGTCCGTATGAGCAGCAAGCTGTTTGGGATTGGGGCTGTATCTCATTGGATGTGTTTTCAGCGCCTAGCATAGATGTCTCTCAGTCTCAGATGTGGCCTCTAGGCACCGTGGTGCTGCCACAAAATTAATTACCTGAGCTTGTGTGCTTATTTAGTTAATTGTAATAACTTCAATTGGGACACTGGATCTAATTTTAGCTCGGTGTAAATCAGTTCACATTCACTGATTGGCCTGCTCTCCCCAAGCCCGTTGCTTGTGACAATATTGGTTCACCAGCAGGATGTCAACAGGCACATGGACCTTTCTATTGTTTGAGGTTTGGATGTTTTTTTTTTCTTCCCTGTGAAATGAGCAGGTGAGGATGCCCCACTGCCTGAAAGTTAACTGACTTAGGACATATTTCAAATATACCTGATGCTAATCGATTTGGGAAGGGTATAACACAGCTGAAGGACTCCAGGAAGAATGCCTGAATTGCTGGAAGGTATGTTGAATGCGTGCTGAATCACCTCCACAGAGGCATCCTCCCGTGCCTTACCTCCCCGTCCCAACCTCTGCCTTGCTGGCACAAAAACACACTTTATTAGCCTGGAGAAAACCGGGTCAAAGTGCAAAGCAACCATTCAGCCCCCCAGTGAAGCCAAGCAGAATTATTTCCTTGATGACAAGAAGCAGAGGGATTTCGAAGAGACCTCTCCAGTGGCTGCGGAGCGCTTTCTCTCGGGTCTTGAGCGTCATCAGACTCCGTTGTGGGTTTGTGTCCCAGGATGTGCTTAGCACCTCGCAGTTTTCACTCCTGACACGCATCGAACTTTTCTTCTTTCAGTTCACAAGGGTCGCTGAAATGTTTAATCAGAGAGTGCTTGATGTTAGCACTGTTTTCCAGAATGCTGTCTCTCAAGCTGAAAGAATGTAGAAGAGAGCAAATTAGCACCATGATCAACAGTAGGTTTATCACACTGCGGTTCCTCCCCCCATTCCAATTTGATGTTGCATCAAACTCACTTCTTTTTTGGGGGAAAAAAAAAAAAAAAAAATCCAACGGATTTTCCTCTCCGACAGCGTTCAACCTACAACTTTCACAGAGGTACATCAGAAGCCTTTAATGCAGGTTTTCAGAGTAAATGAAACTTTTTTTTTTTTTCGGTGTGGTTGCCTTTGTAATAACAGTCTTCTTATTTGTTGGATACTTATGTAACGTAAGATGAAAAGACATTTTATAGCCTTCTGGCAAGAGGACTTAAAATTAACAGCATACCTGTGGCTGCCCTAAGCCAGGGAGGGAGTCATTTTCAGGCCATGGGAAAAGTGCAGGTTTGCATCCTTCCCTTCTTCTGGCTTACCGGTGTTCGGTATTTCCATAGACTCGATGTTTTCCGTGAAAGCATCACCTTCGGGAACACACACACACACAAAGAGAAATTAAGCGATTGGTTCCGATGAAAGAGCAGGAGACCGAGGTGACAACTGTGACCCATCAGCGCTCGGCCGAGGAATGTGTTGGTTTAACTCATCCTTTCGTGTGGTGTTTCAGTGCCTGGCGGGGCTCTCGGCTCTGTGTTGCCTCCCTGATTTCCTCTGGCAGCAGCGCCCAGCAGATGCGGCACATCCAGAGGGAGGAATCCTCGCCTAAATCCCGGCGGCTTTATGGGCCATATCCTGTAGGCAGGCAGCCTCCCCCCGAATCCAAAGGGTGTTTTACAAAACAATCGATGGCCTTTCGCACCGACTCCCTCTCGGAAAACCACAAAAAGATAATGATCTGGGGTTTGATCTCACCCATACCGGGCTGGCAGTAGGGCAATCCCATTGACTCCAGCTGATTTATTCCAAGCGACTTTCGCAGGCTTTGGGCTGGGCCTTTAAACAAATGTAAACTTGATCAGAACCAAGCCCGATCACATTCATGCCCATTCTTGCTTTGAATATTTCCATAGCGCTGTTTTCACCTGGAACCCGAATGACCTCAGCCCAAAGCTTTCTTATTTAACATTAGGTTGACAACTATTTTCAAACGAGTTAATTACTCTCATTACGAACGCGAGGCGCCTTTAATCCTCAAAGCAGCGGCGCTGGGAGATATAATTTCCTGCACATCCCCATCGATTATCAACAAATAGATCCGCCGGTTCTGCGGATCCCGAAGAAACGCAGAGATGTGTCTGAGCTCGCCGGGTGGAGCAGACTGGCCAGGAAAACCAGCCAGGATGCTCGGAGAAATCCTTGGGATCCTGGCCTTTCCCGAGCTCTGGTGATGCTGCCATCCATACCTGTGCTGGCATTTGGGAAGCTCTCACCTCCGAATGATAAAGATGATAAAGATTATATAAAGATGATAAAGATGATATAAAGATGATATAAAGATGATATAAAGATGATATAAAGATGATATAAAGATGATATAAAGATGATATAAAGATGATATAAAGATGATAAAGATGACAAAGATAAAAATGATAAAGAAGGGGTTCAGAAGAGTGGCTGAAGCTGACCTTCGGCTTCATCCAAGGAGTAGCAGAGCCAGGATTTTACTCTTCCCACCCAAGGTGAGGGGTGCTGCAGTCAGCAGCGCATGGACAGCATACGAAGGAGGCTGTGATCCTGCCTGGAGAAACAGCTCTGCTCCCGCAAAAGCCCCGTGAGATCTGTAACCCAGGGCCAAGCCCCGGGCATTCCCAGCTGAGGGAATGTTGCACCGCATCTCCTGGGGATCAGTGCTCACGGTGCTCCCTCGGACGAACCAACACTCCTGTCCCCGCAGCGTTTGGGCTGCTGGAACTCCTCCTCTCAGCAGCACCCATGGCCCACAGCACGGGGGATGGCAGTGCCATTAGATCAGAAAGTGACTCACGATCGAGCGAGCCCTGTCAAGAAAGATAAATACAATTTGGTTGTTAGCTAATCTATTTTTGTTTGTGTTCCCAATGCATCCAAGGCACTGATTACACCGCAGTCTACCACGCTGGCAGTAAGTGCGTGCTGCCACAACGCTCTTTGCTCTGTAAGGAGAGCATTTGTGAATACAATGGCTGTATTTGTCTGTCAATATTACATCACTGCTGACGTTCCCCGCGCCAGCTCTCCGGGTGGAATAATGGTTTTTTGGGTTTCCAGGAGTTAAGTTACGGAAAGGTGGTATTTTAAGCCGAGCAGCATTTAAGAAACCAGAATTCTCATCTGAGAAACAGTTCTGCTATCTGTCACCTTCATCTGCCAGCCCTTTCTTCCTGCATCTCTGTGACTAAAGTTTTGTGGCTTGATAGAACAGTAGCTTTGGACTTTGATCTAAGAAAGCAGGCTTGACAGGGGCTGTTGCTGCTTTAAAGAGGCCTTGTAGGATGCTTTTGCACCTCCATCGCTGAACTTTATCAATGCAAGCAGCTCTCAGGGGTGCTCAGCACCTCCTGAAAGAATTCAGGCTATGCATTTGGGTTATTTCTGCACCTTGCGTTTCCTCTCACTTTGTTTTTGAGTTTTGTTTAGCAGTTCGCTCAGACTTCAGGACGGCTATTTATGGAAATTGAAAATTTTCATGATAAAGAAAGCGGTTTGCAAGGAGAATGAGAAGAAACCACCGGTCTTAACAACAGAGGGGGAAACTTCCTAGTTTGGGTGGTTGGCACGTCCATTACCAATTGCCAAACTTTGCAAGGGAGTAAAGAGGCAAGGGTGCGTGGCAAAAAGGAGATGAAAAGCATCATAAAACAAGCACCCAGGTGATCTTAATACAAATTGGCATGCCAGATGAGGCATTTATCTACTGTCACATTTCATAGAAGTCTTTTCAGACTCAAGTGAAAACCTCTCGCTGCAATCAGTTCACGATCAAGTCTTTTTCTGAGAATCACGGCGAGATCACTGATTATTTGTGCAGCCGGAGAAAAAGCTGCGGCTTTGCAAAGCTCCGCCATACACGTAAGAGGACTTCAGGATTTCTGCTGCTTCTCCTAAACCTGACTGCCACATATGTGGGGAGGATTGAAACTAAAATATCGGCAACGGATTCACAGCACTTGGGAGCCCGGATAGCTGTGGGTGCTTTTCAGGACTGGCTGTCCATCACCGTGTTTGCCCTCCACCGCGGTCCTTCAGGCCTTCTGCTGCATTGTTACTGGTTTCGGGAAATTCTTGCAGAGCCTGCTGGTTAATCATGATGGGTTTAAACAAGCTGTTAAGTGATGTGGGAAACCATCTCAAAGACATTCGGCTGAGGCTGCAAGGCTACACGGGGCTGTGTATAACCCCTTTCCATCTGATAGTGCTATCGTGGTGTGGGCTGTGTGGGAGCCTGCAGCTCCTATCAGCCCGGGCTGATGCTGCATGCCACATTTCTCATGCAGATGATTCTGCCTCCCCGGATTTAAGCCCTAGGCTGGGATGAAAATGAGTGAAGTAACTTGTATTCTCCCCCCGAGTACATAACACTGCATTGTGCTGCTTGTCAGGTACGTTCTGAGACAATAGCTAATTTTTCTCACACATGGCATAAGATATTATCGCCATTATCATTACTATTACTGCGTGATATCATTTGAACTCGTCCAAAATTGCATACCTGGGCGTAATTGCATCTCTCTCCTGATCAGCTGAGCCAGACACAGGAGATAACTATGCCATGAATGGAGCCAGGGCCCCGAGCTGGCTGAGCTCCCTCAGCTTGGGAGCAAAGGTGGCAGAGAGGGTTTCTACACACTCTTCTGTCAGAAGAGTAGGAAAGAAGATCCAGCCTGGTCTTCTGAGGAGGCAGAGAATCTGGTTTTCCTGCTAAGAAGGTGCACTGGAGCAGAAGGGACCTGTGTCTGACTGGTGTTTCCATTGGAGTGAGGACTGGAAGTTTGACAGCCCCACAATGGTCACTGCCAGCCACAAAATGCTGAACCCCCAGTGGGGTAACAGAGCCTGATCCCTGCCCTCCTCCAACTCCTACTGCACTTTCCAGTGGGTGAATCTAAGCAGGGACTTTTCCTGAGGGTGACCCGGTGACTTGTAAAAGGGTGGATGCCTCAGGGGCTGCCTGCAAGGCACGCAGTGAAACCAACATCTGTCTTGGCAGGTCTCCTTATCTCCAGGCTGACACCATCAAAGGTCTCAGTCTGCCCTGGTTTGGGAGGGTTCGTCTCTGTAGGCACTGAAGAACTTGGGAAGTGGGTAAAGTTTGGACTTTTAGGTGGGTTGAGGCACTGTGATGGCACCCAGAGCTGAGAGGGTTCCCTCCCTTTCCATCACCATGTCCCAACTGAGCCCAGCCACCAAATCCTCCTCAGGACAGACAAAATCAGCTGAGGTTTCCTTGCAGTTCTGTGAGGGAGCCCTCCCGAAGCACAGAACCCCACCTTGCCTTTGGTTCCTGCGTTAGCAACAAGAATTCTCCCTTTGTCATTCTGTCTCTTGATCTTCCCAGGATGTCTCACCAGAGACAGAACTGGCTCCCGTGGCTCAGGGGTGAAGCTATGAGAAAGATCCATGCAGCCTGCACTGAGGAGCTGCCACGGTCAGCCCTGGCTCTCCTGCAGTCAGTGGAGGTGTTTTTGGTGAGTTTGTGAGGTGCAGTGGGATCCTGTGTGAGGAACTTCACCGCAAACCTCTGGGATCGGCTGCCTAGGCTGTAGGTCCGCGCTCAGAATCAGCACTTCTCTGTGGAAGAAAATCCTGAGATTTCAAACCAACACATGTTTGTTTTTTTTTTCACCTACATTTTTGCTTTCCACTGAGGTCGTTCCAACTGTGGAAGCATCAGCAGGGAGTAATAAGACTTAAATTCCTGGGAAGCCTTACAGTAAGGGGAAATCACTGCAAGACCTTTTTTTAACAGTTGCACTTGATGATCTTTTCCAGCCTAAATGATCCCATGGTTCCATAAAATCACACCAGCAGAGCCACTATCAGGAGATAGCAAAGGAAAAGCACGCCAAAGTCCCCACTCTTCGGCACTTACAAGCTTAATTAAAGGGTAATGTAATCAAGCCAGTGATTAATCATAAACTTTTTATCAATGGAAAATGAAAGATTTTCCCCGCCAGAGACTCCAGCTCGCATTTTGCTATCACTGTAACTTCATCAAGTCCATGCACTCAATCATTCCCCACCGAGCCAGAAGCAGCTTCGTGGAATTATACCGGGGTAAAACCAGCCCAAGGAGATAATGGCAAGGTAACAGGATCCCATACCTACAGAGAGCCAAACAAATGGATCTGAATCCATATTCCTACCAGGCGATAAGGGATATTTTTATGGCACAAGCAGCGCATTGCTTTGTAGATAAACTGCACTGTTCCTTAAGGACACTGAATTCACAATCCCTGAGGCGAGGGAGCGCATTATCCCTGTTCCCAAAAGCACAGAGAGCGGCAGAAAGGCACCGGGAACCTCATCCTGCTGAATAATGCTGTTACTGTAACAGGAGGGAAACAGAGGGGGGATGCTTTGCCACAGCCAGCAAGGATAAAATGGCCAGGAGTTTACATACTCAGCTTCCCATGAAAGGAAAATAACAGCCTGCCCAATCCCTCCCTACAATTCCTTCCCTCTCCTCGTGCCACTGCAGCAACCCCACTGCCGAGCTAAGCCAGCCCGTACAGGAACATAAACACAGCCAGAAATCAGACTTGGCAGCAAATAAAGCCTGGGGTGGGAAATACCTCTCGCTTAAAGTATCTGCTGCTGCAAGAGGGTCTCTTTGTAGCAAACTCCCACGCTGCAGCCTTAAAGCTTAATGGTCTGTGAAAGTTATTATGCAAGGTTTTTCTTGCATTCGGTCCCGTTCTGACGGGGCTTTATGATCAGTATTACAGGAGAACGCTGTTAAGCTAATCATACCCATCATGAATCCCTGTAATAGAATAGCTTCTAAAATTTTGACTTTTCAGAAATGCAGGAAGATTGAACTGTCACTGATGTTATTTTGTTATTTTTCCCCTGCTCCCCCAAGTCCATCTGTTAGAGCTGCTAAAGATCAAGGGCCATAATTTCTTTTCTTCTGCAGACTGAAGGGTGGAAAAGGCACTTGCCTTCCAAGAGCCTAATTCTGCCTTTTTTTTTTTTTTTTTTTTTTTTTTTTTTTTTTTTTTTTTTTTTTTTTTTTTATTCCCAGGCACAGACTCTTCAGGCACTATCAATTTGCCTTTTTCTTTTTAAGGCATGCCTGGTATAAGTCATGTCTGAAATATAATTCCTTATTTCTGCTGCTGATGACAGCTTAAATGATTAAAAGGAATTTTAAAGTTCTTTGTAGGTTTCTCATTTCAGTATTATTGTTATTTTCCTTTCTGCATTTCATTCAGTTCTGGTAGCAGAAGGAGCCTTACTGGAGTCACTTTTTCCCTCTGTTCATTAAAACGAATTCTATTCTGTTTGCTTTTGATGCACGGTTAAAAGAAAAGGAAACAAAAACACAGGTACTAAATAGTCTGAAGGGCTCACCAACTGCATATACTCACAGAAAAACTGAATTTGCATCCTAGAATTATCAACAAGGGCCCTTTAAGCTTGAAACAGGAGTGGATTCTTTTAAACTTTCCCAGAGAACAGCAGTGACCTTGCAGATCAGATAACCCATGGTCTCCAAGAGTTCAAGCATGTCATCAAGACTTTATTTCACTGCTCGATGTTCCTTGGCCTAGTTGCTTCAACCAGGCTAGTAGCACCACTCCCCCACCAAAAAAAAAAAAAAAAAAAAAAAAAAAAAAAAAAAAAAAACCAAAAAACCAAAAAAAAAACCAAAAAAAAACCCCCCACCACAACAGGACTGCACAACCAGAAGCAACGCCAGCAGAGCAGAGCTGGGCACATGGCAGGAACAAGGGTAAATAAGGCACTGTGTGGAAGGAAGGCTGGGGTTCTGCTGAGTGACTCTAATCTGATGTCTACCACATATTAAAGCCAATGGGAACATTTGATTAAAAACCTGCTAGGTCTTTGCTCAGGGTCTTATCACGTAGCCCTCACAGGCAGGCAGCCAAGTGCTGAGCAGCAGCACAAATGGTCCACGGTGGAAATCCACAGGCCCTCCAGTCCTTCTGCAGAAAACTGCCTGAGGGATACCTGGGGTCCTCAGACCTCTGCTGCCTTTCAGTGTCTGCAGGGAGAGACTGAGATCTGCTATCACCACCCTTAAGAATCCAGACAGCTCTGCAGGCATTACCTGTCCCAGCCCATGACCTCTTAGGGTGTGTCCAGGAATTGTCAACCTTTCCAAGAGGCCACCTTTGTGTCAGGTCAACACCCTTCAACCTCTGGTTTTATTCCAGAAAAATTCCAGTCAGTCTTTCAGGAGCATCCTGAGCATCCCAAAACTCCAGCATCTCCTGCATCCCGCTGAGAGGGGTGAGCATCTCAAAGCACCCTGTCTCCTCTCACTTGCTTTGCAGCCAGCTTGGTTTCACTGACACATTTTCCCTGCTGCTCCCTTCCCCCTGGATATCCGTGGCAGGATGGAGGAGCCCAGGAGCACAGGAAACAAAAGCATCCCAGTCGGCGTGAGAACTGCTCCCCTCTGTTCTGTCTCCAGCAGGCTGGAGCTTGTGAAATCCAACAGGGGCTGCATGTTAGCACAAAAGCTGACTCCAGCCCATCTCTGCGGATTTTAGCGTTCACTGAGACTTTTACTTTCATTTTTATGAGAAATGGATGCTTTGCAAAGTTGCTGAGGAAGTGGCTGTTCTTGTCAACAAGCTGTGCTGGTTTTACACCAGGATGGGCATTTTAGGGAAGTCAACCAGGAGAAGAATCACTTTCAGCAACAACTACTGTCTAGACTAGTCTAGCCTTAACTTTAAACCATACCCTTAGGCTCCAGTTTAGCAATGTATTTAAGCATATATTTAATTTCTAGGCACATGAATAATTCCGGTGTACTTACTTATTTAAATTTCGGCACATGTTTCAGTCTTTTCCTGAATTAGCTTCTAAACCGTTCACAATTTGCCCTCATCTCCATCAGTGCAAATCATCATGCTACATCATTTGATTACTGCAGAAGTAGGAAAATATATTCTGGGTAATTTCTTGAGAAAAATTCCCTGCTTTTATACCAACATTTTGCTGGGGGTTCAGCTTTTTTAACCAGTTTCCTTCTCCAGCCTGAACTCAAAGGCAAAGCTGGGATTTGATGAAATACTTTGGTTGTGAAGGGAATATGCTCCAACTAGACACAGATTTTAAAGAGGAGGGATGAGATGGGGGCATTGCTTTATCATGCATTTCAAGCAAAACCACAGCCACTCCCCTTTTCCAGATCCTCCTTTTTCCCAGCTCAATACTCTGGACATCGCCTGTTCAGCACTCACACCATGACACCACCAGCTTGTGGCTGGAGGAGACCTCTGTGTGCATTTTGGGTTGATGTAGTTGTCGATCAAAACTGACATTCATATTTTATTTTGATTTTTTTTTTATTTTACTTTAATCCCTCTGAAATTGAATACACTCTCAGAAAGACGATTCCTCTTTTTATTTTTCTTCTCCAAAGAGAGAAGCATTCGCAGTCCAAGGTTGCAAGCCTGAGCAATTTGGTCAATGATGCAAACACAAATGAAAATTAGCCAACAAGAGAAATTCACTTGAGTTAAACGGCAGTTTATTATCAGACCTTGCATCCTCTTCCTCTGTAGCTCCATCGAGTCAGAGTGAGTCAGGTTAAGAACTGACCAGAGGGGACAAAGCAGCTACTGCTGACACTGTGTAGTGTTGCAGACACAGCAAAAAGAAAATAAAATAAATAGGGGATGAAGATGTAATTCTAGGATTACGTGTTTCCCCCAAAATATGCTATTCCAAGTAAATAATACCAGTTGCAACAAACAGGTCAAATTAAGCATAAATATTTCTGGAGGCTTCACTGAGACTATAATCTCATCCCTCAAGGATCTCAATTCTTCACTTCCTTTTGATTTCTGGAAACAAGTGGACCAGATTCCCCAAACCTTGTCACCCTGCATCGTTATTTACATTTTTACCAATCTAGCGTGGGTGCTGCAGATTTGAAAGGGCAGCACCCTGAATCCACTCCTTTGGCAGACACACAGAAGTGCACAGAGACACACACACGAGGCTAAAGGTGGTAGAAAGTCCAGGCAAGGTGAGTTTATTTAATTGTAGTCATTAGTGCTGCACATTACAGGTTCAATCCCGCTCCCTTTGAAGTTGGTGGTATTAGTCCCATTGAATTCGTGCACTCTGAAAAACCCAAGTTTTGGAAATTTATCATTTTGTCATCTACGCTTCGGGTCAGAACTACAATCCAGGGTTCTAGTCTTGGTTCCGAGCCAAATTATTTTTACTAGAGGTTCAAAGAACGCACAGTTGTCCTTCAGAGAGGTGCCAATCCACCTTACAGCCAAGGAGCAGTGTGGCTGAGGGTCTCAGCAACCCCATCAGAGACCATCCTTTCTCAGAGACCATTTCTGCAGCGTACGTGATCCACACTGATTTACTGCCACTTGCCGGGAATTTTGCCTAAAATAGCTACAAAGCAGCTCCCTGTGTTTTGGTATTGTTGTTTTTTTAATTTATTTTTTAAAAAAGAAAAATTGTAACGTTGTACTTCAAACCCTTCTGAATAAGCGATTCGACAACAAATTTCCAACGGGATTTATTACGCGCCTTTGCCGTGCTACAAGAGCCAGTGCCAGTTTGGGGAATAGAGAAAACGTTTCTTTACCTCCTAACTCAGGTGTGAATGCTCCATGTGGCCAAGATGTGCTTTTTTTGTACCTCACAAAATGCCCTTTTGCGTTTTCTTTCCGCCAGGATAAATTTGGGCTAAATTCCATTAGCTCCGGGTTTGTCCCTGCCTGTTTGGTCCCATCAGTGACACCTCCTCATCTTGGGACACCCCAGCCATCTCCACCTTCCCTCCCACCCGGACTCACGCCTCCCCCCAGCTTTGGTGATGCTTCCCCTCGAGAAACCCTCTGTGAGCTTTGCTCCATCAAATTCCTCATTTCACGGGCCCCAGGCGGTTTTCGGGCACCGCAGGTGACACGGGAACGCCTCCAGGTGGGTTTGGAACGTCTCCAGGGAAGGAGACACACACACACACACACACCCGCCCTCCCCGGGCAGCTGTTCCAGAGCTCTGCCACCCTCAACGTGAAGAAGTCCTTCCTCCCGTCAGGGTGAAACTTCTTGTGTTTTGTGTTTACGGCCACTGCTCCTCATCCTGTCGCTGGGCACCACTGGAGAGTCCGGCAACTCGCTCTTGGCACCCCTTGGCGCTGACGAGATGTCCTCGCAGCCTCCTCCAGATCCTCCATCCTCTGCCGGACCCTCTCCAGCAGTTCCTTCTCATTCTTGCCCAGACGAGTCCGGACCAGGAGCGGGGTTTTGTTTGGTTTTTTGGGTGGTGGGGGTTTTTTTTGGTTTTTTGTGTTTTTTTTGAGAGGGGAGGCGTTCTCCTTCCCCTCCGCGCCGCTCTTCGCGACCTCCCGGCGGCGCGGCACGCCAGGAATGCGCGCTCCCGCGGCGGGGCCGCGCGGCGCGGCGGCGCGCAGCGGCGGGGGCGGGATGACATCATGAGAAAGTGGCGGCCGGGCCCCGGCGTCGCCGGCAGCGGGCGGGCGCCGCGGGGAGAGGAGCGCCGGGCGGGCAGGAGGGAGGGAAGGGAGGGAGAGCGGGCAGGAAGGAAGCGCCGTCGGAAGCCCCCGGGGGCGAGAGCGGCGGAAGCGGCCGCAGCGCGCATCCCGCGTCCCGGCATGGGCCGCGGAGCGGAGCGGCAGGGAGCGCGCCCCGGGGCTCGGGCAGGTGCGGGGCCGCCCCCGCCGGCCCCGGTGGCGGCTCTGGCGCTGCCGCCCGGCCCGTCCCCTTTGTGTCGGCGGGACGGGGCGAGCCCCGGCCGAGATCTGCCCGTCCCGCCCGGTAACAGCCCCGCGCCGCCATTGGCTCCCGCGCCGCCGCTTCCTGCGGCCGCGCCGCCCCCGCGGGGGCTCCCCGGGCCCCGCGCCAGCCCCGCCCGCCGCCGGCACCGCCCGCCCGCCGCGCTGCCCCGCGCCCCGCCGCGCAGCTTTTATGAATGGAGCGGCGGCCGCGTGCTCCGAGCGGGGAAAAGGCTCCTCGGAGAGGCCGGCGGGAGGATGCCGAGGCGGGCGAGAGGGAGCCGTGCGCCCGGGGGCGAATGTTCGGGACGAAGGAGCTGGCGAGACCCGAGGGGATGCGACCCGGCTGCCCCAAGGGCTCGCCCTGCATCCCCAAAGCGGCAGCTCGCCAGAAGGGTGTTGGGGGTGTTAATTAAATGGGGTCCCCCCTGGACGCGCGTTGGAGGCGCGTCCAGTTTTGGCCCCGGATCACGGGTCCCTGCGTGTTTCTTCGTTTAATATTAAAACTTTCCCGGCCAGCTAAAGTGGTGAAAACAGAAGTGCCCGTCCTGTGCGTGAGGTACAATGGGCAAACGAAGGGACGGGGGACGGCTTCCTCACTGAGGGACCCTCGGAGTCGCCCCACGGGCTGTGGCGTGCGAGGGGAACCGAGAGCGCGGGGCCTCCGACATCCTCCTCCTCCTCCTCCTCCTCCTCCTGACAGACGGAGACAAAATGGAGACAAATGCTCCAGCGAACGGGCGAAGGAGAAAAGATGGGCAGCCGGTCCGTGCAAAGAGATTACATAAACACGCAACCGTGCAACGAAACGTGCCCTGTGATCTTTGGCACCGCTCTGCCCGTGGGTCACGCAGCAGAGATGCCGCGTCCTCCAGGGCCCCTGCCACCAGCTGGAGTTTCTGCCATCAGTATCCCGGACACCCGCACAGCACCCGGGCGATGCCAAAGCGCCGAAGTAGTTAATCCCTGAGCCCCAATTTACGGCCTTGCCGCTTCGGTGCGGGACGAGGCGCTTCTCCCAGGCATCCCAGCGGGCCCCGAGCTGCGCTGTCAGCCCCTCGCAAAGCGAGACTTTTAAGAGATGTCCTTTCCTAACAGAGACAGCGCGGAGCAGAGTGCTCCCAAGTACTGGGAACAGGAGTTATTTACGGCGGGGCCCCATCACGCGTGGACAGAACGTCCTGGAGACGCGGATGAGGCCCCTGCAGGCTCCGGCTGCTCGTCTCCCCATGGGTGCTGGAGGGAGGCCTGGCCACCATTTTGCTGCTCCGTTGGGATGTTTTTTTCCTGGGTGGCAGTGAGCCGTGGGGGTGGAGTGCCGAGCGCGGCCTTCCCCCGGTGCGCGCTGCCACCGGCTGCGCCCGGGATTAGCTCTCAGCCTGTCCCCTGCCACCTCCGTGCCCCTCTGGGAAGGTGAAACCTTTAAAGTGAAAGGAAAGGCCTTAAAAAAAAAACCAACAAAAACAAACAAACCCCAAAACAAAAACCAACCAACCAACCAACCAAACAAAAAATATTACAAAAAGACCCATCTTGCAGAGGGGTAGAAGCCCCAGTTGTTTAAAAATTTTGGTGTGTGGCAAAAGCATCCTGGATGGGAAGGAACAGGACTGAGGGGACGGGAGAAAGGTTTTCCCTTGGAGTCAGCGACAAAGCGTAGGCATTCAGGTGGGGAGCGCGTCTTTTTAAAGGGCAGCGTGGCAGGTACGTGCCGGTGACAGCAATAACAATGACAATAATAACAATAATAATAATATTGATAGCAAACAGCGAGGCGCTGGTGCTGCTCCGCTCCCCTCCCCGGCGCCCCCGTAAAACAGCACTGAGTCTCCTTTGCGTTTCTCTCCCTGGTGTCTGTGTGTGGCCTTAGCCCCATTCATCATTTGGCTCCCAGTGCAGAACTCGCTCCATTTTTAAAATTATGCATGATCCACTGAAGAGACAATTTGGGTTTCCCCCACCTCTCCCTTGCCCTTGAAGAAAGCGAGCCCTTGTCTCATTTGCATTAAAACCCTGCTCTCTATAAGCTAAGCAAAGGGGAAGGACTTGAAGCCTATGGGATGGCTTTAGGGCTCTGCCCCTTGCTTTTGGCTCGCTCTCTCTCTCTCTCTCTCATTCTCTCTCGTGCTTTGATCTCTGCTTAACAACAGTAACGTCACAGGGACTACACCAGGAGAGTTTTGTTGGAAGTTAGAAAGTTTTGCAGCCTCCAGAGGGCTGTAGCGGCAGTAGCAGAAGCAGCATCCAAGGGGACTCCTGGAAGGGGAAGAGAGAGAGCGAGCGAGCGAGCGAGCGAGCGACTGACTCAGTCCTGCTGCAGAGAACTGACTCGAGGCGACGAAGGCAGACATGGAACATCAGCTGCTGTGCTGCGAGGTGGAGACCATCCGACGAGCCTACCTGGATGCCAACCTCCTCAATGACAGGGTGCTGCAGACAATGCTGAAGGCGGAGGAGACCTGCTCGCCCTCCGTCTCCTACTTCAAGTGCGTGCAGAAAGAAATCTTGCCATATATGAGGAAAATAGTCGCCACTTGGATGCTGGAGGTTCGTATCTTTTCGGGGACTTTTCCTTTGCAAGCTCCGGCACCGAAACGAATTAATCCGGGGAGCTGCTGCCCCATCTCCGGCCCCCCTCCCTTTCCCCCGGGATCGCTTCCCCGGCGAGGCACACGTTGCCTTGCCCTCGGAGACGCCCGCGTGGAACCGGGGGAAGCGGCCCGAGGTGGCGGTGGCCTCCGCCGGCTCCGCGTCCCCGCTGCCCTCAGCCGGGTCCCGGCTCCGAGGGGCGGCCGACGAGCCCCCCCCCCCCCTCCCCGACCCCCGTCTCTCCCCCCTCCCGGTGCCCCCGGGGGTCGGGAGGTGCCCGGCACCTTTTCCGGCCGTCGGGGCGAGGCGGTGCCGGCTCGGGGAGCCGGGGCAGAGCCGGCTCGGGGCTCCCCAGGCCCGGCGGGGAGCGGCCCCGGCCCGGCCGCCGAGCCCCCCGGCCGGCTCGGCGCCGCCGCCAGCCATGCCAGCTCGTGTTTTCTGGGGATTTTATTTTAAATTAATATCCTTGTACACGTATGCAAGCGGCTGCCCGTGCCAGTGTTACGCGCCATCTTTGTTCTTTTATTTGCGAAGCAAAAGCGTTTATTAATCGGGAGAGAGGGGGGGAAAAAAAAAAAAAAGAAAACACAAAAAAAAAACAAGAAAAAAACGAAGAAAGTCCCGGGGAGCAAAGCCAAGGGTGTGTGTGTGTTTGTGTGTGTGTGTGTGTGTGTGTGTGTGTGCGTGTGTGGCGGGGGGGAGCGGGGGAAGGGGCCGGGGGAGGAAGGTCGGGGGCCGGGGGACCCCGCTGGGGCTGCGGCCAGGGGGACCGGCCGGAGGGGCTCCGGCCTTTCTTGGGGGGAGCCGCAGGGTGAAAGTTTCTTTGTTCAGCGCGAAGAGAGGCTCGGAGCTGCGGTCACCCCTCAAAGGCACGCTTGTGCTGCGGCGGCGAGCGCCTAAGTCGCCTGGGAAAAGCCGGTCGGAAAGGGCCTCGTCTCCGGTGGGACGTGTCTGGGGGGCTCCCAGCGGGAGCCCCAGGAGCTGGGCTACATTTTCGTGCCTTTTCGGAAGCCCTGGGTGCCCGCGATGTATTTTTAATTAATTTTTGAAACCGCAGCGCCCTGCCTCGCTCTGAGAGATGTCGCGCCCGGCTGTGCTGCGGGGCGAGAGAGGGGAGGCGGTGAATTTCACTTCGGGGGATCCCCCCGGAGCCCCCCAGCAGGACCAGAGGCACGGGGCTCGGTAAAGGACCCCCGCCGCTTCATTTTCAGCCCTTTTTGGGAGCTCGAACAATTTTTTAAATATTTTTAAATATTTTTTGAAAAGATGACGTCTGGGGAAATGAGGCTGGACGCCACCTTTGTGTCTCGACCGGAGAGGGGAATCGGCAGCACAACGGCAAATTGGATGAAAAAATAAGAGCGAAATAAATAAATCCGGGGCCGAGCCCGGCTCTGCACCCCGTTACCAGCCACGGGGGTTCGCATTTTCCTCGGCTTTCCGTTTTCTTGCCTTTTTAAAAATTTGTTCTTAGGGGCTGGAAAACTGGGCACAAGACCTCTTCTTCGATTACCCCCCTCCCCTTCTGCCATGAATCGCCTGCGGGTTTCTAACGCAACATTTCCCCCCCACTTTGTCACTCGTGACTTTCATTTTCTTTTGATGCCGCTGCTTTTCCCGTATTTATCCATTTTCCCCGACCGCGGTTCCCCCTCGTCTCCTTCAACCTTGCCCTGCAAAGCCCTGGGGGTGAGGGAGGAGGGAGAGCGAGAGCAGCGGGACGAGCCTGGCTTTCGCCTCAATTAAATTATTCTTCAACGATCTCTCTCCTTCTTGCAGGTTTGCGAGGAGCAGAAGTGCGAAGAGGAAGTTTTCCCCTTGGCTATGAATTACTTGGACAGATTTTTGTCGTTCGAACCGCTCAAGAAAAGCCGATTGCAATTGCTCGGAGCTACCTGCATGTTTGTGGCTTCAAAAATGAAGGAAACTATTCCTCTGACCGCAGAAAAACTGTGCATTTATACAGATAACTCCATTAGACCCGACGAATTACTGGTAATTGCACGTCCAGTCACTTCACGAATTAAAAAAAAAAAAAAAAAAAAAAAAAAAGGAAAAAAGCCAAAACCCAAAAAACATTAAAAATGCATACATATCAAAAATACAGGAAGAGGAAAAAACAAAAAAACAAACAAACAAACAAAACAAAAAAAAAAAAAAAAAGGAAAAAAGAGAGGCAACCCCGCTCATTCGGAAGCGCCGGCCACGACTGCGGGGACTGCGGGGCTGCTGGGGGCGGGCGGGAGCTGCGGATGCGGCGGCGGGCTGGGATAGGGCCGGGATGGGGTCGGGATCAGGCTCGGGATGGGGTCGGGATGAAGATGGGGATGGGTTGGGGATGGGGAGCGGCCCCCCCGCGCTGGGCGGCCCGCGGCGCTGGGCGGCCCGCGGGCTCCCCCTGCCGGCCCCGGCGGGCTCTGCCCCGCGCGGGGGGGTCCCCGCACCCCTCCCCGGACCCCGGGTCAGCGCTGAGCACCCCACCCCCGGCACCGCGGCTCTAACCGCGCTCCCCCCTTCCCTCTCTTCTTCCCCTTCTCTCCGTCCCCTCCCTCTTCTCTTTGCAGCAAATGGAGCTGCTGCTGGTGAATAAGCTGAAATGGAATCTGGCTGCAATGACCCCCCACGATTTCATTGAACATTTCCTTACTAAAATGCCTCTGGCAGAGGACACCAAGCAGATCATCCGTAAACATGCTCAGACTTTTGTGGCTCTGTGCGCTACAGGTATGAGCCCTGCACGTTGCGCAAAGCGCGTTGCTCCCCGACACGCGCCCGCCCCCCGGCTTGTAAAGCTTCCCGTAGCTGTTGGTCTCGGGCAGAGCTGCGGGGAGGTAGTTTAAGCCCCGGTTATTGCCCCTTGTTTGCAGAAGGTGGATTACTTTGCCGGAGGTAAGTTTCTCTCTCCAGGAGATAATTTCTCTTCCGAGTCGGAGTTTTGGTGTGGTTGTCAAGGAGGGAGAGGGACCGGTCCCCCCCTTCCTGGCCCCTTGCTCTCCGTAGCTCAGCGTGGCACGATTTCCTCGCCTCCCCACGCCGGGGTTATGTGGGGGCTGCAAAAAGGCTCGCTGCCCGCTCGGGGGAATCCCTCCCCGTGTGGATTCATTCTTCAGGGACGCGTTTTTAGAAGCGGAGGGAGATTTTCCCCCTGTGAATAGCGCCGCGTGGGGGGTTTTTAAACCCTTCCCCTCTTCAAGTTGCCTCTTTTCCCCCCCCCTCCCCGCCATCCCGGTGGCTGGTGGATTGGAGGAGGGCCACGCGGCACTGAGGCTTTTCCTGGCACGGGACCCAGCCGCTGCCATCTGCACCCTCCGTGACCACGTGCTGTGCTGGAGCCGTGAGCAGGGCTGGCCTCCTAAAGACGCCAAGGAGCCGTGGTTATCCAAGCTCTGAAAAGCCTCGGTGGGACATGCGCGGCTGGCGGTGCCCGTCGACGCCGCATGGCGTGTTTTCCAGATGGGTGTTAAAAAAAAAAAAAAAAAAGTGGAAGGAAGATGGCAGGCCCTCAGGAGGAGGGGGAAAAAAAAAAAAATAAAGAGAGAAAGTTTTATTTCACAGAACCAGGCCCCCGCTGCGAGGCCTAAAGATAGAACGACCAAGCCATAAAAGAGTAGTTTATAAACACTGGCACTGCTCTTCATCTTGGGCCTAACATCAGCTCATGAGGGGCAGCTCCTAGGTGAGGTTGCCTGGAGTAATGCTCCGTGCTGGGAAGCACCCACAGCCTTCAAACTGCCGGCAGCAACATTTTTGGGAAAGTCCGGTGCTGTCTCTCCACGCCAGGTTCTACCAGACGTGAGGCTGCTGCGACTCTGGAGGCGTGATTTGCTAAGTTTGAAGCTAAAAAGAATGGCCACCCAGGCTCCCCTTTGGATGTGGGGATGTTTAACCTAGGTTGTTGTGTTGGCAATGACAGGGATGAAAACAAGAGTAGTTCAAAGGTTGGAGACTTGCTAAAAGTCCAGTACTTTGATCTACTGTCGGTGTTGTTATGTTTCTTTTAGGAAGCACATCCAGAGCCTTTATTTAACACTGCTACACACCGCAGCTGGAGAATGGATCAGTAAATGAGAACCAAATTTCTGGGAGTTTTACTTAGCTTTAAAAAAAAAACAAAAAAACCCACAAAAAACCCAGAGCTGAGCTCACCAGAGTTGGGGCCCTCTTCAGCTCCCTACTGAAGCTGGGAATATTGCCTGGGGAAGGAGCGCTCAGAAAGAAAGGCTGCCACTAGGCTCTGTGTTTTTATTGTTATTTTTGGATGTCAGGGGTTTTTCCCTACCTTTTGCTTTTCTCATGACTTCTTTGTTGGCTAGTGAAGATCACATGTGGCTTGAGCAGCCTCTGGACTTTGCTTTGCTGTTGCTGGGTTGTGCTGCATTTCTCCTTGCCAAAATGAACCTAGATGGACTGCAAATGCCTTGTGCTGCCTGGATGCTGTGGGGCCTGATCCAAAGTCCACTGGAAACACTGACAGCTCACTTAAGTGGCCTCAGGGGCAAGTGCAGTCTCTCCTTTGCCCATGTCCTCTTCTGTAAAGGAGGTTCTCTTCAGAAGAGACTGCGAAATAATGCTTGCTTAGAAAACAAACCCTTGGCCAGTTGGCTTACCAAGGTGAAGGCTGTGGAAGTGTTTGTGGATGAGCGTGTATGCGTTTGCTCCAGAAAAAGGAGGTTACGCTGTAAGGTGAAGTTGAGGGGAATTCCTCCTAAGTGCCCTCTCCAGTTGTCTGGCTAGTAGAAGTAGGAATGGGTTTGTTTGATTTGGTTTGGTTTTGAAAAATCCATTTTCACCAAAGGATGCCTTTGTGCTGTGGTAGGTTCGGGAGAAGAAGCGAAAAAGAAAGGAAAAAAAAAAAGAAAGAAAGAAAGAAAAAAATTACCAGGGGTTGTTTGAAGTTAACACATAATTGAGCTTAATGAATGGGGCTTTGGCATGGCCGAGCAAGGCAGGGAGAGCTCAAAAGGAAGCAGGCCTCTTTTGGCCCGAGTTAAGACCGGTGTTGAGGGAGAACTGCAGCTCTATACAAGCATAACAATGAATAGCAACAAATATTGGAGCTTCAGCATTTCATTACGTTCCTCTGGTTATCAAAACATACCAGGCTACTTTTTATTATCTGTTGTTATTATTATTATTATTATTATTATTATTATTATTATTATTATGGCTGTCATTATTGTTGTTGCTTTGGTCCTCTTGGAAGGAGAAAGAAAGATCCCCCTTTGAAATGAGCGTGTTACAATTCTCCCATTCTCCGGCCTTTATAAAATTGGAAGTCTCAAGGTATGTGACCAGTTGGAACCTGTTGCATCTTGCAGCAAGTGATTTATGTTCACAGTTTTGATTTGCCTCAATGAAAAGATTTTCATTCATAGCCCCCAGCTCTCCAGACGGATGGAATTGCTGCTCCATTTAAAAAGGAAAAGGGGTGACTCGCCTTGTTAGGAATTTTTTTTAAAGCGCTGCAGCGCCTATATGCCTGCTTTGTCCTCCCTTCAGGGTGGCTGGCATTCTTCTCTCTCCTCCCCCTCCTCTCTCTCTCCCTCTCTCTCTTTTTAACAACGCTGAAGTTGTTTATTCTTTTTGGATGAAGTCTCAGATAGGCTACTGGGGATGTGTGCTTCAATTGATGGGGCCCCCTACCCCATTGTGGCTGTGTCAGGTCTAATTCATCTCACCGAAGCCCCCTTGTTCCTGAGCGCTCAATAGCGCAAGATGAGGCGATGGAGGCTGACAATGATGCCACACTCTTCACTTGGGGGCATCCAATTACAGGCGAGAGGGGCCCCCTGATTAATATGCTGAAATTAGTGGCCTCTGCCACAAATAATTCCTTGTTGAGTTGCAACAAAAAGGCAGTCCATGCTGCTTGTCTGGAGTGGTTATAGGGACAGACACAAACTGGTCATTTAAACTTCATTATCACTTTTCCACCTTGGAAAGAATGAGGGTGTGACTATGAATTCATGTTCTTGTTTACTGCTCCATTTAAAAGAAGAGCGCAAATATTCATCCCAAACGTGATCCTGTCAGGACGGGCTCATTAAAGTGACACATTTTGGTCGTGTCCCGCTTGTGGAGCTCCGTAAACAGTGTCGGGAAGGCGCTGCCACCCTGCCCCACTGAGCAACCCCATCCTGGTGGGATCCATGCTGGGAATCCCCCGTTTCCCCAAGTCCACCTGCAGCCTTGTCAGTGTTTCAGTTCAGGACTGGTTTTGGAATGGCTGCAGCACCAACGAGCAGTCTGCACTGCTGCTTTTATTTTTTTAGGGGAATGACAGCAGCTTGCCGGAAGGCGGGTGTGTTTATATTCTCCCGGAAACGGCCAGGTTAGGGAAAGGGGGCAACCCAAATTTACTTCGATACGTTTATTTTAACATAAACGAGGTAACTTTTGCTGGAGATTTCTCCTTTTTGCTGGACGCGCATCCTCAAAGCTTGGCCAGAGTTCCGCGTATCGGTTTAATTTTGGAGGCTGGCGGGATGCTGGGCAAAGTGCCCCTTTGAAAGGTGGGTATTATTGGTCAGGGCAGCAGCGGAGTGTCAGAGGTGTCTGAATAAACAGATTCAGAGCCAGGACTTCCACGGAGTCCTGAAGGCTTCAGTTCCACTGGTAAAACATTTACACAAAGGTTGTTTTATCATAATAAAGGAGATGCATGATTTAATACTTAAACTGTTCCACTGAGCCCTCTAAGCTGTCCATTCCTTTGATTTCATTCAGGGGTTTGACAGATGGTTTATATTTTTCCAACCTAGAGGAAGTTGTGTTCTGATAAAAGCTGGTGGAATGTATCTCAGGTTCTGGTGTACATTGTGGCCTTTCCCTCTCTCCCTCGCAAAATTGGACCTTGACATGTGCCACTTGCTTCCTTTGTTCCTTATCCTCCTCCAAGGTGTTCACTGCCAAGGATCAAACGCATTCCCATTCGGTAGAACAGAGCCTTGTCATTAATATGTGGACTATTGTTATTTTTAAGAGAAATTAGAAAAAAAAAAACCCAAACCAAACCAAACAAACCCAAAGGAAAAACAACACTAAAATGGCAGAGATAGCCCCCTTAAGGGATCCTGGGAGTGGCTTTGTGGAGAGACCTACAGCAATGCAGTCTGGAAGGGGGCCCAGCCTCTTGTCAGCATGGTGTCACATCAGAATGTAACTGATTGTCCGCCAATTCTTGGGACCCCCGTCACTTAGTTATGCCACATTTACATTAAATCCCTGTTGCCAGGATGGATGGCGGCCACTGACAAGAGACTAGGTTGAGACAAAGCATTTTTAAGATGAAACCTTCATTTAAATATGGATTATCTGCCTCCTGACGGGGTTAAGCAGTCTTTCTCGTTCCTTTCTTTTTGTTGATGTTGTTGTTCGTTAAAGCAATATTCCTTCGAGTGTCAGAGCGGAGGTTTCTGCTTTTAAGGGCCCCTGGACTCATTGTTAGGGTGCACCTTGGATCTGACCACGCAGAACGCTGCAGGATGTGAACGGGGTTTCTCAGATGTGCAGTGCCGTTGACCCCTGTGGCATTATTCACAGGAGCAGAGAATTTTAACACTGGAAGAACGGGGGCCCTGCTTATGATGAAAGTACCTCGAAGTGATGAATGGCCTCCCAGGCCCAGTGCTAGGAAGGGCCACTCTCTGCAGAGCAGTTGCTCTCGTGGATAAGTGTTTGCAGGTTTAGACCTGTAAGAGTTTCAGAGCAGGAGGCACCTTTCTGCTCACCATTTTCCCCTGCCCTTTTGGGATGCAACAGTTGGCAGCTGAAAGCCATGCTGGTGCAAAGAGTGTATGTGTATGGACAGGCTTCTCCTAAAGCAATCATTTCAGTCTTTTTTTTTTTTTCTCTTTCTTTTTTTTTTTTTTTTCTCTCCTTTCTTCATACAGATATTAAATTTATTTCAAACCCACCCTCCATGATCGCAGCTGGCAGCGTGGTAGCAGCTGTGCAAGGCCTGCATCTGGGGAACACTAACACTTTCCTCTCCTATCAATGCCTCACACATTTCCTATCACAAGTTATCAAATGTGATCCGGTAAGTGACTCTTTCTCTCGGTTGATCTCCTGCATTAAGGGTTTTTAAGAATGAATGCCTGCTTGCTGCACGGGAGCTAATCTGACAGTAAATCTCGGGAGAGGTCAAGCCTCGGAGTGGGGGTTCTCAGTGCGTTGTTCTCTGGTGCCCAGCCCACTCGTTTGGCTGTCATGATGCCCACTGATAATCCGTGGTGATGCTGCTGCAGTTCCCGGGTGGGAATGGCACATCCAGCTCCGGTGTTTGGGAGAGGAGGATGCCCTGCACTGGCTTAGGACATGGGAGAGAGGCTGTGTTTGGCTGGGCGTGGTTAAACCGGGAGCCCCTGTAAAGCAAAACTTGGGGAATAAGACCAGGAAACAGTTACTGAGACCTTGTGGTGTCTCTGCCCTTATCTTTGACCATTCTTGAGGCCTTTTGTTGTGGCAAGTGGTGTGAAAAAGCTCTTCTTAAAAGAGTTCTGATGATCTAATTTGGTTTATTGCATGCTAGATCTGCACAGTAGCTTGGTATTGAATTCCTTTTTGGAACAAATGCTTGTCCCATGACTTTCTGACAAGGTAGATGGTCCTCACAGGACTCTTCATTTTGCCCTGCAGCTTCCAGGAGACGCACATCAGTAACTAGTGAGCAATAAACCTTTCATGAGTGAATGGGCCAGGAAGGGAGCCTACAAGGAAGACCTAAAGTCAATGATCCATGTCATAATGGTGTGTGAAGTTGGGGCAGAGTTGAGCTTTGTTTCGTAACAATGTGGAAGACCAATAAATAGATGCTTTAAAAAGGTTCTTGTGAGGTCTCCAAGCGCTGGACAATGAGTCAAATAAAGACAACTCTGTGGTGAGGGGCAGAATCTTGGAGACGCTGTTAAATTATTTTACATGTTAATAATTTAAGTGCACAGAAAACTGTCCCGGCCCAGCCAGTGCAGAACTGGATTTATGTGATTGGGCCTTGTTGATGCGATTGAGCTATTTCATTGCAATTAACTGTTGGCAAAAGAATATTTTACTTTTGATAGGCGGGATGAAACAGAATTGCTGAAAAACACGGTATCTCAGCGTGTTGTATTGATCACCTGAGTGGTGCCTCAGTGTCAGGCGCGTTATTTTCACACTCAGGTCACTGCAGCTGAGGTAACACGGCGTGGAAGTGTTAAATGCTCTAAGAGATGCTGAAATGTTGGGCTGCTCGGTTCGGTACGCACGTGTGATGCTTTTAGTCAGTTTGTGAACAATGCGGGTAATTCCAGAGTGGGCTTGGCCACTGTCCAGGGTGAGATGTTTTAAGCAGGTGCTGAGGGAAGATACTTGCTATCTGTTCAGGCAGCATCTTGATTCAAACAAGATGATTTAACCATTCTTGGTGCTGGGCACTGAAGTGGATTCTCTCACATGGTGCAGAGCAGCGCCCTGTCCTTATGTAACTTGACTTAGTTGATGACAGAGCTTTTGAAAAAGAAAACAGAGTTGCTTTGTCAAGAAAGAGGATTTTTGATTATTTCATTTTAATTGTTCTGAGTCATTGCAAGGCCATGATCTGTTTGACCTGGGCTTGGTTGAAAAGGGAGTAACTCCCCTCCAGCTTCCGGTGCTAAATACGTTCACGTGTTAGGTAGAAATAAGGATTTTGTACTGATTGCTACAGAAAATTAGCATCACAAAGTTCTGCGCGTGTACAGGTATGTGGTGGTGTTTGGAGTGGAGTAAGGGAACAGCAACTTCCACTGCAGTTGTTCTGAGAGAGGAATCTGCTTGGTTTCCTGCAGAGCGCGATTCCCCCTGCAGGGAGACTTTCCCAAAACGCCTCTCTGTACAACCCACGGTATCAAATGCCATTCCTGCTATCCCGTTTCACTAGGGTTTGTATGAGGTGTGTTATGCCCCAGGGATGGTTCCCCTTGTCGGGAAACATGTTTTATATTGGATTGTCTTGGAATGTTAAGAGCAGGGCTGGTGTTCCCCCTGATGATCTGTTAGCTGGAGCAGCAGGTCTGTTGGATTTCAGGTTACATAATTATGCTTTTTTTTTACCTTTAGTCTCAAAGAAAGCTGAATCTAAAATAAAATGAATATCACCTGATTGGAATTCCTTTATGGTTCATGTTTATATGTTGGTAGGAGTCCAATTTCCCATTTTGCCTTTGATCAGGGGTAATTAGAAGTCAGATAATCACAATTAGAAGTCTTGGGCTGTCTTCCATCATTCTATTCTTGACCCCATCATCCAAACAGATGGAATTTTACCTGACATTCATTTCCAGGCCAGAAATTTGCTAAACCAGATTAGATTGGGTCTCCATGCTGTCTGTTAGTGCGTTGGAATTCGCCTCCTGCCTGCCCCTTCTCAGAGGCACCTTCAAACATGTGCTTGTTATCCAGAACAGGTCAGGCAGGAACAAAGGATTTCCAAGCAGTTCCTTTTTTGTTGTTGTTTGTTTCCTTTCCTATCTGACCCTGGAGTCTGATCATGTCCACTGTGTCTTAAAGGTATTTGACCACATCAGTTAAGCTAGCTAGTATTTTTTTTTTTTTTTCCCCCCATCTTTTTCACCGAGGAGCTTAATTAATCCAGGAAAGGTTTATGACCTTGAACAAACCGTGGGCATTGAAAATTTGGGTAGTGAAGCAGAAAAGTTGTTGGGAGAAGTTATCAGAGTAGTGCACAAGTTTTGTACTTGCTTTTCAGTGTTGGGAAGTACTGTGAATGAAGACAGCTTTGGTGAGGTTGTTTGCAGTGAATTTTATGTTTTGCTGTTGGTTTTTGCTAGCTCTAATGCATTCCTACAGGCAAACTATTTATCTAATAGTCATGTGAATAAGACATGGAAAAAATGCCTTAAAGAATAAAAAAAACCCCTTTTCATTCAACTGTAGCTTAAGACAGTCTGTTCATAATAAATTGTAAAGATTGTTTTTTTAAAAAAAACAGTTACAGCATGCTGCACTGGGAATTCCAAATGAGAAAAAAAAAATCTGTGGGCAAAAAGTACCTTTAAATTACACAGACCTATGTAATTATTCATAACTGGACTCCAGAGGCAGAAGAATAGGTATTTATAGAAATTCTGTTGAATGGTTTTAGTTTTCACAGCTCAAACGCACTATATGCAAATGGTGAGGACTAAAAAAAAAAAAAAAAAAAAAAATCCCGCTAAGTTCTCATCAAAGCTCAACATAAAATCCACTCCCAGCTGAAAAGAAAAAAACCCAAAAAACCCCCAAAACAAAACCCAGGAGGATTCGTTTTCTCTCTGAAAAATAAAATAAAAAAAAGCCTTCAGTTTGGAACACTGAATGTGCTGAAAGAGAATTATCCTGAGAAGTGGCTCTGTACAGCCAGGAACACCTCAAGCTGTGTTGGTGGTGTGCTCCTCTTCGATGCGCCTGACTCCAAGGGCCGGGGAGGTTCGTGGTGCAAGGGGGAGCCTTACAGTCAGGATTGATCCGTCATATCTGGAGCAGGGACTTCACAGAGGCCTTATTGTGGAGGCCAGAGGTATGCAGGAGCCAAAGGCGCGATGACTTTAGGATATGAGGCGTTTCTTTTTGTCATTTAAAACGCTGTGTGTCTCTGTCAAGAGGAAATATTACACTAGGGTTTAAACCAGGAAAGGTCATAGGTTATGTGTTTTCAGTGAGCTGTAACTGATGGTCTGATCTGCTTAGAGGTAGGATTAACCTCCCTCTCTCTCAGAAAGGACTCGCAGAGAATTGTTTGCTTGGGTTTCTAATCTTATTTTACCCCAAATGCCATGTGCCCTTATTGGTGGCAGAGGAGATTCTTGTGGTAGTGGAATCGGTGAAAAGCTGGTAGATCACACAAGAAGCCTCTGAATGAAGGCAGAATTGAAACTGGGAAATAAAGAAAACAGCAGGCAGGTCACCCTCTCAGGAAAACAACATTCATTCTCAGTCATGCACATCCTAACACTTTTGACGGCAATTTATCATGGAAGACTGGGTTCACCGCAAGGGCTAACACATGTCATAGGTTAAATCAGAAAAGGCAATGCTGAAAGGAAACTTCAAAGTCCTTAATACACAGAGTTAAAGATGTTGGGGGGAAAAGCTTACGGTGTTTGTTATAAAGATAAGGGTAAACAGCGTGCTGGATGAGTTTTGGCAAAATGCTGTGGGATTGTTTGGCCTGTTTAAGGCGCCATTGCTGCGTCGCTGCAGTGGGTGTCCAGGCCGCCGCAACCTGCAGGAAGCGGTGCAGGTTTGAGCTAAAAAGCCTTTCTGGTTGCTGGGAATCTGATACATCTCCTCATGGTATGGCATAATGCCTGGGGGAAGTTGCCTTTCCCCACCACAGACGGGATCTTTCTCAGTTCTTTATGGTTTTTTTTAAATTCCCAGCGAGGCCTGTGCGCCCTCCTGAGCCCTCAGGAGGATTGTGTGCGCATCCAGCTTGGAGAAAACACTTAGAAAGTGAGAGGAAAATGTCTCACCCTGACTGAGATTTCCAGGTGGATGTGGTGGCATACAGAAAGCTTGGATGGACTTGGTAGTGCCTGGTTAGGGAGGCACTTTGTGGTGAGAGACGTCTACGTTTTGGGGCTGTCCAGTCCAATCCAGTCCAGTCCAGTCCAGTCCATCTTTGGAGATGCTTTCAGGGTTAAATTAGGAATTTATCAGCTGCCCACAGCTGGACATTGCAGCAGCAGGGCATCTCAACATATATATGGCATTTCTAAGCACTTCCTGTCTTGGAATTTAGCCTGGGGGGGGAAAGAGTCACTGTTAGCGAGCATTGCTTCTAGCGGGCTCCACTGCTGAAGGATTCCTGGAGTTGCTCTTCCCACCCTCCCTTCCAGCCTGCTGCTCTCCCAGATAACCTGACAGCGTTTCTCCTGCTTTGTCAAGAAAAGCGGTGCTTTAGCCTGTGGTCTTTCTAAAGGACGCTCTTGGGTCTCTCTCCCTCTCTCCCCCGTTCCGTTGCACCCTCCTGCAGGATTGTTTACGAGCCTGCCAGGAACAGATTGAGTCCCTCCTGGAGTCCAGTCTACGCCAGGCACAGCAGCACAACGTATCTTCAGAAACAAAGACTGTAGAGGACGAGGCGGACCTCTCCTGCACACCTACTGATGTGCGAGACGTGAACATTTAAAGAGGACTCCTTCCTAAATGGATTTGCTTGGCAAGAAAAGCAGACAAAGAAAGGGCATCTGAGAAGGAATCGGCATCAGGATCTCCCCCCCAGAAACCCTTTTCTCCAGGACGTTTTTATACCAGAAGGGAAAACCAGTTTGTTATATTTTTTTTTCCTCGCTCTGTCTCCCTTCCGTCTGTGACTTCAAACAAACAAATAAACAAAAAAAATAACCCCAAAAACTGTCTTAAAAAAAAAAAATGAAAAAAATAGTATTTGCATTACCCCCAGGGGTTTGTGCTACAAAAATAGAGGATTTTATACAATAATAATCAACTAGTTTTTATATTAAAGTGTTCTTGTCTGTATGTTGTAAAAATAGGCATTAACACACGAAATGTCTCCAGGGGAGGTATTAGATTTGATTTCTTACATATAAAACAAACCAACCAACCATTTTTAAAGTAGAAGAGGTTTTTGTTTTGTTTTTGTTTTTGTTTTTTTAGCTAGTAAATGAAATATTCTTTTTCTTTAAAAAGCATAGCTTTAACGCAGTTCTAGGCTTTTCTGTATCTTGCTTGCTTATGCATTTAGTCACTTTATAATTCATCTGTAAATGTTTATTTCCTTAGGTTCTTTTTTTTTTATCCTCTTCACCTTATAAATGGTTAACGTAACCCATAAGTTAGTGTATGTTAGTATGCAGCATTATTATATGTTAATCTTTTTTTTTTTTTTTTTTTTTTTTTTTTTTTTGGTGCCTGTGGATTGCCTGTGCATTGAGGCATTTGTAGGGTTCCAGCTTAGCATGGTTGGGAAAGGCCAATGTACTACTCATACAGGACCCTATTATAAAGAGAAACTGAAATAGTGACGTAATATATTATATTTTTGTAATCTTCCTATTTTTGTAGTTACCTGTGTAAAAAATGCTGGTCTGACCCCACAGATATTCAGCCTAATTATGGTCAGGTTCAATCCACAGTTCAGTCTTTTTTTTTTTTTTTTTTTAAATTTTGTTTTTTCTTGTTCGTTTGTAATATTCTAAAACCATTCCATTCAAAGCACTTTCAGTCCATTAGATATAGGAAATACATTCTTTTATTGTGTGGGAAATTTTTTTTTTTGTTTGTTTGTTTGTTTTTTTAATGGAATGGTTTGGAAATATATTAAGTGCTTGTTGGCAAACTTGGAATTGCAAGGCAAGTGCATTTAACTATGGTGTTAGAGGAGAGGTGATTCTTTTTTTCCGAAGGTTGTGTTCCAGTGAGAGAAAATTGCATTCACAAATTGCCAGGATATCTTTCTTTTCTATAGAGAAGTTTGAAGTTTAGAATCCTTTGGTGCCAACTCATCTTTATAAATTAGGGGCCTTAAAGGTTCACATATAGGACACATAGTTTTAAGGATTATCGCTAGATGTTTTTACAACTGAAGGTTTTTAAACACTAAAATATATAATTTATAGTTAAGGCTAAAAAGAATATTTATTGCAGAGGATGTTCGTAAGGCCAGTATGATTTCTAAATTAATGCAATCGCCCCTTTTGAAAAAGAAAATCTTTCTACCCTTGATGTTGCAGTTTTAACCCAGCTTATTAAAGCAAAAAAGAAAAAAAAAAAAGGACACGCTTCAAAGAACAAACCCAAAACCAAGCAGTCTATTTGGCCCCTTCCTATACATTTTCAAAAGCAGTCTAACCATGAAAAAAAACGCCATAGTTAATAGATATGAAAATTGGAGTACTTGAAAGAAGTTTTTATTCCAGTATATGCCCCAATTTTTTTTTTTTTTTTTTAATTTAGCTACGAATAGAAAATTTGCACATCTTGGCTATGTATCTTTTTATTATTATTTTAGAAAGTAGCTGAAGGGACGTGGACATAGCTGTTGAAGTTGATGCTCGAGGAGAATGTGATGGTGAAATGTATGTGAGAAAACTGCCGCTAAGGTGTTGATTGTAAAAAAGAATAAAAAAAAAACAACGACAACAAAAAAAAAGTACAAAAAAAGGAAAAAAGATAAAAAATTCAAAAGATAAAAAAAAAAAAAAAGAAAAAGATAAAAGAAAAGGAGTGGATACTCCGGTTTTATTGAGCTGCTATGGATAAATTCCCAGCATGGTTTGAAAAAAAATTAACATTGCTTTTCTGTATCCTCGTCATTGTGTTTTGCTGCTATTTTGTGGATCAGTTTTTTGGGTTTTTTTTGTTTTTCGTTTTTTTTTTTTTTTTTTTTTTTTTTTTTTATACAATGTCATATACTGCCATGTAATAGTTTTAATTTTCTCATAGAAAATTATATTATTGACATCTTTTTTTTTTTGTAGATTTTTTTATGTGATCAATTTTTACTTAATGTGATTACTGCTCTATTCCAAAAAAAGGTTCCTGTTTCACAATACCTCATACTTCAGTTACCCGTGTCTAGACCAGGTTTTGATGTTCTTACAGTGCCTCATAGTTCTACTGCAAACGGAAATGCATCGAACGTTGCTCTGAATGGGTCTCTGCATTAATTTAAAAACCAGCAGACATTTCAGAAGATCGAGTAATGTCAAGGGTTGGTTGTTTTTTTGGGTTTGGTTTTTTGTTTGGTTTTTTTTTTTTTTTTTTAATTTTATTTTTTATTTTGGTTTTTTTTTTTGTTGTTATGCATTTTATAAAGCTGGATTCTTTGTCTGATCTGGGGTTTATTATCATAGTAGTTTTAAGCTGTGTTATTAGCCACATTGATATATGAAAGGTGCATTATAATATAATTCTTATGTGCCACCTGATGTGGTTCTCCCTCAGATGAGACACATCATTTGGTATGATAGGTTATCTTCTGGAACTCTAAGTATTTTGTGTGTTTAATCTGTTATGATATACTAGGGGTTTTTTGTTTGTTTTGGTTTTTTTTTTTTTTTTTTTTTTAATTATAGCATAATGCTAATTTAAAAAAAAAAAAAGCCTGTAAATCTCATAAATAAGCCAGCTAACAGAGTTGTATGCTGAAGAATAATCTAGCTGTTGCCTGTATGCTGCTAAACCAAAACAGAATTAGAACTCTTTTTGAGGCAAATGCAGTTAAGATCCTACATAGTGCATAAATAAGCATTGCAATGCTACTAGCAGTCGCAGGACCCAGGAGGACTGGATACATTCTGTCCAAATTTCAGGAACATTTCTTACTGCTTACCTCATAAAACACTTCTGTTCGTGGCATCTCTGTGTCTCTGAACCAAACATGATTATTGAGTTTAGTGCTTGTTGGTTTTATTATGTGTTACACTGAGTGGCAGTGTGTACTGCAAATTTCTTTAAAATATTGTATGTACTGAAAAAGGCCAAATCCAGATAAGTGGGTTCACGTGCCAACAGAGATGCTTTATTTGTCACGTTGTTATAACAATCTGTAGTAAGCAAAAGCAATTCAGATTTGTACATTTTTATATTGTACTTATTTGGCATCACTGGTCTGAAATGCACATTTTCACCAACAGACCTGTAACAGACAAGTTTCCAGCAAAAAAAAATCTAAAGTCTAGAAATAAAATTGGTAAAACCCAACTGTTGTCATCTTTGAATTTACTTTTTTTTTTTCGAATTGCCTTGAAAATGCTGAATGGTCGTAACTCCCCAGTGCTGTGGGTAAAGCACATGACATTTTTTAGGTTTGACTCTCCTCATTTTAAAAGCTGAAGACCTTTTGTTGTTATTTTAGGAAGCTGTGGGTGTTTCGAGCCCATGGGTAGGTAACTGCCTGCCTCTCACACCAGCGTGTCCTTTCAAAGAAGCAAAACTTTTTTTTTTTTCCTGCCTGAAGACTTTATTTTTTTATCATCAAAGGAAATTAGTCAGAGTAGAATGCTCTTGGTGATTTGTGTGAATAAAGGGTGAAGCGAAGTAGGTGTTGGATGGCACAGAATGCTTGCTGGTATTTTCTCATCACGGGAAGGTTTTGTGTCCTAGAAGAGGTTTACAGAAGACAGGTGCTTTGAAAAGCCAGTTGGTTCAGCTGCTTTCCTCTCTGTGCCTTCCCCTCAGACACAGCTTTTACAGCTAAGATAATAAGGGACAAACCTGAAAAACATTAAAGCCTGCTAAAACTGTGTAAAAAAAGAACTGGACATGGGACAGGCATTAGATATTATTACAAAGTAAAATGAGAAAAAAAAAATTATAATCTCTTTTCAATTACACATTCCAAAGTATCTCTGAAAATGGGGGATGCACATTTCCTATTATTATCATTGTTATTTTTATTTCAGAACTGAACACAGCAGAAACAGCTTATTTTCAGTGGAGATGGTCAAGCTTATAATCTATGTATTTGATTATTTAACCTGTGAAATTATTTCTGCCTTTAAAAAATCTATGCAAAAGGCCAAGTGCTGTGCTCTCTGTCACAAATGAGAAATTCAGTGTCTGCCCTGAGTTTCCCGTTGACTAAACTTCACGTTACAACCGATTCTGTGCAGCGAGAGCAGCACAGGAAATGAAAAATGAAACTCCAGAGCTAACTTCTAACATGTTAATCGTTGTCTACTGCAGAATAAGCTTCTTTCAGGGCAGTTACCACTAGATGGGAAACCACCTGCATCAGAAGAATCCCAGATGAGCTTGTATGAGCTCGGTGGTTTCCCAGTCATTTCAGCCAGAAACTTGAAGCCTGTGTGGCCTGCTGTAAAATCCCAGGTCAGGTGAGCGAAGTAAAACCAGTACGAACGGGGTCTGGTTTGTTCCATTTGAAATGGGCAGCTCCCCTGTGCTGTGAGTTACGCTGGGAGGTGTAAAACACTGAGAGATGACCTCAACTAAACTCACAGGGACTTCAGAAACACATCAAGCCAAAACTTAAATTGGTCCGGGCCAAAAATGATTAGTTTTTCCCAGCATATTAAAAAAAACCCCCAAACCCCAGAAAGAACAAATAGCTTACTTTTGTATGGCTGATGGCCCAACCCTCTGATCTTAAGTGCTTGAAAACCAAGTGAAGACACACTTAGGGGATCTTGACTTCTGACAAAAACCTTTTGCTGATAAAAACATTACAGTGATTCAGTGAGAAATGTAAACCTGTGTTTGGCTGAATGTGTTAAGTAGTTTTTTTGCCATTCCCATCTCTTCTATAAATGCTATTAAGCTAAGTGTTGTGACTTACGTAGGTTTAAGCCCACATAGTCAGCTCTATTATTTACATTTTCCTTCTCCTGAACATCATCTCTTAAATGCAGACTCCTAAACTTGAATGTTGGGTGAACTATGCCAGTATTACTCACATTGCAAAGGGCAGAAAGACAAGAATGTAGCAAGAAAAACAATTTACTGTAGGCTGTAAAAAATGCACATTCAGCTGGGCTTATTAAGGGGAAAACTACTGTATTTTTTTGTATCAAATTGAGACATGTACAAAGAAAAACCTCCAACAGATCTCCCAAAAACCTCCCCAGTTCCATTGCTGAATTCAGGCCATTTGACAATCTTGGACCTTTTATGAACACTTAAATTCAAATGCTCTTTATTACAGAACAAACAAGAACTAGCAAATGAAAAAAACTCGTCATTCTCTTGCATTCAAGCACAGCTGGCATTTTAAGTGATAGAAAACTCCAGAAGATACAGAAGAAACAGAAGAAGTAGAAGGTTGGAGCTGTTGATTTTCATGACCCATGCATGTGGGCTACATGCTCTGAGATTCCTACAATGGGACAATGGAAGTGAAGCTATAAATTACGGCATTTAAATGAATTCCTGTCGGCATCTTTTAATGAGAAATGCATCTCTTCGGACAAACAAGGTATTTTTATGATCCCACAAATGTAATTGCTGGTAGTAATTGCATTGGCACAGCCAGCATAGATTCCCATGCGGCTTCTGACTGAGTTCCACACCGTGTTCCAATCAAATGATGAGAAAGGGATTGCAAATTCATCAGTGGGATTGCGCTGATAATGTGGCATTTGCCAGACTTCTGATTTTGTTCTTTATGGCCTGGCAGGGCCAAATGTAGGAGGAAGGCAGAAGCTACCCTTTGGCTTCTTTCATTTGATAAACATTTAAGAGTGAAAACAGGAATAGTTCTTTGCTGATGCTGTAGCACCTGCAGAGCCACACCCAGACCTGTCCTCCTTTCTGCCTGTGTGAAGGCCAGGTATTAGAACATCTCATATTTCAGGGAATTCACCAAGTAGTCACAGGCAGCATTTTCCTGAGGGCTCCCACATGAAGAAGGAATTACTGGCTGTCTCCATGGCAGTTTGGGAATAAGGCTTATGGGCAGCATCTTCCCTCTGAGGGGCCCTGCTTGGTGCAGGACTTCTGCTAGAGAAGGAGAGGGCGAGAGGAGCCTCCTCCCCACCGGGTGTGGAAAAAGAGAATGGCCTGGGAGCGCTTGTGCTGACAGACACATGGAACAAGGACTGGCTGAGAGGGCAATCAGTCCCTCAGGGCTGGAGAGAGCTCCAGGTACAGATCTCAGGAACGCTGAACCAGAGGAGAAGCGTGACGTGCAGGGGCCAAGCTCCAAGCCAGGACCTGAGACGTGGACTGGCCAGAGAAGGAATCATCCTCTGGATCCGTGCGGGGAGCAGAGGTCTGGAGCTCTGAGTCGTGCTTGTAGCACGCGCATCGCAGGATGGAAATTGCCACCCGCCCACCCTTCCCTGCAGAGTAAATAAACTTCCGATGCTGTGTTGCCGAGCGGTTTTGTTCCGTCCGTCCCACCTGGCAGCAGCCCTGTGACATTAGCAGCAGTCTCCGAGGAGCTGAGGGGCAGATCCTCAGCCAAGGCCCAAAAAGCAGCAGCAGGGCATTACGACAACACCCCTGAGCCAGCCTGAGGCAGTGACCTGGTGTCCTGAGCCGCTGCTCTGATGGCAAACTGTCTGCAACGGGCAATTGAGCTTTTTGATGTTTCATTTCTCCCCTTTATTAGATTGTATCACTCCAGGTTGTTCAAATACGGGGTGTTATTTCTGAACAGCTTTCTTTCCTCCCTGGACACCCACGGGCCAAAGTTCTTTACGTTTTGGCTGTATTAAATATGAAGAGCAAAGCTTCAGTCAATGTACGCTGTTAAATTTGCAGAAGACATCATAAATTATTTACTCATAAGTAAGCATTATTTCTTCTAGGTGTAATACATTTATTTTGTGAGTTTGACTCAATATTTCTGTAGCCATTTCAGTCACTCGCTCTGACCATTTTATTCCTTTTAGACAACACATCCATCAGCCACATATTTTTTAGGTTTCTCTTTCCATGGGGACCCTGAGACTGCAAAGGATCAGAAGGGTTCTTCCCTTATGGATATGATTTTCCAATGTCAGTGAAAGAAGTTTCATCTGCCTTCACTTCTGCATGACAGTGCTCAACGGTGCTGCAGAGTCAGACAGCACAAAGCCTCACATGTTCGGGGAACATTGTTTCTCTCCATCACAAACAGCTTTCCAAGCACCAAAATTCAGCCCTCCCATGCTTTTAAATCCCTCTGTGAACCTGCAGAGTGTGTGTTCAGGAATCTCTTTCCCCCATGTTTCTGCTGAAGGAGTATTTCAGGCAAATCACAAGGCAAGGCTCCTTGAAAAAGTGTCTCCACACTTTTCTCTAACACCATTTGTTTCTTTCTCATTAGTCTGAGGAATAATGATGCTACTGGAATTTTCTGAGATTCGTCCTCCCCCTACTGCATAAGAGAACTTAAAAGAAGACTGAGACGTAAAACTGTCATAAGCCAGGTTCCCCAGATGTGGTTCTAACAATGTCCTTATGGTGAAGCAGGTTAATGAACTCCCAAATTGTGGTCCAGTCATTCTCTGCCCTAATCAGGTGCTCTGGCTATGACACACCAACTGATCCATGTGGGTTTAGGTTTCCAGTGTACTTGACCACCTGCCTCACAGCCAAGGTCTCCTCAGGAAGGAAATACACTGCAGGTGTATCTCCTAGCTCTGCTTAGAGATGACATTTGGTCCTGTCTGTTCTTAGTCTCAGAGTAATCTGCTTTTTCACTTGTATTTCAGAAACTGTCAAGTGCTTATTAACTGCAGCTTCTGTACGTGTGTGTGTTTTGAACAGAGGTAAACGGGGGTCTCAAAAATTCAATGTCTGCACATACATTGCAAAAAAAAAAAAAAAAACCAGGCTGGTTTGGAGAACAATGTAGGCATGTGTTTTTAAACTACTGTTCGTGCAGTCTGGTCAGGGCTGTGTGACACAGTATATACAGTGTTTTGTCATCCAAGGAATGTCTTTGATCAAGAGTTTATGCAAGAAGAAAAAAAAAAAAAAAAAAAAGGCCATGAAACCCTAATCCGTTCCCACAGTCCAGTAAACGTGAGCTGGACAAACAGTGGACAATAGCAGCAAAGCTTGCTGCTGGAACAATGGCTGCAACTAAAAAAATTAAAGGGTTGCTGACTCACAGTTCCTACTATCAAGAAAGATTCCACACAGTGTGGGTTATTCCCCAGAATCCTGAAGATGCTGGAAGTTAAAAAGAGTTGAGATAAAGCAGCGCCCTAGGGGTCTAAGAAATGGAAGATAGTGATAAATGCTGAGTTGATTCTGTCTGATGCACAGTCAGGATGCAGGAACTGAATAATCAACCTCCTTTCTGCTGTACATTTTGCTCAAATAAAACTCCATGATTTTATTAGGAACAAGTATCAGTTAATCTCTTTCAGACAGGAGGCCACTATTTCAGATGTCACCCCAAAAAATTCTGCACAACTAGAACACGGCTTTCAAATTTTTCCAAGACAAAAGTGCTATGCCATTTCTTATTCCTATTCAGAAATCTTCCCCCAAACCAGATACACAGAATGCTGCACCAGTGCTCAATTAATTATGGTTAAAGAATAGGATAAAGTAATTTAAAACATTGTGCAGCAAAGCTGCTTTGGAATCAAGGGACACAATGTCTGAGGTTTTTCCACCTTTCATATATTCCATGCATTTAGGAAGTCTCCCACATTTCAGATGAGCTTAGTGACCATGTCTCCTTCCACACAACAGTGCAGCATTTGATAAGTAGTACTAAAGAATTCTGGCATGAAAAATGCTGGAAAAAAATTAATTGCCAAACTTAGGGAATAAACACTCCAGTGACTAAGGTAAGAGTATTCACAGTGTGATGTCAAAGAGATACTCAGGTACAAAGGAACTGACTGTGCAAGCTTTCAAAATAGCACACAAGAGTTTTTTTGTTGTTGTTGTTGTTGTTTTTTTTAATTATTATCACCCCAGGCTAGGCTGGTCCTGCAATTCCAAACCCTGGGACACACTGAAGTGCTTCAGCAGTGCGTTGCTCCAGCTGGCCTTTACACATCAGTCCCAGACACCACAACTTGCAACTGGGAACCTGCTGAACTCCCCTCACACCTCCCAAATCCCCATTTTCCCTGGTGATACATCCACTTCAGTGGGAATGTGTACTGTCACAACTTTATCCATTAAAAAAACAACTCTGGCAGACTGTAAAATGAGAATCTTCATGGTTACTTGCCAAACTATGAAAGCTGAAGTTTTAGGCTGCAATTAGACCAGAAGCCGTGGTCGTAAGAAATTGCAAAGGCAATTCTTCAGGCAATTCAAAAGGCACTAAGAATAGAAGGAATTAAAACATTACCAGAAATATTAAGTTCTTACACTAAAGCACTGTGGGACATTAGGGTGCAGGCAGACTTTTGACAGATGGATCTCCCTTTATTCCAATGCAGGAGGTTGTATTTCCAGCCAAAGTGTAAATAAGCATTCATAAACACAGGGCAGGCTCACATCTCTTCAAAAACCAAAACCTATATAAATATTGGAAAATTAAAAATTCCAGATTTCATCTCATGTGGAAATTATCACAACCTTGTTTCAGAAAAACAGATCAGGATTCAAATGAGCCAGAGTACCTCTACAGGGCTGGTTTTGAAGCAAACAGTTGCACACCCAGATTTTTATTTTTTTTTTCTGATTTATTTCACCCATTTCTGTCAATTACAGATACTCATTCAAAGCTGAAACTGATCACCTTTAGTACAGCTGACAAGAAACGGAAAGGAAGTTGCTTAATGAAGAGAGAACAAGAATTGTTCCTGGGAACTTCACCAAATGGTATTTGAGGTTCACCTCTCTGCTGATGCCTCAAAATTCACTGTTTCTTGTACTCATCACACGTTGCAGGAAGGAAAATTACAACTCTTCTGGACTGCAATGACTTCAGCAGCCTAGAAGTAATGGGCTGTGCACCCACCTTTGAATAAAATTCCATATTCCACAGGCTCAGCTGAGAGATGATCGTGAAGAGACAAAACAAGCTAGAACGCAGTCCAGGCAAGTCAGAAATTGGTGAGTGAAATGTTTCAAACATTCCTCCCTAAATGCTGAGCTACGAGCAGGGGTGGTGAATGAGTACAGAGATATATCCTTAAGTCCTGCTTCTGCAAAATTTCAAACTTCTTGGACAACCAAGTTGCAATCTCTATGTCCTGCTTTATTCATAACCAATATCATAATGCTGCACGTTCTTCTGTATCTTTGTGACCCTAAGACAAATGAATATTCTTGATGTGACCTGGGCTTTAAATCAGGCATACCCAAACCCTCAACTGTCAATCAGGCATAAAAACACCTCTACAGAACGCTGGGAATGTTCCACTGCCACAGCCCTGAACGTCACACAAACCCCCACAACTCACTGCAGGAAATAAAAAATCTGGCACTGAAGAAAACACACATCCAAAAGAATTTTGAACTGTTCCTCATTTAATAAACCAAATCAGGCCCACACAAGGTGTGAAACAGCAGATATTCAGAAAAATACAGATTCATGGAAAAAGAGAGACTATCAGTGTATACACACAAATGAAACTAAAGACTAATTAAAAAATTAAAGACCTAATAGAAAACCCTAAACTTGGTACATCCCAGCTGGAAATCCTGGTTGATACAATACCTATAGTTCAGCATATACATATGTACTTATATAATAATTATTATTTTATTAAAAATGCCATCAAACAAATTTTCCAAGTAACAGTCACCACCTGACTGCCAAAGACCCTTTGTCTCCTGAGATGAACAAAAATAATTTGTGTTTGATACAACCTCTGAACAGCACCTTGGCTTGTCACTCACGTATCACACACTTTCATTAAACAAATGCTGCACCTGGAGCTCTCACAACCCTGCCCTTGCTTTTACAGACATTTTTGCAAATGAGGAAACAAGCACAAATGAGTTCCTACTTCGGTGTTACTTCATTTCAAAGGAATTCTCCACATAATTGAAATCACTGTGAGTGTGTACATTCTGTCCTGTCTATTTTAACAACTTCACCTACACAGATATTTATTTGTGAGCTCCTACAATCCCACACATCCACTAGATGGCTCTGGCACTGCCTGTGTGCATCAAAACCCAAGTGTAAGACGATTAAACAAAGCAAAAACCTCGAATCTGTCTTCGTGAGGCTGCACTACACACACAGGGTACAGCTGATAAAAGAGCTCTGGAATTCCTTACAGAACTGGAATGCAAAGACATCCAGCAGCCCAAGCCAAAGCCTGTTCCAGGTATTTCTCTCAACTACCAGAGTTAAATACAGGCAGCTGGCAGCATCCATGGATTTGGAACGAGACTAAAGAGGTTGCTTTTCAAGGCTGGCACGTGAAAAGCTGGTGTGTGTAAGAGGTACTAACAAATACAGTCAATGAGAATCACAACTCTTCGGGCAGTCGTGTTTATCTCACCCACCATTTAAACCGGTAACTTGCTGGGTTTAGATTTTATGGGGTTTGCTCCCTTCCCCCCGTCAGTCTGCAAAACTACTGCAAAACCCAGGTGCAAATTCCATATTCTGAGCGGGAATTCTCATCTTTCTCCTTTGCTTTCTCACCTCCTTTGTCATTCCACCCTCTGCCCACAAAAAATGTTTCCTGCTGCAAAGCCTGAAGGGAATTGGTTTTATTTTCCTTCACCCACAGCATCTACACATTGTGTAAACTGAACGATCTGCATACACAGATTTTTAGGTAACAAACATCCTTTAAAAGAGGAAAGTGTGCAAATGCTTGTTTTCCTTTGGAGGAATTATCAGTAAAAGACTAGCAAGGAATTTAAACAAGTATTTCTGTTTAACAGATTTACGCACTAGTGCGTGTAATATCCTAAACAAAACTTGGCAGAGATAATAAATGCTCAATACCATTGCAAGTCCAGTGATTTTCCCTTTCCCTTTTAACATTTAACATCTCTTCACTATTTTCATTTTCTTTTAATATAAAAGTAGATAAACACTTTTCCAGTTTTGTTCTTTTAATGTTGTTTTTTCTTTTGTCATCCACGTTTATCTTCATCTGTTGCGTTCAAAATGTCAGTGAAGATCTCTCAGTATCAGCTCCAAAATCAGACTGAATATTTAACATCGAACAAACCTAAAAAAGAATACACAGAAGTGTTTCCAAGGGTCTGTTTTCCAAGAAGAATATTCAACAAAACTCCCAATTGCTCCATTTCTCTTCTGGTCCCACTTGCAATTCAAATTGTCAAAGATTATTTCCAGCTTGCTTTTTAAAGAATATTTTTTTCCTTTATTTTGAATTTGTTATTGGTTGGGAAATTTTCAACTATCAAGGACTTTTGCTTAATTTATCTAACTTCAAGTATTCTGCTGTGATTGCAGAAGGGGAGCAGTAACTGCTCCACATAAATACTGTGTTTTGGACTGGCTTTAAGAACTAAATATCATCAAAAATGAATTTATGTGCTAAAATAACAACTTAATCCGACAAACCTGTTTAAATTTTCCTCTGATTTTTTCCAGATCTTCTTGCAGCTTCTCGTAAGTGGGGTCTCCATATGGGAATTTCTGAATCATCCCTATTAATGAATCCAGAGCCCTTCTTTTTTTGCTAGGGGAAAAAAAAAAATCATCAAATCAAAACAAAACCCAATGCACAAAATCCAGCCCTCCAAGCTTCTTTAATTCAACTTCTCCCATTTAGCCCATTGTCAGGTGTGTTCCATACATGTTTAAGAAATTAACCAAACCAGGAATTATTCCAAATTCAGCACAACTAGATTTAAGGTTTCACTTTCAGCTCACCACTCCAAAGTTGAGAAATATTCAAGACTCAACAAAAACACTGATTAGATGACTGGATAAAACCAAAGGCCAGTTCTGACAGACAGATTAATCAAAATGAGAGAGAAAAAAAGAAGAAAAGAATGGAAGTCACAGCAAAATGACTTTTGGCCTTTTTAACCTCACCTGGTCTTTTCATCTGTGCATTTCTGGAGCAGACAGTGCCACGTCAGTGCAAACCCAAGGTAGCAGCCAATCTAAAAGTGAATTTAAAAGAGTGTCACGAGGGAAAGAAAAAACCCCAAAGAACACGCAGCATAGACAGCTGAACAAAGCACTGCACTCCACTTCTCTCTTCAGGAAACTAAACTCTGGATGCACAGACATGTTTCCAAGCTGGAAAGGCTGACAAGTGCAAGATTACCCAAGTCATCCTCTCACTTGATGTCTCTAATCCTGCCTCCCTCTGCAGCTCTCCCAGCATGAGGAGATTAGAGCACGTCTCTCTTATGCTCTGTCCAGGACCGTTTTGTACAAAACCATCCAGCTCGGGAGGCTGCTCTTTGGCATTCTCATCCTGGAAACTGTGACAAACTGGTGAGCTGGACATACGGAACAAGCTGAGGTGCCTCCCCACCACTGCCCAGCCCCGGAATTCCTAGGGATGGTCATCAATCCAGCTGTGCCAGCACACAGAGCTGGCTCCATCTGCTGAAGAGGAACCTTGCCACAAACCCTCCCAGCATCAGAATTAACAAAGAGTGCACGGGGAGACACACAGAACTGCCTCTTTATGTCTCAAAATTCCATGCTTTTCCACATGCTGAGCCACAGGAGACTGAGGGGACAGAGGAGGGCCTTTAGCCATAAATTTGGGAAAAAGGATTATCAATGCTCCATTCAGCAAATAAGCTCAAAAAACATAAGCACACCTACTGCACTCTCCAGGTGCAAACAGCACCTTTAAAGCAGTTTTATGGGTCCTCCTGGACACACACAGACGTGGCAGTGAAACACAGCCTGCCTGTACCTCAGGCCTTGCCTGAAAGTCTCTGTGTGTCTGTCATTTCTTGGTGACAAGAAGGTTCCACGGCCGAAGCGTTTCCCCATTACCTCCGAGCCAACCCTGGCTCCCTGGAGCGCTCCGTACCTCCTGCCCTCAGCCATCCCGGCGTGGCTGCCCTCGGCGAGCCCCTCCTGGAAGCCCTCCCCGTGGAACCTGGGAATGCAGAATCGCAGCTCTGTGAATCTCCTGTTCAGCTCACGCCGCACGCTCCGGGCAGCACAAACGTGCGTCGCCTCCCAAGCTTGGAAATGCCATGCAAAATGGGTTTAAACTCCAGAATCACAGGCTCATTTTGGTGGGGAAAGACCTCTGAGATCATCCAGTCCAACCTTTGAATGGTCACCACTGTGTCAGCCAGACCAGAGCCCTGAGTGCTACATCCAGCTGTTTCTTGGACACCCCCAGAAATGGTGACCCCTTCCAAGGCCTGGCAACATTTTCCATGAAGAAATTCCTCCTTATGTCCAACTTAAACTTCTTTTGGTGGAGCTCGAGGCCGCTTCCTTTTGTCCTGTCACTTGTTACCAGGGAGAAAAGCCTGACCCCACATGGGTCATGGCTCCTGTCAGGGAGCTGTAGAGAGAGGGAAGGTTCTTCCTGAGCCTCCTTTTCTCCAGGCTGAGCTCCCCCATTCCTCTTTAGCTGCTCCTCATCAGATTGGTGCTCCAGATCCTGCTCCAGATCCATTCCCTTCTCTGGACACTCTCCAGCAACTCAATGTCTTGGATTAAGGTGCCCAAAACTGACCCCAGGATTCGAGGTGGGGCCTCAGCGGTGCCCAGAAGAGGGGGACTGTCACTGCCCTGGTCCTGCTGGCCACACTATTGCTGACACAGGCCAGGATGCCATTGTCCTTCTCGGCCACCTGGGCACACCTGGGCTCGTGTCCAGCAGCTCCCGGCCAGCACCTCGGGCCTGTTCCCTCGGGGATGTTTTCCAGGAACTCTCCCGCTATCCTGGAGCGCTGCAGGGGTTGAGGTGATCCAAGGGCTGGACCGGGCACTTGGCCTTGCAGACCCTCACCCCGCTAGTCTCGGCCCATCAATCCAGCCTCCCACTCTGTACTGACACCAGTTCCCTCGGCAGCCTCTTCCAGCGCCCGATCACCCTCTGGATGAAGAACCTTTCTCCGATATCCCACCTAAACCTCCCCCGGCTCAGCCCCAGAACGCGCAGAGAGGCGAATTTTCCCGGCCCTCCTCCTCGGGCTGAGCGCTCGCTCTCCTTTCCCTGACTCTCCCCTGGCAGCTGGCACAGGGGAGCGCGGGCACAGGGGAGCGCGGGCATAGGGAAGCACAGGCACGGGGGAAGCACAGGCACAGGGGAGCTCCGCGCTGCCGAGGAGCCCCCCTCGGGCCGCTCCAGGCTCCCTCTGTCCCCTCACCTCTGCTCGGCCATCACGATCCCATCGAACAGGTCGGCCATGGCGGCGCCAGGCACGCCGGGAGCGGACGGCGAGCGGGAGGGGGCGTGGCCTCGGAGCAGGAGCCACGCCTCCCTCGGGGCAAACCGCGCCCACGCCAGCTGGCGGCGTGCGGCCACTAGGGGGCGCCCGAGGGCCGCCTCAGAGCCCGGTCCGGGGCGTCTGTGGGGAAATGTCGGTGTCTCAAAAATCCCACCCCGCGTCCTAAAAAATCCCACCCCGCGTCCTAAAAAACCCCCACCTGCTCCTCGAAGGCTTGTCCAGACGCTCCCTGAGCTCTGCCAGCCTCGGCGCTACACTGCCCCGCGGAGCCTGGTGCAGTGCCCGACCCTCACCCTCTGGGTGAGGAACCTTTTCCCGATACCCAACCCGAGCCTGCCCTGGCACAACACCAGGCAATTCTCTCAGGTCCTATCGCCGGTCGTGGAATGATAAGACGTCTCTCACACATAATATTGCTATCTGAGGCTTCCAACAAGTGTATTTTTGGTGCGTTTGCCCACAGTTTTTCCCTGTGAGGGTGGCGTGGCTCTGGCACAGGTTGCCCGGAGAAGCTGTGGATGCCCCATCCCTGGAAAGTGTCCCAAGGCCAGGCTGGATGAGCCTCTGAGCAACCTGGAAAGAAATTATCTTTAAAGTCCCTTCCAACCCAAACAAGTCTATGATTCTAAAACATAAATATTTTTGGAGTATATAACCACCCCAAACTATAGTGTGCCGTTCTAGGCTGCTCTGTTAAAATACCTACGAGTTGGTACAGATCAACGCTGGTCAAAGGAAACTTATACTAATTTATAAACATGTATTTTAAAGTTAACTTATTCTATTACTTTCCAGATACTTAATGAGAGTGTGGCTCTGGGTCACTGGTGTTGGCACCGTGTATTTTTGGGGGGATAAAAGGGAAATTTTATTGAATTTATCATGTTGTTCACCATTCATATACAAAGCACACTGGCAGAGTAGAAAGAGTGGCCCCCAAATTTTCCACCAGCAGGCTTTCAGTGATTTGAGCAGAGGTAAAGTGGACTTTTGAATTGATTTATAGGTTTTTTACACTTCCTCCGAGTGGAAATGAAGACGCTCAGTATCTCCTTTCCTTCAGCAGCCTCCCCGCTCCTCTAACAACTCGGATTTGCACATCACAGCTTCCAGCTGGGACTTCACAAGGAGACATTTGACACTTGAGCTTTAAAAAACCTTTTAGGGCTGTAAAATGTGCTGTTGCAAATGAAAGGCCCGGCATTGTCCCAGTGTCTTTGAGGGGCTCTGATGGACAAGGGGACGTGTGTGCTGAGGGGTGGTGGTGGTGTTTACATTCCCACAGAACCCAAGGTGTTTCTTGGAGTTCTGCTCCTGACCGAGTCAGGTGTCTCAGGGCAGGGGGAAGCATTTCCCAGCAATCCTCCCACCTCAAGCCGAGATCTTGTCAGATTTTATAAACAAAACAGCCAGGTTTGGTGAGGGCTGGGATGGGAAAACTCCAGTGAAAACTGAAGTGCTCCAGGAAGCGGTGTGGGTTAATTTAGCTCGTGGCATTCTTCCCTCTGTCTGAATAAATATTGAGCCGACCTCTAACCATGCTGTTGCAGGAAAAATCATTGTGCTGCCGATGGAAGACGGTAATCCAAAGGTGTCAGCAAATAGGGTCAGTAGAGAGCTTAAGATGCTGTTCCCGAAGTGTAAGGTTGCCTGTCTTTGTGCCCTTGAGAAATATTCACGATGTTTCACCCAATTAAAAATATCTCTCACTGTGAAATTAAACTGTGTATCCTCCACACCCCATTATTTGCCATGTTTCCTGTCAAATCTGTACGATTTTTTTAGCAGAAAAGTAAAGATGACCTTTTTTTTTTTTCTTTTTTTCTTTTTCTTTTTTTTTTGACCACGCGTTTAAAGTTCATTCATATTTTATTTTGCTTGCTGGTTTGGGGTTGGGTGCAGTTTTTTTGTTGTGTTTGTTTGTTTTTTAAGAAAGGTCTTGAAAGGCGTTCAAGGAAAATATAGTGACTGATGAAAACTGGAAATGAGACCCCCTGAAATCTGAAAAGTTTTGGAATAAAACAACCCAAAAATCAGAACTACCTCTTCCAGCACACGAGGACTGGGAACCCTCCGGATGTGTGGCAGTGGCTCAGCACAAAAGAGAATGGGAAAACACCATGGGAGATGTTTGCCAGCCAAGAAATCTGCTGTTTCTGTGACTCACAGTATTTCCAAATGGAAACATTCGGGCTCTTTTCCTGCCAGAAACTGACATCTTTTTCAGGCAAAACTCACCACTTTTCTCCCTGGCAGCACTAGCTACAATGGTTCCCATCTTTAAATGGGAGCAGTCTTTTACCCACAGAATTAATTTTTTTTTTTTTTTTTTTTTTTTTTGGTCCAGAAAATGCCCAGGGAAGTAGTTGAGTCACCATCTCTGGAGGTACTTAAAAGATGTGTGGATGTGGCACTTAGGGAGAGGCAAAAGAATCAAGCAGATTTCAGTGTTGAAGATGATTTTCTCTTTTATTGCAAATGTACACATTACACTACTGATAAGATAATGCACAGAAATTTTAAAAGATATCATTGGCTAAAATTCCATTGATTACAAAACTTCACAAGATTTGTTACAGTTAAAAAAAAAAAAAAACAACAAAACCACCTTCAGGACTATATAAATAGAATTTTGAGCATAAATAAGAGTAACAAAATAAACAGATGTATGTATTCAATAAATTAATTATAAATATTGCATTAGCAGTGAAGTGCTAGGTCAGAAGAACTCCAGTATTCCCAGAAGAGGTTTCTCTTTCTTTTTTTTTTTTTTTTTTCCTGGTACAGAAATCTCTACTATAAATGAACCTTTGGACACAAGTAGAATCCCTGAAACCACCTTTTTTTTTTTTTTTTTTTTTTTTTTTTTTTTTTTTTTTTGTTATTACTTCACTGAATCTTTTCAAAGGGAGAACAGAACTTGAAAACATCAGGTGCCTTGGCCAGAGGTACTTGCAATCCCTTCCTGCAAGGAGAATCCTGACCCAGTTCTGCAGCTTTTTAACTCACTAAACCATCTCTCCACTGATTCCCATGGGTGCTGAATCAAGTGGAAGTGACTTGAAAAAATTCCTGGTGGTTAAAGGTTAAACACAAAAACCTATTTTACAACTGATTTGACCTATACATCCGTTCTCAGTGTTTTTCTCTGTTTGCTAATGACATGTACACGCTTATATACAAAAGAATCTTCATTTAAACATTCATTAGAGCTGCTCATTCCCTACCTGATGAACATCAATTCTAGCTCTGGGCACTCTTCCAAACACACACTGAATTCTCACTGATTTTGATGAGAACTCTCTGCTAGATGATTCTGATGCTGCAGAGAACATAATTTAACCTACAAAAGAAATCAATGATCAAGTTTCCCAAAGTACTTTTTAGCAGTAAGGGAAAGGAGAAATTTTTTTTCCTTTCTTTCCACATCTTCTAACGGAAGAAAAAGCACAATATACAAACGGATTTTTTTTTTTTTTTCCAGTAGTATGCTTTCAATAGAAAGTTTCCCCCAGAAAGTTGTTATCAGCCTTTTAAGAAGCAGCATTAACTCAAGTTACATCTGGTAGGATGTTTTCCTTCATCTAGATTTGGTCCAAATGTTTGAGTTTGAGGTCTCTGAAGAGGAAAAGGCTTTCTGCATTTGCTCTTATGAGCAGATATAACAGGTGAATATATGTGGAAGTGAAGTTGGTGTAAAAAAAATTGTAGTTATTTTATCATCACCTATGGAGGAGTTCTGATAAAGCTACTAAGCTTTTCACATTTAATCCTCCTTCTCCAAATAAAACTACAGATAGGCAATTCTTTAGAATATAGAACAGCCTGTTGGCGCTCATTTCTTACAGCTACAACGAGAGCGAGGCTGGCTCCATACTCAAATACACAAAAAAGTTTCCAAATATCACTACACAAAAAGCTAAAACCCCACACTCTGCAATGTTTCTGTACAAATGCGTGTGGGAACACAGTCACTTCTGGAAGCTGGGGCTCTTCACTGGGGACAGTTTGGAGGCGATGCCAAAGGGGTCCATGCTGTCCGTCTCCAGGGGCGAGGAGAACACCTCTGGCTCAAAGGCCTGGCTGTAATCACCGTATTCACCGAAGTCCGCCGACTCCATGGGCACCGTGTTGATCATGGGCAAGAAGTGAGACAGGGGAAGGAAATCTTTCCCCTTGAACTGCTGTCTTTGTTTGGCACTGCTCAAAGACACTGATATTCCGTGTTTTTTGGATCTGTACACATTGTAGCCGTCCGGGCGAATCTCCTCCTCAAAGGAACAGTCTTCAGTGGAATACCTGAGCTGAACAGCAAGGAATAGCAAGAATTACAACTACACCCACTAGGCTGGTTGTATTCAACCACAAAACAAACCTTGGATGGGAGAAGTCCTTGTCCCTTGATGGGGGTGTCCTTCTGGCTTGTCCCAGTCTCCTACTCTATTTCTATTCTATTCTATTCTATTCTATTCTATTCTATTCTATTCTATTCTATTCTATTCTATTCTATTCTATTCTATTTCTATTTCTATTTCTATTTCTCTTCCAGAACCCCTGAAGTTCTTTCCATGCCCATCCCATTAAATAAGCTTTGAAGCCTGGGATGTGTTTCTCTACAGCCACCACACTTACCCTGTCCTGAGCACTGGGGAAAAAAAGAGTCTCAGATGCCAGTGCTGATTTAGATGGACTGTCCTTAATTGCAGTCATGAGTCCTAATCCAAGTATAGAACTCCTGCTCTGTTAGAGATTTGCCTGTGCAAGGATCAGGTCTGTAGAAAGGCAACGTGGCCAATCAGTAGAACAATGCTAAAAGGTAATTTTTGCCTTTTTCCGCTCAAAGTTTACTGAAATAGCCAAAGACCCTTATAAAAATGTCATTTTCACGTTAGCATGAGAACTGTTGAATTAATACTAGCAGAAGTTAGGATTTTGTACAGAAGAATGTATTTTCTTAGGTAAGAATTTGTAGGATTACATCTGCAGTGGCCTGTGCAGATATTGTATACCTGTAGCATCTTAAGTTATAAATATATATGTATGTAAATAATATATTGTATTTTTGTATTAGACACATATCAGCAGGTCAGACCTCTCCAGGTCTTTACACCAGCCCTGCATTTCTTGTAACTCTGGTGCTATTTAACTCTCAGACATTGCAGGTGAATGAACCTTTGGTCAATAAAAGAGAATTGCTGATTATGTCTCGGTCTGCAGAGACAGAAATGTCCTTACATGAATGTTCTGCCTGTCTGAACAGAGAGCATATCTAATACTTTCAGGCCTTTCTCAGATACCTTCAGTAACATGGAGTAAAATTAAGGGCATGCATTTGGTTATCTTTTAAAAGCATGTTTTGAATTAATAAAGTAATTTTTAAAAATGTGTTCTCTCCAAGTAAAATGGGGCAATATTTTTCCTTCCACACACACACACACCTTATATCTCAGAAAAATATGTGTATATGACAAAAAACATGTCATATTTTTGGGGGCTGGATTGTTAGCTGTCTTTATAAGTGCTCAGCCTCTTCAAAAAGGATGATGAAATAAAAGAGATTCTTGCTCAAGAAGTGCACACTACAAACAACAGATATTGATTGAGTCCCCATGTCTCAGCTATACTTTTTCCTTTACACTTCATTGGGATGGTCTCTTGTCTGTTTCTATAAACAAGTACCAAGTAGACTTTTTAAGTATTTCCAGGTTATTTTTTTTTTTTCCCCCACAGGAGGAATCACAGTATGTCAGCATGCTCAGCATTTCCCCTAAACTACTGACTACGGCACACGGCACATTCAAAACCCAACCCCAGTCCTCAGTTTCCCCGTGTCAAAACAGGCCGTGTTGCAGGAGCACAGGTTCAGACACCGTGTTTGCCCTTTTGTTCTCCCAGTCCTGAGCGTGGTGCTGATAAGGTAAAGATTTACCTGCAGAGTTGCCTGGCTGGGCTGTGAGCACAGAGGTGACAGCAGGTGGCTGCAGCACGGAGATGGGACAGCACGGCTACGTGCTGCTGTGCTTTCAGAATAAAACCCCAGCCTGCATCCAGCACTCTACACCCACAAACGCAGTTCCAGGTAACGTGAACGCCTTCCAAATCGTGTTGTTATAGGAAAGCCATTTTAAAATTCTGTGATTGCTCAAGTTCAGCTGGTAGCTCCAATGGGAGCACAATCCAGGCTCTGATTTGTTTTGGATATACATTAAAGAGTTAAGCTAATAATTGACCTGCCATATCATCTGAGCCTCGACTGATTTGAGCCCAGAAAAGCGAGGAAATTCAGAAAGAAAGGCTTAATTCTATGTTCCGCATTCTAAATTCTATCCTCATTCAGAAAGATCAGTGTTGCTGTTATTAAAGGTACTAGGAGTTCTGAGAATGAGCCAAGTCCTTTCCTGACCAAAATCAGCAGAAATTTTGCTGGAGTAATAAAAAAATAATAAAGCTGTATCTTTACTTCGGCATCGTGAAAAGCCATTGCTCTGTGAAACTCGGGCTTCTGTACAGACTAAATCTGAACTGCACCTGTCAAATTCTAGAGTCAACAATGTGTTCACATGCCTAAAAATAAGTTTAGGTCAATGGCTAGTTGCTAAACCCAGTGAAAAAGACAACCTGGTGGCATCAGTGGGGCACTTAACTCCTCAACCCCTCCGAGTCCTGCAGGTGTGCTGTTATGGCAGGGCAGAATTGAGGCAGTGGGGAAACATCCTTTCCCCCTCAAAATCCTTTTTCTAAGAGGCGGCAACCCCATCCATGCTCCTGGGAGTTGGATGCCTGGCAGCCAGCTGGTTGTAACTCTTCTCCAAAGGAGCATTTTTTAACATTTTTTTCTTCCAGAATGCCTGGCCCGAACAGTGAGAAATTATTCATCATCTACAGCACAGATGTTTCTGCAGCAGAATTACAGTCTCCCAGTGATGAGAATTTTAAACCTAAACGCAATTTTGCCCCGGGCTGTACTTTCAGTATATTACGGCAGAGGACACGAAAAACATCATTTACTTTCTAAAGGACGTTTCCTGACTGCCTTCTGACAATCCCCACAGCCTTTGGGGCAGTGAGGGTGACAAGAACCGCAGGTAGAACCGGGAGGGGAGGGAGGCTGGCGGACATCTGAAAGCCTTGTCACCCCATTATCAGAACACGGAAGATCCCCCCGGGGACGGCAGCGAGGGTGCTCACCTGCCCGTGCAGCCGCCCCGCCTCGTCCATGCACAGGTACCGGGAGCTCTGCACGCCCTTGATGGCCACGGTGCGCACGGCGACGGCGCGGATCTCCAGCAGACCTGCGGGCAGAGAGGGAGACAGACAGGGGACAGCAGGGTCACCCCCGCGGTCCCGGCCCTGCCCCGTGCCCATCCCCATCCCCGCCGCCGCCACTCACTCTGCGGGCTCTGGCTGCCGGCCGCGTCCACCCGGCCGTCGGCGCCGATGCGCAGGAAGCAGCTGAAGAGCCCGTGCTTGCTGGCGGTGTAGAGGTGCCGCAGCCGGATGGGCTCTCCCCAGCCGTAGTTGAGGTGCGGGCCGGCGTCGGGCAGCGGCAGCGGCAGCGCGGAGGCGGCGGCGGCCGCCAGACCGAGCAGCGCCAGCGCGGCGGGGCGCAGCCCCATCCCGCCTCGGCGCCTCGGGGCTGTAGCGCGGCCGCAGCCGCCCCCCGGCCTTTTATAGCTCGCCGTTATCAGCTCCATCGATCCGACCGCATCCCATATAGAGCCCATTTCATAGCCGGATCGGTCACTCCCCTCGAAAATATTGAGCGGGTGGCACCATTTCGCAGGGGACACCTTAAAGTCTCTTCCTCCGCATCCGCATCTCCGAGCTCTCCGCTCCTGCGAAGCTCCGGCCGCCGTCCCGGGGCGCTGCACGTCCCGCAGCCCCGATGCGGCGCCGGGACGGGGACCGGGGGTGGGCGTGTGTGTACCCAGCCCACCCAGTGGCAGGAGGCTGCTCCGCTCCCCGCCGCGGCTCAGCCTCTGCCTTCGCCCTTGTCCGTCCTGTATTTCGTTTCCCTTTTCAGAAATCAAAGAGCTGCTGCCTAACTGGCCTCGCCTCTCCGGCGGGGGCCGAAAGCCGGGGGGAGCAGGAACCTCTCCCGGTTCCGGGCAGCCGGCGGGGCACGGGCGCACACGGCGATGGTACGGCCCGGTCCGACCCTGCAGAGCCCGGTCCGGCCAGGTACCGGCGGCTGCGGGTGTCCCGGAGCGGCTGCGGGCTGGAATCCCGCCCGGCCATCCCCGGCCGTGTCACTAGATGGAGCCTGGCTCCTGGGATGCGGCTGCCTCGCCTCGGGGGGAGTCGCTCCGGGGGCGCTCTCCGGCTCCTATTCGCCCCCACGTCTTACAAAGAGACTGGGAGAGGAAAAAAAGTCCTGGGTGAAGTAAAGCTGCATCGCCCTATTTAAGCTTCAAACAGAATTTTTCTTCTGGTCTGCGCCTGGGTTCTTCCCAGGGAGCTCGCTCAGCGAGCGCCCCTGTAAAGAAGAAGACACACGCATTTGGGGGTTTTCCACCGTATTTGCATCTCAGAGATATTTGAAGGGATTACTGCCAACTTTTCTGCTGTGCATCCGAAGTGATCATTGAAGGAGTTTTCTCAGATTTAAAAGGGAAAAAAAACCTCCTGATAATTTCATAAAGGAAAAACAGGACATTAAATGACAATTAGGACATAACCCCATCTCCTGACCAGCTTCTTGGAAACACAAAGCTTCGGTCAGCTTCCATGTACTGTTTTTATATTTTGCTACCTGCTTGCTTTCATCCTTTTGTCCCTTGTCACTTGCATCTCCCTCCTGCAAACACTCCCACAAAACCCTTTTCTTCATGAGCAACCTTAGCGCAGCGAGGATGAGCACATAGACCAGGCCACACAAAAATACAGAGGCTCGTAGGATGATGTCTTGCAGTTATTATCATGTGCAGCTTCGGGTGTATTTAACTGGAGTTAACGACATCGATCAGTCCCAGTTTGGATGATCAGGGTCTTGCGTGACAAACTCACTGGCAGGGAGGGATGGAATCTCATCAGTCATTTCAAAAGCAGCTACTGCTTTGGATTAGCTCTGGGCATTTTGTGGTGATCAGCTTGAAACACCCAGAAAAGATCCTAGTTTTTCCCTGCATTTTTACCGAATAATTAATAAGGATTAAGACCACTTTTCATTCAGGTGTCTCCCACTGCACCCTCCAAATCATATGCGGGCTTTCCTACCAATTTTGGTCTTTCTTGCATCACGGAAGTTCGCAATATTATAAGCCCAGTAAATAATACTAAGGCATGCGAGTCCCTAATTCTTTTTTTCCTCTGCAGTGTTATTACATGGCTGCTACAAAGGCAGTTCCTGCCCAGCAACCCTGGGCCCCACAGCAGTTGTGCATGTAACTCATCCTGGCATTCTTCAAGGTACTGAGCACCCACCACACACGCAGAAGTTATGGTCTGAAATGAATCTGAAAGGCTTCTTTAGCTCAATTTTTCTGTGCATCTCAGTGAATAGGAGCTATTTTATCATCACTACTTCTGCTGTACTCTGGTGGGAACAATAATCGTGCTCGTTAAGTTTTATTTTCTTCATCAAGAAGTTCAAGCTCCTTTCAAGCAGAAAGGAATTGATGCTTGACCCTCGTTCGTTCATCTCTGTGAGGATCAAAAATTGAGGCAGAAAGGACAATTCATTTGCACTAAACGATATTTCAAATCAGTGAAAAAGCTGGCCATAAAGGAGAATTTCCCAACAATTGATGGAGAGCCTTTAAAAAATGTTTTGATTGTTGCTGTTGCTGATGCTACATGGGCTGGTGTTAAAGGGTTCCTTTCTAATCAAATTAAAACAAAAATTAAGAACTTAACTAATTTTTTGGAATCGCCTCTCTTGTTAGGGGAAGGTTTCAACCTAAATAATTTGTACAAGTTCCTCTGTAGTCCCTGACACAGGTAAGTGCCTGCAAACACATAACTGGACTGGATAGTACCAATCCTAGCACAAAACAGCTGCTGAAGAGATATGGGTTAAATATACCCTGGAAGTTTTAATTTCTTTACTGCCTCTGTAAAGAAAAAAAAGCCTAGTTTATTAACTCAAGATCCAGGGCCTTATTTTTAGCTAGAGATAAATGAGCTAATGAATGTCACTGAATTCAAAATAGAAGAGTTGCAACACATGACTTCAATTTCAGTTCCTGTCTGTGTCACTGAACTTTATCATTTATTGGCATCTTTTATCAAAGTTCAATAGAAAGATGCATGCCTTTGCGTGTTCCTACAAATGCGTTTGCAGGAAAAAGATATGCAGAACAAATGTATTGTGGGGTAAATCCCACCATCACTGCCAATGCTGGACCTGCTTCCTGCAACAAGGAAACCTGGTGGGGTTGGATTTTCTGCTTTTATGAGGATAGGAAAAACAACCAAAAACCCGTGAGGGAAGTCTTACAGAACAAAAATACCTCCTGACCAAACAGTACACAATTGCAAAAGCATTTTCACCTGTTGCAATGAATCATTTATTTCCACTGCACTTTTCAATGTCCCAATGTAATTTCTGCAGAACGAGACGCCCGGCTTCTGGTAACAATGAAGTTGAAGTGAATGTGTTTTGGAAGAATAAAATCAGCCATAATTAAAAGTCAAACATCCAGAGATCTTGGAACACACCAGAAAGGTAACAGGGTGCTTGTGCTGTACTGGATAACATAATTGAAACCAGCTGAAAAGAAACGAAGGAAGGTGGCCACAGAATTATGAGGAAATAGGGCAAGAAGCCACCCATGAGTCAAAGTTGGTCATAGCAGGCTACCTTGTGGTGGAGATCAAAGGAAAAATCATATAGGTGAGGCACTCAGGACTGAGTGAGGGTCACAATGTGACAAACTGGAGGTCTTTAGGATGAAGAGACACTTTCTCCATTATGGAATATCTTTGGAATATCACAGAGAAAGCTTTGGTTGCTCAAGTCACTGCGGGAAGAGGGGAATACTGAAGAGTCTCTGCTTCCCTTGGGGTGTCTTTGGGACCTCCCGCAGATTTTGTGGTTGGGGGTTACACGAGTGTGAGCCAATATTACTTTTGTGAAGAGATCTGTCAGTCTTTCCTCCTTTTCTCTGAAGCCAGAGGTGGGAGAATTACAGAGGCTGTGAATTCTCTGAGGGCAGTAAGGTTCCAGGCAGGGCTGGAGATGTCAGTGTTAATGCCCCTGGTTTCTGGTTTCTGCTGTAGCTCCTGCCAGTCATCCCAGAAGTGACAGAGAAAAGAAAATTATTTTACCCATGGCAGAGGGCCAGCAGAGCGGCCCAGCCTTTTCTCTTGCTTCTGGTGGAGAAGAATATGTCAGGAGAATGAGGGAAGGCAGGAGTGAAGACACAGGACACTGAGATACGCAGTTATTCGAGCACGAGCTTGTTCTATAATGAGCCTTATCAGCACAGCACAAGTTAAAAAACCTGCCTAAGAAGGAGAGGTTACTCCACCATATGTCAGGGACTGCTCTTCTCCCCAGCTGCTTCTGCAATCCAAGAGGCATGGAGGTGACAATATTTCTCCCCGGGCTGTGAATGAGTGCAGAATTGAGATTCCACAGCTCCCGCTGCGCGCGCCCACTGACAGCATGTCACAGGATAGGACGGGCGCTCACTGAGTCTCTCCCCTGATACCACAGTCCTTGGTGAGTTTGTAAGATTCAAATGCATTGGATACTCACAGATTTTCCAAATGATCCACTTCCAGAGGGGTTCTGCTTCTGAAACCACTCTGCTAAGGAAGGTCAACACGCTGGGGAGATTGGTGCTGCTGTAATTGGCGTGTGTTGTTGCTGGTTCTTTCCAACGAGCACAGCCAGACAACCAATTTCAAATATCTCTCACCATTCTGTTATCTAATGCTTCCTCAGCTATTGCTATCAGTCAATGCATTCCGGAGGGCACTGCTGAGCCTGGAATCAACTCGGAGCTCGCACAGTCTAATGTTATCTTCTGGATAGGTCTGCTCTAAAGCTCACAAAATTCCCATCAGCTTCAAGTAGCCTGAATGTGTTGGGTTTTTTTTTTTCATCACTGCAAGCCATTTTTTCATGTTTTAGAGGTATTTCATCCACCCCATCTTTTCTGTGTGCTACGAAATCCTTCATAATTTCACTACAGAAGAAACCATACTGATTTTATGGAATCATGTTTGATACAGTGCTTCTCCAGCACCTTATTTACACTGAACCAACAAAAGCTGATTTTTTTCTCTCTCTTTTTATTATTTTCCTTATGTTTTGTGCAAACCTTCGTCCTGCAACAGAAATGAATAATTGCGGGTTTGTTTGCCAACAGATTATATTTTGATTTCCAGCTTTACCTAGGGAGTAATGCCCTGGACTTTGTTTACACAATGTGTGGAAACCATGAGGAAAGCTTTTCTGGAAGAGGGTGACTCTAGATCATCAGCTTCTCAGTCAAACATGGCCTCCTTGGAGCATTTACCTGTATTCTTTTCCTGGCAGTAAATAATGCTGTCTTTATGGCAAGTTCAAGCTTCACTGGAAATATTTTTTCATTTATTAGACAGAGAACAGCCGAAGGAGATACGCCAGAAATGCTTCAAACTTGCAAGGGTACATACTTAGGGCTGTGGTCCTGTACAAATACATCTGGACAGGCGAATTGATCAGACGGTCTTATTCAGCCTGATATAGGGACAATTCCCACAAAATCACTCCTGAAGAGCACAGTAAGGAGCCAGGATTTGGAAAAACTTTGGCAACAAGACCAGTACAGGCTCATTAAAACCAACCTGACCCTGGAACAACTTCACTGAGTGATATCTGGGATGAATTTGTCCCCCAGAGGTCTAACTTTCACTGGAGGTGCATTGTTAAGAAGGACACTGAGCCAGGGGCACTCAGGTGATGATTTTTTTGGGAGTCAGAAGTGAGAAGGAGAGGTATGAAAGGGGTTTAGCTCTGCCTGTCTGTTTGGTGAGACACCAAATCCCTCCTTTCCCTTGAAGTTAAACCACCTCAGAAATGTGATTGCACCTTTGCCTAAAGGCAGATGTTTGCTCAAAACCACCTATGATAATAATCCTGACTTGCTGTAAAATTGATACTACAAAGTCTTCTAGTCATGAAGAATATATAATTTATATCACTAAAGGTATTTATTCCACTTACGACCATCTGAGCGGTGTTTTAGCTGGAATCAGGCTTGACTGAGAAACTGTGGGGACTTGTTGTGGCTTATGTGATGCCAACAATCAGACCACCCTGAAGGGACAGATTGTCCCTACATGGGTCAGTTCTGGATGGCTCAGTCCTGTTACGACTGAAGGATGCCAAGGGGAAGGACTCTACCTGTCTAGGGAATTTCTGCTTTAGATAGCTGTGGCTTTTTAATTTTTTTTTTTTTTTTTTAAATTTTGGCTTCAAATAGATGAAGATCAGATAAAAATGAGTGTGTGCTGAGCACATTACAACAATTTACCATGCTGTGGAGTAAAAGAGGTAGAAGGGGAGCTAAGGAAGCCAGCTAAGACTCACTAAGGTTTTCTTGCTGTCGTATATTTCATGTTACACCGCTGCTTATCACTACTAGGAATTGCAAGGCACCAACAGAACTGTATAAATTGTTAAGAGATGTAAATGATTATCAAATTCAGCCCACAAGTGCTTATTGACCTGCTGTCATCACCTTTGATTATGATGATACTGCAGGAAGGACTGAAACTGTGAAGCCCTTTATGAAACAGTCTGAACAAATGTAAACCCGAAAACTTAGTACAAAGTTTCCTAATGATTGAAGGCTGTTAATACTTTGCACGCAGACAAATCCTCAGCTTCTGGAGAGCAAAATGATTCATCTGAGTCAACAGAAGTCTAACCTTTCACTCCAGCTCCACCATAGGCCTAAAACTCTGGAGAAGTATCTTAGGAAAAGTAAAATTCTCATGCAACTCCTCCAGATCTGCTTAGTACAATGGACTACTTCACCTGGATTTTAAAAACTGCAATGGTATCTTGCCTTCTTTCTCAGAGGACCCCCAGACTCAATCCTTAACATTGGTGACGACCACGTAGGAAGATTTACTGTGACTTTGCTCAAGAGAGAGGAAGATTATTAACAAAACTGTTCTTCCTCTGCAATTTTCATCTGAAATGAAGCCTAAAGCACAGCCCGGGTGTAGCTGCGCAACTTGCTATGAATTGGGAAACCGAATAACTTTCTCTGATGTTCCTTATTGCAACTGTTCCCCTTTGCTGCCACCAAACGTGGCTGTGGGACATTTGGGGTCAAGCATTGAAGGGCAAAGGTTACTGAAGCATCCTGCCCATGCAGCTAAAAGTGACCTTTGTCTGACAAAGCAGAAGTAACACGGGATCTAAAAGAATGGTATTCAAATAGCCAGTCCATCCAAAACATTGCATTTGGATTGATCCTAATCAGCCATAATTTCCTACTTTAATGGCCAATTAAAAGGCCATTTGAAAGTAAGAGAAGCAGAACAAATCAGCATGGAAAGAGCCTGCATGGTCTTTAGAAAGTAATTCAAGTTTACTTAGGTTTTACACATCTGACTAGAGAGGAAATGAGTGAGTAATGGATGTCTTACTCCAAAAGTAATTCGGCTTCATTAAGTAACTTGTTTCAGCATGAGATAAAGTCTGAAACACCACTGGAAAATAAAATAAAATATCTGCATTGCCACAAGGTATTTATCTAGCTAAACATCACAAATATTGGAAGGAACGTATAATCCCCCACTATTTGGCTATTGTGCGTTACGTACAAAAGCAGAATTAAACTCGATGTTTTTTATGTGTATTTACAACTGTGTTCACACACAGAATGGTCAGAACAATTCCATTTTACCATTTTCAAACGCCAAATATTTTTATGCCAAAGGCGTCTTCGATTTGTTTTCCTTTTTCTGGAAACAAAATTCCTTGAGCCTTTCAAGCCAGAAGTGAGAGGCCCATTGCCTTTGGTTCTTTCATGTCTGGAGGTACAAGGAAGATCCTCGCATGACCAGAGGCAGAGAGCCCTCAGCTGATGAAGTGAGCAAAGCAGACAGACGTGCTGAGGATGGAAAAGTGGAGTCCCTGGTGCCTCTTTCACATGGATTGGAGCGCAGTTCACACACTCAGGGTCGTAGATCCACTGATTTGGACACTCCTTTTGCCAAGGGGGCTGTAAAGACGGTGGCACACCACACACACACACAGAGACTCCCCCCAGTTAATCCAGAATTTAACCCGTTTCAGAACATTCCCGGTTCAGGGCAGGAATCCTTCTCTCCCTGTGTGTGGCACCGAGGTTTCAATCAATAGCAAAGGCTCCCTGAGACCTGTCTATTGCTCTTTATCAGAGGCCTCTAGCAGATAAAGCCTGTCACAAAACAGCTACTGATCGCTGCCACCGCGGCCTCGCTCCAAGGAAGAGCTCCTGTTGCACGGCAGGAGATGCCCTTTTTCCCATTCCCTGGACTAACAGGACACAGATTGCCACCAGTGTGGTTTGGACTCAGCCAGGCAGATGTTCCATCGGCTGTGTGATATTGTAGAAGGAAGTAGCCAGTACTAATGGCACGGAGAGCAACAGAACTGTGACTGAGACCTGCACCAACCCTTCCAAGTCATGGCTCCAGCGGCGATTCCAGCGCCCAGTTTCCAGAAGATGGTAATCCCCAAATTTATGAGTTTTTTCTCACACAGGCAGCAAAAAAGCAAAACCCTTTGCTCAGCAAGCAGCAGATATAGAACCCCGTTGATTAATCATTCAGCCCTCACTCCAACTGCCAGACTTACGTTCCCTGTAGAGCTGCAATTAAAGTTAATATTTATAGTTTAGTCCTGTTGAGGCTTCATGAGAATGAAGTCTCCATTTTGCCTCATATCTTTATGAGCATGAAAAACAAAGCAACTATGTCGTGTTTTCCCTTCCTCACATAACAAGATGCACAAGGAGTGGGTTTTGTAGTCCCCCAGGCTGCACAATTCATTCCTCTAGAGAGCCTTGCTCCTGTTACAGCTGAGGACACACATGGCTCCAGCTTTTCCAATTTCAGATCAATGAGCCTCCCAGCAAAGAGCACGGAGCTGGCAGGTCCTTGGCATTCATCTGAATGAAATGAAATGAAAGGGAGCTCAGTTCCTGGCTCCAGTTTTCTGTCACTCCATTGTCATTCAACAAAAACGGACCAAAGAGAAAAGTGATCAATCCATATCCTCGTGAAGCCTCAGTCTCCAGCTGTCATCAGCTTTGAGCCCCCTCCACTGATCTTATCTGCTGCAGAGTGATTGAAAGTAATTTGTTTTGGTTGAAAGTAATTTGTTTTGGAGAGTAATTAGATTGTCTCTTGGGGGGCTTCCTACCTGGCGACCCAGTGTTTCTCCTTCGCTTGGTGCTCATTAACATCAATTACCATAGAGACACTCTTCAAAGGAAGGCTTGCACTGCCCAGGGTGGGGAACCTATTAAGAAATATGCTTCTCATTCCTGCTAGGAGATAATAAACCTTCTGGTGTCACACAATTATTTGTGGGTCAGACACGTACGATCCCGCTGGGGCTCAAACCTTCCGTTTGCCATTCCGTTTGTGGAATGAAATGTTTGGCAATTAGGAAACGAGCTGGATCTCCCTATAACGGTGTATATTGGATAGAACTGGCTCCAGCATAATATCTGGGAACATTTTCCTGACGCTGGATGAATATCCCACGCTCGCAGAGGTACTGGGATGGCAAGTAAAGTTCGCGTCTGTAGGGGAAATGGCAGAGCGGCTCGAAAGTTCATGCTCCAATTCTTGTCCTCAGAATCACCTCTTTTTAATTGAGACAATTATTGGAAAGTTTTATATGGTTTTGTAAATGACACAGCACTGATAAGGATTGTCATAAAACCAGTATCTATTTTTTTCTGCAATAATGTGGGTGCCAAATGACTGGGACATTTTCTGGTAGTGATTACATCATTACTACTGTGCCATCCTCCAGAACAACACACACACACACACACACACACACACACACACAAACAAACAAACAAACAACAAACAAACAAACAAACCCAACCACAACCACACACACAAACAAACAAAAAAAACCCACAGTGATCCACCTTTTGGACCAGGTCTCTTTTCAGGCACAGCAGATCTGAGTAATAAATGGCCCTAGTTATCCTTTCATTTACCAATACTCTGTCCAATTTTTTCTCTTGTTGCATCTGATTTCTGTGCTGCTCAGGAAGCAGAAAAACATATAGAGGGGGCAGAAATTATCTCTAAAGGTAAAGTTCGCTCGTGTAGATGCTGTGTAGAGGTCCCGGAGCTACTGAAAGCCCCGGGCTGGCCCTGGGGATGCAGGATGAGGTGGGATTGACCACAAGGAAGCTGGGGGAGAAACGTGACGAAAACATCCTTGCTGTGCAGCACGTGGTTGCCTGGTCCATAGGGACAGGAGTTTGAGCTGGGACAGCCTGAGTCATAATGGCAGGGAATCATCACCAGCGCTGGCAGTCATCAAACCCCACCCACCCTTTTAGATGATCCTGATTCTCGAGATTTAACTCCCTGCTCCGAGTCCTGTAAATGGCTTTTCTGAAGAGCTGCTAAACGCTAACGTCTGAAGTAAATAACTGCCTTTTTTTCTTTTCCTTTTTCTCATTCGTCTTGTTTGAGTAATTAAGTCATTATATCTGAAAGTGATTGTTTCATGCGTGCCAAGAGCGAATAATGAAGACCTTTGATGAATCTAGCGAGCAGCATGCAAATGCGGGGAAGGAATGCAGAGGCAAAAAGGAATGACCTTTCTGGAACAGAATTTCTCCCCGCGCCACCATTTTTATCCGCATTAAAGTCACTTAATGTGTTTACTTTTTCCCGCTGTGTGTGTATTCTTCAGCGCTTCCTTTTCCTAATAACATGCACATTGTCCAAAGGGTTTGCGACTTGGTTTTGTTCTTTAAGCGGCTGCTGCCAGTGGCTGCTTGTACAGAGCCAAGCGCTTCCTCTTTCCACAGCTTTCAAGGCTTGCTTAGATACACGTTTCATTTAGATCACATATTTCATCAGATTGTGCTCTTAGAATGTTGATATTAATGCTGCACTGCGGGGGATCTGTAGCCGCCTCTCCAGATCCTAACCCTGGAGATGAGTGGAGGTCAAAAAACCAAACTGATTTTATTGCTCACTCGGTTGGCAGTTAAAAAATAAAACACAAGGACCAAATATGGAAAATAAATAACCTTACCCTCACAGGTAAGGGTGGATTGACTTATTCCAGTTAGCAGCTCGTGTGAATGAATGTGGGGTGTCACTCTACAGCCCAGTGAATCTAGACTTTTGTTTCCTTGCAGCAGGAAAAAAAAAAACCCAAACAAAAAATAGGTCTGGTTTCGGCATCATTTAAGCTTCAGTCGAAAGAAATGGTTTGAAGGAAACGACGTCCCTCCTTGCTGAGCTTCAGTTTGCTTTTAGGAGTAAGTGGCATCAGAGCAGAGGGACTGAATTCTCTTTGGAATAAAGCAGACCTGGATTTGTGCTCACTGAGGAACCCTGACATGGTGTTAGCCCCAAAGGCCACTAAGTCCATGGGATCAGCTTAGACCTTACCTGAAGCAACTCCCTTCAGCCATGTCCAGTGTGGATGCTGGGTCCTCAGCACCCAGGAAAATTACGGGATAATTCAGGACATCCACACCATCTTCTATCTTCTTAGTTTTGGGGGGGTTTTTTTGGTTTGTTTGTTTGTGTTCTTTTTTCTTTTCTTTTTTCTTTTTCCCTGTGACGTGTACAGCAGGTGCAGTAATTCCAAATCTAGATCCACGTTGCTCTGATCCTGAAGAGTAGGTCTGAGGAATAATGGGGGTGATTATCACTGACTTCTGGTTATTTACTTGTGGGAAAGCTAGCAATGTAACCATGCAAAGCAGGCTGCTAGGTAAAATCAAAACCAAAACGTGGATCAAAAGAGATGAAATCTATGGCAAAACTCCTGAATTCCCTAGGGGGGAAATTACAGCTTTCCCAGACAAACTGAAAACTGAAAATTGCTCAAAGTCATAGCAGGGACATGAGACAGGTCACATATCTCAGAAATATTGTGAACAATATTTTGTTTACAGCTGGATTACAGTTTTGAGTTACTTGTGGGACTATAGAAGAGAGAAGCAGGATTTAAGGACTGAGCCTCCTTTCTGGAACTCTAGACAGCAAGTAGGAGTTAATTCTGAAATTAGTTTCTCAACCACAGAATCACAGGACAAGATACTTTCTCAACAGTTTTGTTAGTCCTCATGTGGGTTTTGTTAGTCCTCATGTGGGTTTTGTTAAGGTTCCAGTGGGCCCTAAGTCTACATTATCTAATTTTAATATAGCTAATTATCTAATTTTAATAAGAAATCTAAGATTTAATTATTTAAGAATATTGAATTGTAAATTCTGTAGACTTAAATCTTACGTCTACAGAAAACCTCTGTCCCTTCTTGATTCCCTGCTACTGTAGTGTAAGAAAGGAAAAGATAAAGTGGCACAGAGGCACCCATGCACGCCTTCTTACCCACTGAATTAGTGACCATTACAAATGTAATGGCCAAACTATTTTCTGCGCACACTCTGGAGGAAAAATATTGTTCTTGTGGGTGGTTGATCAGGAACTCTAGAAGCACAGCACAGAGCCTTTTTTTAAGGGTGCGGGTTGCTCACCCAAGGCAGAAAGGCCATAGCGTGAGTTAGGGACCCACTTGTCCAGAAGGGGAGGAAATATCATGTATGCGCACATGCTAAATACAGAAATTTCAGCAGTTTTTCCCTTTGAGACAAGTACCAGTCACAGACCTAGGTTCATATTAGAAAGTCTCCTCTGATTACTGTTAGAACAAGCAATCACACGTTAATTAATTAGCCAAAGTAATCAAATCTCTGTGGGCAATTTACTGAATCCCATTTGTTGCTGTCACGGCACATTCAACCGCCCGGAGCTAAGAGGTGACTTCTCAAACTCCAGAAAACAGCATAACCAAATTACAGAATGCCAAGTGCAAGGAGTTTGTCAGCTCGTGTTTCCCCTCATCCTGAGATTTCAGCGCTGGCATCCTTCCAACATTTCCAATCCATGACCGCAGCTCTGCCCACCATACCCTGTGGTGGCTTAGCTGGCTCTGCCTTTCCCCTCTTGATGCCGCAGGGTAACCTGGGTGAATTCCCCACAGCAAGAGCAGGGCTGTGAGGGGTCCTAGCAGAGGAAAATAAAATGCCAGCACCCTCTCTGTTAGGCTGACATGAAGGTCCTGTACAATCTGGTTCATTAAAGGGATGCTGCAAGGTGGTGATTACAGGGAGAGTTCAGCTGGTTTCCCTTTGAAATACGAAAGGGTGGTGCTCAGGTAATGGATGTGAACACCAGAGCTTTTGATGTCTGCGGGTTTTGCACCTGCACATCTGGAAGCCTGGACACCTTGCTAGACCAGGCCTTGCAGCTGGCTCTACAAAAGGCCAGCAGATCCCTCACAAAGGCCACTCTCCTTCCTCAGCTTGCCTCAAATTGTACCTTGGTCCCTTGCTTTGGTGAGGGTTTAATTCATTTTCTCTTTACTCATCTTCAAAGAAGCAGTGATCTGGCCCCACAGACTTCGCTGTTGCTGTAGGGATGCCCGGGGCCAGCGTTTGTTCTTGGAACACCATTCCAGCCCCTCCGAGGAGCACAGGAAGGTGCCAAGTGCCCCCAGCCCACCATGAAGGAGCTGAGGGTATCCTGGAAATCAAAGGAGATGTGCTGGGATCGGTTTGGATACAAGTCTTACTAATTTCAGTCTCTCCACCCCTGTATTTAATTACACTTCACTTCTAGACTCAACTCCAGTGTATAGAAAGAGTGACAAAACATCATTATCATTCAAAAACTGTGTTATAGAAGCAAAGCTCTTTGTGACACAGCTCAAAAGCAAAATGCATGTTCTCACCCAGAAGTGGGAGTGACCATCACTGCTTTTTGAAATAGTTGGGGCAAAAAAATGCCATTGCATTTGGGACACTGATTGATTTGGAGAGTTGGCCACCTCTTCCCTGGAAAAATGCTGTGTTGGTCATGATGCCTGGTGCCAGGACCCTGCCTCAAGAGGTCTGAGGCTTTAAGATTGCTGTCTTAAACATTGGAGCTTACTCCCCAGGACATCATTTCCCAGATTGACAGTTTTCCTGTTTTCCAGCTGGGTTTTATGTGGAACCATCTGATTTAAGGATTGGTTAAACACAGAACCTGGGTGTTCAGCATACTTCAGATATTTTGCAGTAACTGGAAGAGTTTGTCTGGGGACACTTGAAAGGACCTAAGCTTGGCTGGAATGAGCCAAGCTGAAGATGAGTTTCATGCAGGATCCTGTCAATTTATTTGTGGTTGGCTACAGATAGTTACAGAACAAGACAAAAAGGAACACAGAGTCGTTCTTCAACCTCGGGCAATATTTGTTAGAGGGGCTTTTTGAGACAAAGGCTACAAATGAGTTTGTTTGGTTGTTTTTTCTTTGTTTGGTTGGTTGGTTTTTTGTTTGTTTTGTTGTTTGTTTGTTTGTTTTTTCATTCAGGTTTCAAACAAGGTATCCAGTGCTGATTATTTCTGATTTCTATTTTCTTTTTAAATAGCCTTCTCTTGACCCGTTTTGAAAACAGGCACCACATTTTCTCCCTTTCCTTCCTCTGATACTAAGGCTGGTCAAGTAGTGTCATACCCCAGTCATCAGTTCAGTGACTCCGTATCTGAGCTCATCTCAACTCTGATACCCTTTGGTCAAGAGCCAAAGGGTCAATGTGGTTAAGCACCACATTGGATTTGCCCCAGGATAGAAACAAAATGCAATGGATGGACACTTAGACAATTAAAGCATTATTTAAAGAGCAAAATGCGTAGTAGCACTTCATCAGCTCATCTCTCTGTGGTACTCAGGGTGGTCTAAAATCCCCGTCTAAATTAGACTCTTAATACCTTTTTTTTTTTTTTTTTTTTTTTACATTGCTCACCCATTGAAACATTTATTATTATTTTTTTTAACAAACACATAAATCGAAGAATCTCACATTTTATCTCCTAATTTTTGAAACATGAAGAACAGGAAAGTGCCGAACATTCAGACAGGTTTTCCAACATCCCATCCCAGAGCTCCCATCCTCCCTCCCCCTTCCTCCTTCCAAGGAACACATTCCTGCAGGAGCTCGGCTGAAGTGGCTTTGTTGTTCTGGGGTGCCCTGCCAGCTCTCAGCCCGTGCCATGACACAGCATTCCTGCCTCTTTGTTTGGGCTGACATTTAGCAGAGTGGCATTAATGCCTCCACACACAAGGGGCCTTGTTGAGTGCAGCCAGCTGAAGCTGCAACTTTGAGTGGGGTGTGGAGCCAGGAATCCCAAAAGGAGCTCTCCCCTCCCTTGGGGCTGTAGGGCTTGTTTTGCCATTTACTCTGAAATGGGTGTGATCCCAGCAAGATGAACATGGGGACACCCATGGGATGGGGCACATGCTGGTTTTATTTCCTTTCCAGCATCTGGTTTAGGGCTTGTTTTGCCATTTACTCTGAAATGGGTGTGATCCCAGCAAGATGAACATGGGGACACCCATGGGATGGGGCACATGCTGGTTTTATTTCCTTTCCAGCATCTGGTTTAGGGCTTGACTTCAGTGAAGGCTGTAGAAGGATCCCTGCCCACTTC